>NC_091392.1:109122560-109434227 GCF_032191515.1 Phaenicophaeus curvirostris
CTTAAATTCTACTATACAGACAAACTGAAAGGTGCCTGGCTTTGTCAGATCTTAAGTTTTCAATCTGTTTTGGCTTTAGACGAAATATATTGCTTGAAGGTCAGTAAACAATAGGCCTCCTCTTCCCTTGACACTGACCTATAATTACTAGCTTCAGTCCTGGTTCAGTGACAAGACGTGGCTGGCAGAAGTTTCTTAAAACACTGTGATTTGTTCACATAGGTATAACTTATAGACAGCAACTTCAGATTGAAATTATTGTTGTGAGAAAATGTCAAACACGAAAAGAAAATCTCTAAGAAAAATTAAAACGAGTATGCATACCATAAGCATCTGTAATTTTTTTACATGAAGTCTCCTAGAATTATTCCAGATCAAATTCCTATTTACTTTAGAAAAAATTTGCTCATTGAAAACCATCTCATAAAGCACTTTGATAAGTAAATCTTTTCCAACTAATGTGAATTTGCCATTCACCTAACATGCTGGTATCATTTCTACCATTTCAAGAAGTAGAACCTTTCTGTTTCTTTCAAAATTACATAGAGAAATGAGAAAGAAAATTACATCAAAATTATAAATAAAAATTTTTTACAAATTCAGAAACCCAGGCCCTTTGCAGCCTTGTATATTCCTCCAAACTCATATAGAAATCTCACTGAGTTAATTTTGATTGGACAATTAATTTTTCCAGCTTATTTTCATTTACAGAAGTCACATGTAAGAATATTTTAAGAGTAAAGTCATTTCTTGTATTACAGGCCTGCCATATTGGACCCAGCACTTTTAAAAGGAATCACATCTGAACCAAATGTTTTTTTAATTTTGAGAAAAAAAGCTGCAACACAGCTTCATCTGGATTTAAAGAAAGAGCTAGATAGTCTTCTGTTGAGTCTACGCACAAGTGGAACAGCTAACAAAGATAGCCTTTGTATCCTGTATCATAACACTTGTGTGGCCTATTTATGTAGACGGAAGTTAAATTTCAATTCATGTACATGTGCATATCACTTTTGAAAGGCCCATCTAGATATAATCTTCAATTAACAAGCTACATCCCTATGCCGATTTATACATACCTTAACACAACAGAATACATTTCAGACAAAATGGATCATTTTAAATGTCACCTGGGCAGTGAAAGTTGGTAGGAAATATGGAGAACGTTACAGGGAATACCAGATGTGTCTCATCATTCTCTTTCCACACATATAACATAGTTCCTAAAGATAAGTAGATGGAGACTCCCTTTTACAAGGAGTCATATGGAAAAGATGAGGGGTAATGGGTAGAAGTTATACCTGGGGACATTCTGATTGGACAGAAGATTTTTCACAATGAGAACAATTGACCACTGGAATAATATCCCCAGGGTAGTGGTGGATCCCTCTACACCGGACATCTTTAAGGTTTGTCTGGACAGGGTGCTTGGCCATCTTGTCTAGACCGTGCTTTTTCCAGGAAAGGTTGAACCAGACAATTCTTAAGGTCCCTTTAAACCTGGTATTCTAGGATTCTAGAATTTTCTGACCACTCCACTAGACTTGGACTCGTCGTTTCATTGCATTTTGGGAGCTTTTTGTAGTTTTTCTTCCTTTTAAGAATACAGACATTATTCATTTAAAAATACAGACAGATTACAGGCACTTACTGATTTCTTCTTCCTCATCTGGGAGCAGGAGTCTTGGATTGTCTCCAACAAGAAGTTTTGCAGGACAGCCATGCCAAACATTATGATGCCTGAAGGTGGACTCTACAATGGTTAAGCCTCTTCTGTGTTTCACAGCCAAGGGGACATCATTCTACTGATTTGTAACTCCAGAACCTAAAAAAAGCCTTGTCAGTGAAAACAGAAATCGACAGGATTTGGTCTTATGCAAACTAAATTTACAGAAAACACTCAAGAAATGTATTCTCCATAACCTCATGCATCTGACAGCTTATAAATGCTGCATCCCCATTGTGTTCTCTGCTCTAGCCATTTCATCAGAAAGGCTGTGTTCTTAACAAAACTACCTCAGTCAAACTCACAGAAAAGGCATCCCACTGCATTTGCCTAAGAACAAATTTAAAGATAAAGCTGTGATCAGGCAGGTTTCACCTATGCCATAAGCTCAGCACAAGCTTTTTGGAGAAAAAGCCTTTCAGTACATATTTACTGATTTCTACAGAGAAGCCTTTATTCTTGTTACTAGATGTCAGTTTCATAAACCAAGAATATACTCATCGCCCAGACTTAGAACGTTTCAGATCAACAATGCTGTAGGCCCTATAAAGCATTAACAGTGTGTTGGAACAAATTCAGTAAAAAGAATGTGTAGATACAGAAACATGTACAAATTTATTTATGTACTTGTGCAAGAAATAGAACGCAAAACTAGAATTTTAGATATACTACTTCCAGTACATTCCCAAAAATGTAAAACAAACAATAAGAAAACTCCAGCCAATCCATTTTACCTTATTACCCAACTTTCACCTTTGTAAATATTTGTAAATCCTAAAGGAAAGCTGGCTTTTATTAATGTTTTCTTTCAAATTCTATAAAACTCCCAGTCAAATCCCTGTATTTTATGTAATACAGAAAGACACACAGTGTGAAAATATTGCAGTATAAGAAAACATCTTTAAAACAGTATTTATTATCAATTAGGTGATATAATAATTTTTACCTCGATCAGAGAGTATAAAGAAAAAACAGAACACAGCTGAAGAAGAGTCAAATTAAGGCTGTGTTTTGTTCCCACCTCATAAAAATAACATTTTTAATACAGCAGATGATAGCTCTATTTTTGTTGACATATTTTAAAGCTTTTGACAGTTTTAAAATTCACGAAGCAGAACAAATTCTCAGCATGAGATGGAGAACTGTGACAAACTATTTTTATTGTGCATCAGTATCCTACTGCTAGGAACAGTAATGAAAACACGAGCCTTATGGCAGCGCAGGAACACACACCCTGGAAGCCTCAGTATGCAAACTATTCTTTCCCATATCAATCCACTAAAACATTTTAAAATAAACATATAAAAAAAATCCACATTCCAAAACAATACTCTCTTTGCACTGATTCAATTATAAAAAAAATGTTTTGAACAGTTTCTCTACTTCTGCAACAACTTTCTCTCTGTGCAGCCCTTCATTTGAAGAAGAAATACTTGAAATACGCACCAAGACATGTGGAAGTAAATCTGTATCTTTCTCCTCACATGAAATAGCCCTGGCGGATATCCCACAAACTTTTCTTTCTTGTTTGAAGTCTGCTTGTTATCAGCTCTGTCTTTTCAGTTCTTCCCTCTACTCCTTAGAGAAGATTTGAGTACTACTCCAAGCACATAGTCCATGCCCAGATTTAGGCGCAGTAAGAGTCCTTCTGAAGCCAAAACACATTTTCAGTTCTGTGTTGTTTGCTCCATAATATTTTAAAAATAAAACATCCTTCCTCTAATAATGGCCAGATAATTGAAGTCTTCCAAGGGCAGCAGAACTCTGTCTCTGGCTGTGTATTGGACACTGTTCCTTGTGCAGCCACAGCCTCCTTAACATTCATATTTACTTCTATTATTCCAACTTCGGTATTATAATTTTGCTTATGCCTATAGAGCATGCCAGAACACACATCTGATTGATTCGGTCTGATTGCAAACTCACAGATACTGCCATCCTATGATATGACTGCCTCAATGGTGTAACTAAAGGTTGGAAAAAAAATAAATAATGAAGATACATGTATTTTTTGGCAATACTACTGTCTTTTTCTGAATATAGAACTGATGGAAATCTGTAGCCTGGTAAACTGAAACCTAAGCAAACCCACTGTATCTGAGACACAGCAGGAGACTACAATTATTTTTTTATTTTATTTGCTGATATACACTTAAAAAAACAGTTTACTGGTAATCTATACTTCCAGAAATTATAGCCTGACCAATGTCAATTAGAAAAAAAAAGGAAATCTGTAGAATAAATTGACTCTACATAGAGACTACAGTAGAGAAGAAAATCTCTAACATCTCCATAGTCTCCTAAATCCTCCTTTGCAAAGAACATTACCTTATTCAAAACCAACACTACAAGAGACTTAGTCTTCGAGAGAGTATATAAGGAAACAACAGGTAGCAAGTAACCTTGTGACATTTGGCATAACAGAATTTCTGTTGAAGCATGATATATCTATTCTTCTCAATTGGCAGTAAATAGTATTCATCATCTCATAAAACCCAAAATGATTTCATAAAGCTGAGAAAAAGGGTTTTTTGTTATAATTGATATAATGACTTGACTAAAGCCCAATTTGGAAACCTCGTATAAACCTCTCTTTTAATCTAACAACAATAACAACAAAATAAGGCAAATATAAAAATAAATAAAGAGACTGACATGCATTCAAAAAAACTCATTAATGTCTTTTTTTTTCTTTTAGGCTTTGTATTGTAAAACAAAGCAGCTTTGAAAAACAAGCCATTTAAAGAAAAAGATCAAGTATTTTATTTGGACCTTATTAAACATGATTTCCTACTTTTAAGAAAATCTCACTCAAAATAACACACTTTCTAAGCAGCATCAATTTCAATGAAAAAAATATCCTCCAGTTGCAAGAATGGAGGGGAAGGAATCACATAGAATGAAAGGTTAATCCTTGGTAAATCACTGTGAAATCAGATGGAAAATTCTTCCCTCCCTGCCTTGATTTATTATATTTGTACATTAACACAACACATGCATTAATACCTTTCTTAGCTGGTTCTAAGTTGAGCTCCATATTGTTTACATTATTCCAGTAAGCAACCAATAATGTAAACAGCACCGATTTAGAAAAACATCATCACCTGGTGAAGCACATAGCTATGCATGTGTGTGCTAACAAGCTCATCAAACATTGTTTTTTGTTAAGGACACTGACATTAGACTCAAGTTAGAAATTCTCAGCTCTACAGTAAAGTGTAAAAAAAAAAATCTCACAGACACTTTTCTCTCTCCAGTCTTCATCCTTTTCTCCAGAGGAAAATATATCTTTCATATATTTTTATGAAGTTATTGGATTTCTGCTAATGCAATTTTTCATCACAGTCTACACATGTTTAATCTACTATAATAAAGATTCAGACCCTTACAAATTTTGATTATTTGCACTGTACCGAGCCATTCTCCCTCTAGCAGGAAAAAACCTTCACTCAACCAACCCATCCACTTCCCTCCCATAAACTTTCTCATGAAATATAAGAAAGTACTATCCTATATTGTGACTGAATTAACCATGAAGACAGAACTATGGGATTAAGTCTGGTACATTTCCCAGATAACCTCTGTTTATGAAACTGTGAATTAACTGACTTAACAGAATTGCTGATGACTGCTTATATATGCAATGAAAGCTTTAAAATCGGTTGTTAAGTTCAAAAGATATCATTCTGCCCTCTGTTAATTTATCTGATGAAACACTGTGGAAGATAGAACAGTCCAAAATCCAAGATTTCATTTCATCTGAAACCTCAGGATAAGAAATTGAAACTGGGATGGTACTGTACCATTAATATAAGAGATTTTATCTTTTAAGTTGGAATACAGAATAATCTGTCGATGGCCAGGGCATGCACTGTTTTATTTAAACCTGAGACTTCATTGATTCAAAAACACAAAATCAAAATTAAATCTAAAAAAATTATCCAAGTCCTGAATATATTGCTGAGGAGTGAGACCATGGAAATTTGTGGGTTTTGGGGTTTTGTACTTTAATTATAAAACCTGGTGAAAACTTGAATTAAGAAATTATATTGCTGATGCAGTGGTTCTAATTCATCAGATATGAACTCAGATAAATTCACTGTGGAAAGACTTACTGCTTACACACTGTTAATAAATTATTAACAAAAACATTATTTTTCAGAAAACTCCATTGTGGACTTTCATATAAATTCTGTCTGTATTTATTTGAACACCACCGTTTGATTTATAATAACTAGAGTAATGTGTTCATTTTCCTTTTGTCTTGCAGATTCCAAAACATGAAGGTATGTAAACAATTATATACCTGAGATATTTCAAAATTATGGTTGATACACTAAATAATAAATGATATTATTCTACCCATGCAAAGTGCTTCTTGCTTGCTCTAATGAATCAAAGGTCCGAGGGAGTATTGCAAATAGCTTATTAAATTAAACTATTTTCTCAAAGAAATGTCTCAAGGCAAAAAATATGTGATTGATTACAGCATGAACAGGTTTTAAATCACAATGTTTGTTTCTGTCATAAGCCATGAAGTAGGAAGAAGACACTGCTGATTCAAGCGTCAGTACAGGAACAAAAGTCATTTCCAGTACCTCTGGAAAATACTAACTCTTTTTCTATAATCATATATTCAAAATAAAAGCTCTCTCAGCATACTTTAATGAAGTTACTAAGAATAATTTTAGGGCAACAGGTGGTTGGAAGAGCTCTGGCAGTCACTAAATAGCAATATGCTTACTTATCTGACATCGTAGTGTCATAGGTCCCTGTTGCTTTGACTGTATAGGCTGCAAAACTTATTATCGCCTTGGTAAAGAGAACAGTGTTGTACTAAAATTGTCACAATGCTTTAAGAAGAAAACAAGTCAAACACTGGGTGACTGAGAAGCTTCTAAATTATCATCTCATTAACGTAAGACATCCTGCTACTCCAGATGCTGACACTGTCCACATACTTAAATAAAAGCCAGTGCCAGCTTTCCATAGCAATACTATTTTCAAAGGCAGCTTTTTAGAACCAGCAGCCTCAATAAGCATTGTTATCCATTTGAATATTGGTTTTGTTCATGGCAAATGTCTGAAAGCTCAAACTAACATATAATTTCTGATATTAGGTCTTTATTTGTGTACTACTCATATTTGAACGGCTGAAGTTTGCAGAAGCAAAAAAACACAGAAGGATAAATTACTAATCAACATAGCCAGGATATTCAAATTCAAAAAACCATTACCCCGTCCTTTCTTAAGACCTCATAGGAAGGGCAGTGATTTGCGAGAAGTGATGGACCTGCAGAATAATATTTAGATGAAATTTATGGTATGGTAGGGAAGTGGGGATCCTGAGGTGGCCTAAAGAGGGTTATACTGGTAACATCTGACCCTAAAGCTCATATAAAGTTGGTGGAAAGGATCAGCAAAAAGAATTATCTTAGGCAGGAGGGTTTCAGCATGATCTTGTTTGGACAAAGACCAACGCATTTTAAACAAAGATTTGTTGCAAGAATCTTTAAATTAAACCACCAGAGAGATACCTAACATATAAGCTAGATATTAGTCTTATCAGCATTTGAAGAGACTGTATCCTTTGGGTAATCATCAAAATTCACAAAAACTCCCTAGGATACGAAAATCACTTTGCACTTTTAAAGGTAACTACCTTGTAAACCCAGTTAAAATCAGATCGTCAAATAGAATCTTTGTACTTGACTGCAAAAGGAGGAGAAACACATGCCTGCAACTTATATAGTCACAGTGGTAAAAACATACTATCTTCACAATTTATATGCAGAGTATCCATACTTTGCATAAACTGTTTTCTCATTCTTTACTACACTAACATTTCCAAGGAGTGGTCATAAAATAGATAATTCCATGAACTCAAAATTTCTAGGGCTTATTCTAAAACTATGAAGACATCATAACATTCAGGAAAGTCATTCAGACAATTCAACTACAAATGGTCCTTAATAGTTAAACCTACAGTAGAAGCTTTCTGCCACACTAAACTGAAACTGTGCCATGTAATTTGTCTGATATGATGTTAAACAGACCATGAGACATGGAAGGAAACAGGGGTAAAAAAGTGCTAGTCAGTATTTTTTCCATTTTTCTATCAGGAAATGCTTTTCCATGTGGATAAAATATGATGATGTTTGTTTTATTTGAAAGCATGAAAATTAGTAATTCCAAATTATTCTTTGAAAAATATTTGACTTCAACTGCATATTCAAGTAATAGTTATACAAATAAAAAAACCTCATCAATATATTTTCACATATAATACACAACTTTCTGAACAGATTAATTATATTTTTCATCATGTGCAAATTTCATAAAACAGAAATGAAAGACATTTTATAATCAGAGGAACAAAAGCATATACAAGCACATCAAAACATGGCATTGTCTTATAGAATAACCCATATGCTAGAAACGATCCTCTCTGACCTGGAAAACAGATGACCATTTATAGTTCCACTTTGTTTCTTCTAAATTTTGATTGGAAAGAATATAAGTAGGAAGGATTTCTTTTTTTTTTGACGGATAGAAACAGCTGAAACTTTTTCACGTATTTATTACTGAATTTATGATGCATGGGACAGACAGTCCTATGAGTGGAATTAGGCAGTGAAGTTTCCCACAGTCGATAATTCTCTCTTTTTAATCCGAGATGTGAAAGCCCATCTCTTAAAGACATGTCTATCACCTCTTTGTGCAGCTATTAAAGCCCAGTTCTGATTCTTATTCAGATATTCTTGCCTGTTGCACCAGACTCTCACAAAGAGGTAGAAGGACAGGAAGCTTCCCTTTAGGTGTAGCTCTGTTGCAAACTGATGCCAATAGGAGTTTACAATGTAATACAAAGAAAGAAAATTGGTCTTTGATTTCAGTTAAGCTTGGGTAATAAATATTTTATAGCTCATTGGTCTATTTTTACTTAAAATGTCAATCATCTTTCATAAACACCCTAAAAAATGTATTATCTAATTTACAGTGAACACAGGTCGAAAAGAAAAATCTAAATAGCGATAACAAATAGTACAAATCCGCAAGCTCTCTTTTAAATTGTTGGGAGTTGTTATTTCACATGTTGCTATTTCAAAGTAAGTATTTTGCTAAACCAGTCTAACTACATCTGCACGTATTACATAAATTAGATTTTGAAACACTTCTGGTTCGTCTTTTTTTCTGCACTGAAAACTGGTATTTTACAGCCATTATGTAAATGAGATGTGGTAGAAATAATCATTTTTTTTCGTTGCAGAAGAATCTATGAAACTCTGAAAAACTCAATCAACTCTTGAGTATATATGTTTCAGCAAATTACAACAAGAAAACATTTAAGATAATATTTTAGTTCTTGCAATGTTACAAAAGATATACTGTTATGGTCAATAAACATTCATATTCATAATCATTTTTGTCAAGGCCAAGGGCTGCATCCAGAGTTGCACAGGTCAATTGTGCTTATAAGGTAATTTCTTCTTGAATGAGTGGTAATCAAATACTCTTAAATGGATGCATGCTTTTATAATACAAATCTACACAGTGCTCCAACTGAAGTCACAGCCTTTCTAGCTTCTTTGTAGTTGCTAGCCACAGTAGCAGGATTAAAGTAAATGAGAAAATGTCACTTCTAGCAATAAATTAAAGACCTATTCATGTACTGAATTATTGATACGCATGACTCCACGTACTTGAGTATGATATTAACAACTGAAATGATTGCTTTTGCATTCCTCATGGGTTCAGAGCATATCTTATTAAAATATCTTAGAAAAACACTTTCTGGAATTCTCCATATCCCTCCAACAACTACTGAGAGACAGCCTTGACAAGCAGTGCATGTTAAAATTTGATTGGCTATAGGTAGGTAAAATAAATCCACATCTTGGAGAGCATGATATGCAGATACGTCTAAAAATGCAAAGAGAAGATTTTCTAACAACAGTCACATTCATAACTAAGATAATTATGATAGATAAATTGGCTAGTCTACAGATAAACTGGGAAGAGCAGAGGGAGCTTTCAAGAAAGGTGCCTAAGGGGAAACTAAATAAATCAAAATTTCAGTGTCTTGTCTGATTTACTCCAGGTTTTGTCTGCCTATGTCTGTAGTGACTTGTCAAACAGATGTCTTAGGCTTCTGTGTTTTAGATTGAAGCTTTATTAAACATCTAGTAATCAGCTGATTACCAATGACAAATGCCTACAGACATCCCTGTCCAAAACATTGGAGTTAAAGTAGGAATTCCTGGATTCATTGCTTAGGTTGTTAAGCAGCTACTAGAGAAACAGGTTCTTCCTTTCTGGTCTGAATGCAAGAACATATGTCAGTTAAAGGAGCTTATGCTGTTAATGGTATAACTCTTCTGAGAGGATAGCATCTCTCACAAGATTGCCAATTAAAGTAAGAATGCATGGAAATTTACCTTTATATATGATGCATTTTATATTAAGTAATCAATTGAGAAAAAAAGACCAAAAAGGCAGATCATAAAATAACATTCCTTCCCTTAGAAATCTTGACATTTTGAAATTTATTATGACACCAAGTTGAAGAAAAGTTCAGAACATCTGAACAGAAATGAAAAAGGCCATTTAGGAATATAAAAATAATTTTACTGAAATATTTCATGTTCTATAATATCCAAAGAGATATGAAATTCTGTCTCCACTCAAGAATAAAACAATAATGTTGAAATTAACAGCACCAATGTAGATTTAACTGCTTTGAGTTTTCTCTTCTAAAAATATCACATAACCAGTACATCATCAGTGTTTGGATTTCAGAGAAAGGCACGATTAAACTGGGAAACCATTTTCATGCAGGCAGGCTTTTGTAGCCTTTCCCATAAGCCATGTCACCTATGACAATGTTAAAGCATTACATTTGGGAAATCAAGCCTCTTCAGTTTAGAATCCATACTAAGAACAAGTAAAATAAAACAAAAACACTTTTAAAATAATCTGCTTCAGTGTCAAAGACCACTGCTAGAGGTAAAGCATCAAGATGATCCTTGGCATTGCTTCTCTTAACCTCTTATACCGTAACGAAGTTCAATTTACTATTCAACATCGTTTATTGCTACTCTCTTTCAAATCCAGCTTTGTTGAAACCCATCTGTTCTCTATTAAGTCATGAAAGAGCTTATTGTTTTTTCTGAGTCTTAACTTGTCTCAAAGGAAAATATTATAGAGTCTTCTGACAGCTTTTAATTTAGTTATTGAGAAGACAGAGCTGTTATATTCTCCTATATAAAAACAAGGCAATAGTTTAACAAAGAAAGCAGCAAGAACATCAGTTCTTGGTATGACTTAGGAACATAAGAACAGCTATCCTACAAACCACCAAAGGTCAATCCAGCCTTGTGTTCTATTTCCAACACCATATTTCTTTTGGGAAATGCCACCAATAGCTAGAGAAGAATGAGGGCAGGAAGAACCACGGATGACATTTTAACGCTCTTTCTGTCTCAAAGCATTTTTAGTTCTGTGGCTGCCTTAGCAGAATATAATTTCTACTTGGTAAGTAACTTCTTAGAAATTTCTGTTCTGTAAGTTTGCCCAGTTTGAAGTTTAATCAGAAAAAGAAATCCCAGAAATATTTTCACAGTATTTGCTCATTTCCCAAACTCTAACTCTTTTCAGAATTAATTGCACATGTAAATCCATACACATTAGGTATAGCAACCTTAGCTGTATAACTGCAGCTATACATGAGCCTAGGGATGATGGATCAATGTGTAAACCACAGAGTTTGTTTAATAAAAACCAACCCTACAGCTCCTGTTAGAAATGTACCATTCCAGATTCTTTGACAAGTTAAACACACTCAGTTCTCACAAACTTCAAGAAGCTGCCTGTCATCAGATAATTTAACCAAATAAGTCTGATGTATTTGGGAATTAACACAAAGCCAATTGAAATCAATGGCATTTGTTCCATTGACTTCAGATTGGTTTGGCTTAAATCTTTCAGCTCTGGCCCAGCTGTCCATCCATTTCCAAAAATTAATTTAAGCACGTGCTTTAGTGATTTAGCTTTCCTGAAGAGGGGTATATTTAAGTACATTCTTAAATATCATGTTGAATTGGGATTTTAAATCCTGAGTGGGAATCCAGGCTTAATTTTCAGTGAATGTCCTAACGTGTTATAATTAATTCTAAAGGCAGTATATTTGTGCATGCAGATTTAGGCAAGTAATAAAACAATGACTGTGAATAATGATTCTTTTATGATAAACTGAATATCACGCAAGCTCTTCTCTTTTTAGAAGTTAAGTTTTTGAGAACAACAATATAAAGTTTAATGGTCAAGAACAACACACTGATAGTTAGAATATAAAAAAACATTTATTGTTTTTAAGAAATTAATGCAACAAGGCAAAACATTATAATAAAATATCTTTAATTGCAATAGTGGGTGATAATCCATGGTTAATTAGCTTTAACTACATAAACTTGCTAACATTATGAACTTTAGATGGAAAGCATAAACGTTAAAGTGTTTTCATATATATTTAAAGGACTCAGAGTCCCAAAATAGAAGCATCTATATGATCATCAAGATGATCCACTTTCATCCAATCACTCCTAGTCACAAATTCATATATTTAAAAACAATGTGAGTTTAAATTCCTGTTAGCACACCTCTGTCTTCTCTTTTTTAAAAAAAAAGCGAAGTATTGTGTAGCCCTATGTGCAACACAATTTTAATATTATATAAAGGCAGATGTTTTAATTTCTTATTGTTGTGCTTTAACCCCAGATGACAACTAAGCACCACAGAGTTGCTCACTCACTACTCCCACCACCACAACCCCTGACAAGATGGGATAAGAATTTGAAGACTAAAATTGAGGGGAAACTAGTGGGTTGAGATGAGAATAATTTAACAATTTGTCCTGGTTTCAGCTGAGATAGAGTTAATTTTCTTCTTTGTAGATGGTATAGTGTTGTGCTTTCGATTTAAAATAAAAATGTTGATCACACACTGGTTTTTTTTAGTTGTTGCTAAGCAGCACTGGTGTTTCTTCACCTTTCACCAGGTCACATGCTCCACCAGGCTGGCTAGGGTTAAAACCATGATATAAATGAAATAAAATAATAATAGTGGTAATTGTTATCATAGTTATTATTTATTAGGGCTGATGGCAGTGGTGTTGATTGTAATGTAAAAGAAAATAATAAAAAAAGAGAAAAAAAAAAAACCAAAAAAGACAAGTGATGCAAATAAGAAATAGTTACTCTCTATCTGCTGACTGATGCTGATCCAGTCCCTGAGCAGCAGCTGCTACCTTTTGGCCAACCCCCCACCACTGCCTCCAGTTTGTATACTGAGCATGTCCTGATACGGTATGGAATAACACTTTGGCCAGTTTGGGTCAGCTGTCCCAGCTGTGTCTCCTTCCAGTTCCTTGTACACCTCCGCCTCCTCACTAGCAGGGCAGTATGAGTGTCTGTAAAGTCCTTGACTTAGTATAAGCACTGCTTAACAACTAAAACATCAGTGTGTTATCAACATTATTCTCATTCTAAATCCAAAACACAGAACTATACCAGCAAAAAGGAAGAAAATTAACTCTATCCCAGCTGAAACCAGGACTGATTTAATCTACCATGTCTAAGCCTGAACCGGTAAATTAAGTGCTAAATGAATATTTATTTTTGTGCCCTGACAATATCTAGCTGCTTCAGCTAGATGAAGATGAAGATGCAGACTGCAGTGTACTATAAACCAAAGAAATTGTACCTGTTCCAAATGACTAAATGTTGCACTTTCACTTCTCATTACTGCCTAAGAATGTAATCATTGTGGTTTTAGGAGATGTAAATAAAGGATGTACTCAATCCTGGCGAACTACACCTTCTGTCCTTCCTCAAGGATATATTTTGACTTAGTCCCAGTTTACATACAGAGAAAAATGTTGAGTATATAATTTGTAGTTACATGTATTGACTGATAAAAAGGACAACAATCCAAAACATCCTTTAAGTTATTAGTACTTGAGTTAGATTTTGAAATTATTTTTAACTGCTCAGTGTGACTGCACCTCTTATAGACAGCTTATTCTTTCTGGACCAAATTCCTTTATTGACTACCATGGCATTAATGAGTCATTTTCATTGTCTTTCAGGCATTCCTGCAGAAGGTGGGCATAAGGTTAGGATTTGGCTTTATATTACCTGAGAAATGCAATCTTGTAGAAATTATCAAGAAAGTCTTCAAATGATGGAAACTAAAACTTAGGTTTTTGGAATGTAGGGGTAAACATGGGCCAACTTAGTATGTGTTTTTTAATATCAGTCAATCCTAAGAGAGTTCATAAGTTTAAGTTAAATCAAGAATAAAAAAGCAGGAAAAATCACAACAAAATTTCCAAAATATAGTTATTTTTGCTATATTTCCAATGGAATAACTATATTACCTTCCTATTTCTTCTTCACCTTACATTTTAGAGCTATTGTAAAGCTAATAAAGTCTATGGAAATGCAATGCATTGAAGGCTGAAAGACTGTTTTAGAAGTTTTACTTTTTTTTTAGAGAAGCAAGTGATCACTAAATGTCATGCACTTCTAATCATGTTCCAATTGCCTGACCCACTCCCTTCTGGAAAATATCTGGTTCCAAAGACTACACTCATTGGCACCAAAAGACTCATGTGGACTTTAATATAACTGCAACTGTATTTGCTACTGCAGAAGATTTTCGTGGGTGATGAACATGTGGGACCCCCTTAATAAGAGCAGATATGGTATGATGATCTTCACCTTTATTACTGCTTTGTTACTGCTTTATTCTCTCATGCCTTTAGCTGCAAAGAGTTAAAATTAATCATACTTGCTCCTTATGTTACCTAACATCATCTGCATTTTAGGTCTTCTCTAGATTAATGAACTGTCTGTCAGCATGCATCATGGATTCTCTTTTCCACTAATAGAAAGCATGGGAACATCATATACCTGCAAATTGATGTAGATTGAGATTTGAAACATTTAAGACACTTCTGCTGAGCAATATAGCCCTTGGAATTTTCAAATGAAAAGGCCTGCAGAACCTATCAGCAGCAAGCAAACTACAGGAAAAAACAGGACACTGATTGAGGTGGTAACTGAATTCAAAGTGCTATTTTGATTGTCCATACACAACCAGCAGTCAAACATTACGTAAACAAAGTGATTTTGCAAGCTGGATCTTCAGGGATCTGTTGCCCCTTCAAACAAAGGGCCATCTTTTTTCCTCTCAGCACTCCACTTAAGTGTGTGCAAAAATGAATGTTGCTGTTTAGAGATGTGTTTATTTACTTCTAATGGTTCTATAAGATCTCTCTGCAAATGTGTTTCAGCCTGTGAATATCTATTGCCTATCGCCTAAAGTAACTTTTCAGAGCTCACACAGACTAGGCTGGACTACCAGACGCTGCTTACTAAGTTCTCTGTCTGCTCAGTTCTTAACCAAAATGAAGTTTCTACATTTCAAAGAAATAACCCTTCTATGCCCATTTCCACAACCACATCTGGTCTTCACATGCATCCCTGACAATATCCTGTCTTTTTTAATACTTCTGTTTCTCCTCAGACTCAATCCCAAATACACACGTACACTTACACTATTATACACATTGCTTTTCTTAATGCAACTGGTGAACGTCTTTGCCTTTACTGCCTATGACACTGCCCCTTTTTCCAAACTCCTCATATTTAGTCTCTTCCATGATAACAGTGAATACATTTCTCTCTCCCTTCATCATTGTTATTTAAGCTTTTATTAAAGATCAATTCCTGCACTCTCTTTCCTCGCTCTTCCCACTTCACGCTTGTGATATTCTCATGCTTGCTGAATTTGTAATGCCATTTTGAGCAGTTCAAATACAAGGCTCTGCATGTCACCATTTAAGTCTTTCTTGAATGGAGATTTTTGCCATGCTGCTTGTACAGGTCCCATTGTCCCGTACAAAAACCTGATGTTTTCCTTCTGCCTTTAGACTGTTAACTCCAGGGTTGGGAACCAATCTTTTGGAAATGCATACCTGCCACAAAGTGAACGTCACTGAAAGTAAAGGGCTGCCAAAAAGTACGCCTCTTATAGAATTGGTCAAAATGGCATCTGTCCACATGAGAAATATTTGATATAAACTTGTAAACAACCACAAGTGGCTGGCTGATTCACAGTTGCCTAAACAACTGATTTAGCATTAGGGATACTTTATTATCACATAGAATCAGTACTAGCTTTACCAGAGAAACTCGTATCAGTTTTTCTTTTGTAGCTATTAAAATTATTCAATTAAGAGTAGGCTAAGTGCCAACTAATTCACCAGTCACAAGGTCCCTCAACCAGAATCTCCATGAAACCAACAGAATTATTACTTTCCTGCTGTGCTGGCACATAAATGTTCTGAACTCATCACATTAATGATTCAGGAGGGGGTTTGTCATCACAAGAAAATATTAAACTAGATTATTTCTATCGAGTAATGTATTTTGAAAAGGCATTTCAGATTGTCCTTGAACCAAAGCAAGAAATTGAGTGGTAAAGTAGATTTAAAAAGCAACTGCTGAATACTGATTTTAACTTATGATGAGAGATATAAAAATCTATCACTGACAGAGATGATAAGCTGTAAAATAGTTCAAAAGAAGAATATATCTTTCTTTTGTATTTTGTAAGCCAGCATAGTATTAAAGTATTTAAGCTTTGTACACCATCATAGGACCAGTGAAGATATAATCAAGGTGTTTTATTCAATCAGAAATATTTCTTTGTCACAGGGCTTTCAAAACTGCAAAAGTTGAACTACACATCAAAAATAAATAATGGATGTAATAGCACACTTGGTCTTTTACTACCTTTCATCAGAAGAAAATAAGCATGTATGGATGGTTTATCAGTAACACCAAATGTCTTCCAACTGCCCAAAGTACAAGTTTAACATCAGCATTAAATTTACAGCTTCATTATGTGAGTAAGTTTCCAGGACATAGCTCGATGTCATAAGAGGTTTCTTCTTGAAGTTGGTGTTCATCCAGTAAATTTCATTTTTTGTTGAATCATGAACCTATTCCTGGTGGTTTCCACCAGATCATGATCCTTGCTTTTTTCTCTGTGCCTTCGCATACTCAGCTTTGCTCTTGGTTTTCTTTTTTCATTTTTTTCTCTTTTACCACACCATTGCAACAGGTGCTGATCACATCCCTTCCAGCACCTGTAATACTGGGACTGAATATCATCTTTTGACATGTTGCTCCTCCCGGGGATTTGTCTTGCTGCAGAAAAGAACTTCTATCTGCCAGTGTGAAAATTGGTCACACAGCCTTGGAGAGAATTATGGCTATGCCTTACACCTGTCACTGAAGAAAATACACTTTAGATAAAATTTAGCAAAACACTATACTATGCCAAGATATTTTAAAAGATTTCTTTTTTTGTCATGAGACAGTTCTAGCCACATATGATTTCTTTAATTCTTAGAATAAAAATTTTTCATCAATTTCTATCAAAATTGTCTGTCTGTATAGAAACCTGTGCCAAATTTTCACATGTAAATAAGGGATGGATTCTTAAATGTTAATTGCCATGAAGTGGATCATAGTTGTTCCATAGAGAAATACAGCTTGTAAAGGAACACACGGTTCCAAGGATTTTCTTGCAACTTCAGTGCCCATCAATAGAAACTTGGACAAGGCAATAAATCAATCTGATGGTATCCATCAATTTAATCAGGCATCTGCTTAGAAAAGCTGTGAGGATTTGACATCTGTAAAATGCCATTTGTCTACTACACTTCAATCTGTACTCAAACATGTTGACATTAGTATCTTAAAAGTTTGCATTAGTGACAAAATCAAAAGAATAAAAGTTAAGCAGAAAAATTAGATTAATTGTACAGTGATGTCAGAAGGAAACAGTTTGTTAAATTGAACAGGAATTGTCATAGTCCACTGGATAATGTAAATGTCTAAAGCTGCAAATATACAAAACATTTTGGATAGGCTTAAAGTAGGATTTACTGTATGCAGGTTGCTCCCCTGAGTATTTGTTTAACAGGTATTGCAAAGCTTTTTTGTCAACAGTCATCCAGGGGAGATCACAAATGTCAAGAATGCTTAATCATCACTGATACTTGACAATACAAGGTAGAAAAACAACCCTGGTGTGTGAAATGAATGAAATAAAACAGTGAATACAATATGTATAGGATACCTCAGAGATGTTGTAATTCATTTGTGTTAATTAATTGTGACATACAAAAGGCTACATTGCTAGCAGAATTTATTAGCAAAAAATACAACTTTCACAGAAAAGTCCAGTTTCATTAAAATCTGCAGTTTATTAGGACTGAACTGATATAAATGAAATTTTCCACAGAAGCAATGATACTAAACTAATTTTTTTAATGTAATGTTCATTTTGTGGTTTAGCGTTTTCTTTCTTTTTACTTATTTCTTTTTTAACTAAATTAGAATTTTGATATCATCTAGACAGTCTATTGTTTCCAAACAAAATATTACAGATATTTTGTTTTGCAAAACATTGATAACCTGATGAATTATGAGAATAAACCAAAATTTTGTAAGGCTGTAATATTACAAGCAAATAGAACCCTAACCTCCATTTCATATTGGCATCTGTGTACATTTTGTAAGAAATGAGAAAATTATTTGTGAAACGACCATTAACCCCCTCAATTTTATCTGAAAGCATTGAAATTATCTCAGTAGCCACTTTAAAGCGCAAACAATAAAAAACAAGTATGAGGTCAGTACTATAGGACATATGAGCTTTCCTGTTCAGAGACTACACCAAAAGAGGATAAGGTAGCTTGTTTTTCCAAAGTGCTTTTAACTAGAATAAGAGGTACACTGATAAAGAGAGAAGGTGGAAAGCAGTAACAGTGAACAGTAATACAGTATTGGCCATGTGGTTAGAAAGAATTTGTGTATGATGAATCAGAGAAATAAAAATTTACAGGCTAAGCTCAAAGACAACTACAACTGTGGTTTCATATACACTTTTAGAAAGCTCTTTTCAAACAATAGGGACAGTCTGGAGGATAATACGGGAATGCTTGTCTGAAAATTAACAAATGAATGTTGGATTCTCTGGATGATAAGTCAGTCCAGAGACCAAATAAAAGTTAATAAATTATGTCTTGAAAACAAAGGCAAGTAACTGAGATGTCGTATGGTAGAACTGAAAGACAGAACAATGACTAACACTGTCAAATTTGGCCTGGGAGTACAGGGCTTTTTAGTCTGTCACAATGCAAGTTCAAATATCTCACTGTCAAGCTCATAATATCTTTGCCTGAGTCAGCTTTGGTTTCCTTGCACTGCATGTTCAGTTCATGGCTCCTTTAGAGTACTGGCGTCTGCAGCACAAAGTCATACTAAGGGACATGAGACCAGAATGCAAGATTCAGCATGAAAACAAAAGGTTTTGTCAGGTGTGGTGGATGGAGAAATTATAATTTCAATAAATATCTAAGTGTCTGGGATTTTGGCATTCCCAAAGTCTCAGTAGTCCTACTTGCAAAAGTAACTTCAGGACCCTCTGACCTTATGTCTCATACAGAGGCTAGGAACTGGTGGAACTTACAACCCCTTCAGCAAGTGGCTGTGAGAGTACAGCCCAAAACTGATGGCACCCCAGCTGAGAAGCTGGAAACCAGATCCAGTCTGGGACTGTTCTAAAACCCGAGTTGACAGTCAAATTCCACAGTGCAGTTCTAGTAAATATTGTTTTCCTTAACTTCTTTTTTTTTCAGAACAGCTCTCTGCACCAGGTTTGAATCTCACCTTTCATTTCCTGGGTCCTGTAGAATCGTCTCTGATTGATGGGAATTTTGAAATTGTTATCCATCAAGGTGAGTGTGATCACGTTAAGCAGTCCAGCTTCAACCAGAGTTCCTCTCCACAGGTTCAGATGGAAAGAGACTCTGCCCTACCTGAGGAGGTTATACTGTACATTGGGAAGAAATATCAACCAACCAAATAACCAAACATACCAGAGAATGGACCAAAAGAAACAACATCCCTTAAAAAGAATGAAAGATTTTTCTTTACCTATCCAACTCTAAGCCAATTTTTAGTCCTATTGTCCTCTTCTAAGAAACACTCTTAAACAAAAGAAAGAAGGAAAACAGAGGAATTTGGTGAGGAAAAGCTCATCGTCTGCGTAGAATCATAGAATAAGAGTTTTCCCCAGATCCTCTGTGTTATTAAGACCTTTCTCTCTCCTTTTCTGTGAGAATTAAGAAGGAAATCTCCTGAAAAAAGAAAATAGACTAAAAGCAAAAATAAAAAATCCCAAGTTCCATTAAAAACTATAGTTCCTCTCTTAAAAAAAGACAAATCAAACCATACTGGTTAAAATCTGACTGTCAGAAATGAAAAATTCAACCCCCAGGATATATTGAGTTATATCAATACACCATTATAACATCATAAAGTTCTACCTACCTTAGGCCTTAATAACATCTGAACAACACCAGCATAAACTTCATTCTTTCACAGAAAATTAGTAAGTTAATAATTTCTATGTAAGTATCACAAAAGGTTTTCAGACAGAATGATTAGGAGAAGGAAAAAAAAGGAAAGAAGGAAAAATGAAAAAAAAAGAGAAGGAAAATATATTATCAAGCAACGCAAAGTAGGATAATTTTTCAAATTTGAGTGAATACAATCTAACTGTCCGTTTTGCAGAACTACAGGAAGAAATAAATGAAGTAATTTCACTTGGTTTAAGGCTTAGAAGAACTAAAAAATACATATTTATCATCCCATAGCAAGTCTCCTTTCTGCTAATTACCATATTAGTTATAAACAACGAAGACATTTTTTTACTGCTTCTATTTGCACTGTACCCTGCAGGATTAGTATTTAACTATCACAATCACTAAAAAAAAAAATAAGCTTTTAGAAAAAATTTGAATAAACAAAATTTAATTGTCCTTGAGACTATACAAGCAAGTCTGGACAATGACTCAAGCAAAGGAGAATTTTGAATTGCAACATTCTTAGATTAATAGAAAAATTTAAATGTTAATTAATTTGAAATGCCAGTCTTCCCCACCCCAATTCTACATGGAAAGGTTTGGATTTTACCTGAGATTAAATGGGAAACATGAAAGACTTAAGCATTTATAAGTTAAAAATCAATATTTCGTCCAGTGCTGTTGTAGCACACTGGAAACTGACAGCTCTCTTTAATCTGTAAGTGAAATAAAACAAGCCTAGAAATCTGACTTAAGAGATATGATAAAATTTTCATCAAAAATAAAATCTCAGAAACTGATGGATTATGTATATTCTGATTCAAAAAAGAAATTCAAATTACTTCAGTGGGTATTCAGGAGATGATCAAGCTTTTAAAACTTCAATGACTTTAGTGAGCCTTAACAACTTCAGTGCTTGAAAAAAGTACGTAACAATTCATCAGCGTGAGAAGCTGCCTGATACAAAAAAGCACAAAGCAACTTTTCCATGGAAGAAATAGAAGTACTTCAGGCAAGCTGAAGATCATGTATCTATTTATTCCATCTACCGTAGTTTGTGTTGATGTCAAAGGAAGCAAATACAGGAAACTCATACTCATCACATTACAAAACTACTTGCAATACATCAGGGAACTGTAATTCTCATCTTAGAAGTTCAAGACCTTATCTGGTGAAGGATTCCTGTTCCCATTAATAAGAATATAGCGTCTGGACTAGTAATAGAAAAACACTTCAGTAAGAATTCTGATGAATATTGTTCAAAAATTTAGAAGTCAGATTTAAAGTCTACAGAAAAGAATTTGTGTTTGATGAGGGCTTATCATCATTGCCAAGAAAAGTAAGGGTAGGAAAGAACCAAAAATATAATGTTTCAAGTTGTTTGTCAAGCTTTTAAGAACGAGTTAGGCCTGACACTTGTAGATGTATCTGAAGTGTACAAATAAACACTTGGGGCTGTCTAGTTCATTTATCTTCTGTTAAAGAAGGATATCTCCTAATATGATATTTTGAAGACATAACTTTACAAATACAAAAAATATCACACCATCAGGAGTTTTCAGTGTCTCTGAACTGGGAGGACAATCACTCATTTTTACTGAACTGTGAACTTTTTACCCTCTAAATGTCCTTCCAATAACAAAAAAATATAAACATTGTACAAAACACAAGACTGCTTAGCTCAATGATGCTCACTGAAGCATTAGTGCAGCATAATCTGATTCTTTTGATGTTTTAATAATGCAAAACATGGTTTCTGCTTTATTACATAGCTCTTAATGCAGCAATAACATGCTTACAGAAGATTTACTATATTACTATTTGCATATAGGCTTCCTTAACAGATGAGAGTACTTACTGATCCTTTGAAATCAAAATATTTCAGCCAGACATTCTCCATTGAATAAAGACTGCCATCTTCAGCTGCAGCTGTAGTAAATATAGACACTAACGTTAGCACTATGAGAGAGGTATCCATTATACTGGGCTTGTCTTCGGAAGTATTTTAGAATAAGTATCTCCTTTTCTATCAATGTAATAAGAGATGTGACTATAGACCTTTACAAAATATCTTGGCTTTTTACAATATTCTTTTTAGAGCTACACATCTTTATGGTTTTGATCCCCTTTTGAAGAATAGAGAGCAAACCGAAAAGTATTTCATGGATTACAAAATATATTAAACCACCCAGTCATGAAGAACCATGGTGGAATATAGCAGCAACTTCACTGCAAGGCATATTTCTCTAGTCTGGAAGCATTACTACCATTACTGATTTCTGTTCAAAACTGAAATTTTTTAACTTAGCAACAGTGATGTTGAATGTGGTTTAAAAACTTCTGGTTAAGCATTCTCAGATTTCATAAACTCTAGAAATGATGTGCAGAAGAGCAGCCTAGGACCCAAAGGAATGATTTAGAGTTCTGAGCAAACTATTTCAGCCCATAAATTATTAGGTAACATAAGAAATCTGAATCTCCAGCTAACTAGGAAAAAAACTACCCAAAGAATCTTTCTTTAAATACTGACAAGTTAGCAGGAGTATGATCTTACATGTAGAGAGACTTAAACATTAATTTAGCACCTGATATAAGATATTTCCCAATAATCTGGTGAGGATGATGCAATCCTTGAATGAATATTATACTTAGATAAATTCAATTTTGTTTTTTCCTCGCCATTCCAAGTTCTTTCATGTTTATAAATATATGTATAATCAAATCCAATACTGTCCAATAAATTTCTGACAAAATGTTTTCTAATTAGATAATGCCTATTGGTTAAATCACAGAATGACAGAATCACAGAATAACCAGGTTGGAAGAGACCCACCGGATCATCGAGTCCAACCGTTCCCATCAAACACTAAACCATATCCCTCAGCACCTCATCCACCCGTGCCTTAAACACCTCCAGGGAAGGTGAATCAACCACCTCCCTGGGCAGCCTGTTCCAGTGCCCAATGACCCTTTCTGTAAAGAATTTTTTCCTAATGTCCAGCCTAAATCTCCCCTGGTGGAGCTTGAGGCCATTTCCTCTTGTCCTGTCCCCTGTCACTTGGAAGAAGAGGCCAGTACCCTCCTCTCTACAACGTCCTTTCAGGTAGTTGTAGAGAGCAATGAGGTCACCCCTCAGCCTCCTCTTCTCCAGGCTAAACAACCCCAGCTCTCTCAGCCGCTCCTCATAAGGCCTGTTCTCCAGCCCTTTCACCAGCTTTGTTGCTCTTCTCTGGACTCACTCCAGAGCCTCAACGTCCTTCTTGTGGTGAGGGGCCCAGAACTGAACACAGGATTCAAGGAGCGGTCTCACCAGTGCCGAGTACAGAGGGAGGATAACCTCCCTGGACCTGCTGGTCACGCCGTTTCTGATACAAGCCAAGATGTCATTGGCCGTCTTGGCCACCTGGGCACACTGCTGGCTCATGTTCAGTCAGCTGTCAACCAACACACCCAGGTCCTTCTCCTCCAGGCAGCTTTCTAGACAGACTTCTCCTAGTCTGTAGCACTGTTTAGGGTTGTTGTGCCCTGAGTGCAGGACGCGGCATTTGGCCTTGTTAAACCTCATGCCATTGGACTCTGCCCAGCGGTCCAGCCTGTTCAGATCCCTTTGCAGAGCCTCCCTACCCTCCAGCACATCGACACTTCCACCCAGTTTAGTGTCATCCGCAAACTTGCTCAGGGTGCACTCGATGCCTTCATCCAGATCATTGATGAAGACATTGAACAGGGCTGGACCCAGCACCGAGCCCTGGGGAACCCCACTTGTCACTGGCCTCCAGCTGGAGTTAACTCCATTTACCACCACTCTCTGGGCCCGGCCAGCCAACCAGTTTTCCACCCAGGAGAGTGTGCGCCTGTCCAGGCCAGAGGCTGACAGTTTCTCAAGCAGAACGCTGTGAGAAACTGTGTCAAAGGCTTTACTGAAGTCCAGGAAGACCACATCCACAGCCTTTCCCTCATGCAGCAGCCGAGTCACTTTGTCATAGAAGGCGATCAGGTTAGTCTGGCAAGACCTGCCTTTTGTGAACCCGTGTTGACTGGGCCTGATCACCCGGTTCTCTTGCATGTGCTTCATGATAGCACTCAAGATCACCTGCTCCATGACTTTCCCTGGCACTGAGGTCAGACTGACAGGCCTGTAGTTTCCTGGGTCCTCCCTGCGGCCCTTTTTGTAGATGGGCACGACATCAGCCAGCCTCCAGTCCAGTGGGACTTCCCCAGTCTTCCAGGACTGTTGGAAGATGATGGAAAGGGGTTTGGCCAGCACATCCGCCAGCTCCTTCAGTACCCTATCATATGTTTCACAGAGATTTGGAGAAATTGGGACATAATAGTTTTTGTTCTTCCACTTGCTTAGACTTAAGAATACATTCTAAATACTCTAAACCACTGCTGAATGATACATTCATGTAACAAAACTAGAAAAGCAATACTCCTCTTTTGTGGGTTTAGGAGTCTTTGGGAAGGACTTGTGTCTTAACAGTCACTAGAGGAGTGTGGGTATGAAAAGTAAAAGTTTGGAATTCTTGGAGATATTGTTCAATGAATTTCTATACTTTTTAACGTGGCTAGTTCACTAAGTTTCTTACAGTTACTTAATCTTGTTGAAAATACCTTTCTGTGTTGTGTTTCTCACTGATTCTATTCAATATTAAGGATAATGTTTAGCAAGCTCAAGCATTGTGACAGAAGTTATTAGAGATTAACCCATTATAGAAGTCTGGCATACTGATATATGTCTTCTCATAGATTTATAAAATGCTATTAAAAGCATATTGAAGTAAATAGAAAACATTCCCATGTGATAGGAATTACAGATAGTTAACTGGTTTGATTGAGACTTTTGTTAGAAAAAAATAATTTGTTCATGTAGAAATACTTCTAATGAATGTATGACCTACTTTCATAAGGATAGATAAATCAGATATTGGTGTGTACAGGAGACCCGGTTCTAATGGGCAAAGTGAGAAGGGAGGCAAACTTATGTTTGTGTCGCATGGTGGAGAACTTCACATGGCACAACTGCTCGTGATGTTCCCTCCATGCTAACAATAAGTCTGTACCAAAACATGTGTGGAACACACTGAGATTTTCCCCTACAAAAGGATATTCATGAATTGTGAGTAAAAACTTAAATAGCCTTTACACATCCAAATCCAAATTCTGACCTTCACATTTCTTTTTTTTGTCTTTCATGCAGAATACAGCAGGTCCAGTAAAAGGTAAAGAGACAGTAATTGCAGAGAGGCTATTTTCTTAAAGGGATAAATCTAGAACCTGAGTAGGTGCAGTAATTCAAATTCCCCATTTATGGATTAAGTAGAACAGAAATTTGAAGTAGTTTACAGATTTATAACTGGAACATGGGTCCCATATGTCAGAACTGAGTGCCCTGATATAAAGAAGCTACTGGATACTCTGGGAGTACTCTGGGGAAAGGGGATGAGCATTGTTCTTCACCTTCCCATTTAATTTTTTTCTTTGCTTTAACTGAATAGAAAGGAAAAGCATTTTGAAAACCTCAAAGCTTTCACAGAACAAACTCCTATATATAGAGATGTACACTTCTGACCTCTGTGAGCCTTGGATCAATGATACAAGGAGGGTTAGCAACGACATCAAAACCAGGGAGAAAGGAAAGAAAAGAATAACATTGACATGAAGAAAGCAGATGAGCACAAAGAAAGAAATTTTTCTTGACATTAGAAAGGCTGAGATGAAACAAGACAGAGAAGGCAAAAAAAAAAACTTAGAGAAAAGAATCACTATCTCTTCTTTGAGGCAGTAAAGATTTCACTTCAAAGACATTCATAACTTCAGTGAGTTACTACACTCTCCCGTCTGTTTACCTTAAGGAACATATAAGTGCACACCTGGAAAAAAAATAAAACAAACCACCAAACAGACCAAATGAGACGCTTGCTTTATCATAGTGAAATTCCACAGGCAAAATCTAAGCATCTGACCATTTTTTCTCATTTTATTCCTTATGCAACATGATTTTTTTTCACTAAACAATCACAGTCTTGCAACTGAAAAAATAATTAATAACTTGTCCAAGATGAAAACATCACAGCCTCAAGAAACAAACAAAAGGCATGGAAATCAAATAACTTTAACACTAGTAGACAGAAATTCCATTTCATTTGCTGGCTTAACACACAGGGCAACAGGCAATGCCATAAAAGGGTACTGAATTTAGCAACATTATTCTTTTCAAGAGACAAGGAAGAGAAGAAATTGGGACTCAAAGAACATGTGCTTCCTGTCCTGACACAGTCCGGCTGTGAGCACAGAACTTGTTCCACCACTTTTCGTTGAATTCCTCTCTTGCCAGTTATTACTAAAAGAGGGTCATTTGAAAAACTTTGAGGGTTTTATTGGTTTGGGTTTGTTTGTTCTTTAATTTTAGTCTTCAGAACCACCTGCATGAGAGACGCTCCCTGTAAACATAACCATACTCAAGCCTTCCTTAAAATGATTCTGTGTCATAGTGATTACAAAACAGCTCCAGGCCTGCAAAAGGTAGGCTACTTTTACAATGCTGTTTATAATCATCCAATACTTGACAAACCCTTTCTGCTCTTACCTATCTGAAGATATAGATCAAAAAAAAATCCTTTTCTGATTGCACAAAGTTTGATGTATTAGGATTTGATTATTGCAGAGTAGTTTTAGAATTTTAAAATTTATAGAATTTTTAAATTATTCCTTAATCTCTAAAAGTAAGCTTCTCTTCAAACAACACAGCATACTCTGGGCCCAAGTAATCTTTGCTAATGTTGTCTGGTTAACTTGGCCTACAGAATCATAGCAGAGAAGGAGACACAACTGCTGAAACAATAATGACAAATAGAAGCCCAAAAATGGCCTGGTTGTTTTAGCCCGTTTCAACAATACAAATGTATGACTATGTAATTACATCAGAAATAATTGGTTTCATCCTGAATCAGTATGAAAAAATATCAGAATTTCCCATCAGACAGAAATTCTATAGTTTACTAATTACAGATTGTCCCACTTTAAATATTAAAGCGCCCTTTATGCGCTTCACTTCCTTACTTAATTACATTATTGAATCATGGCCCACACACACACACACGAAAAAAAAAAAAGGAAGAAGGAAAAGGGGTTCTAGATCTGGTAAACTAGCATCCTTTCAAGTTTTCTCAAGAATACATATGGCACTTTATTAAGCACTCCTACTTAGTGAATAAAAAAGGCAATAAATAAAAGTAATAATACTAAATTATGTTCTGAGTTTCAAAAGTAATATTCTAGATATCAAGCAGATTATATAAATAGCAAGTCTATTTTATCTAGCTATACTGACTATACTTTCTGTTAGCTTTCAACTTCACATAGACTGAACTCCTGAAGGCGTTGTCAGATATATCCAAAGGAAATGTGGTGTTAAAGCCAAAAGTAATTTAATTCAGAACTACAAGACTTAAAGAGTTACTTAATATTAATATTCTGCAGAATCTATCTCTACAACACAAGTTACACAGTTTTTTAAGGTTGGAAATAACATTTTTGTCTTTGTCGAGATGTGATGAATTGTCTGAAGAAATGCAAGTGTATAGAATTTAGCAATATATTGAAGCAAAGAAATAAAACCTGATTTTATCATTGTTGCTTAACTTGGTTGAATAATGATACATTTACAGCATTAATAAAACCGTACAGGTTCAGACTGCAAAAGGTCCCATTAAAGCCATTTTGTTTGTCATTGACTTCAGCACCGTGAAGCCTCATCCCCAGGCATGGAATTCACTGATACTTTTGATGACTTATGAACAGAAACACCTTTTTGATGGTCCACCACATGTGGTGTTCCATTCAAGATTCACCTGTCAAGGAACTCTCTACACCTTGCACAACTGGAATATTTCTTTTGAACACTGCCAGTTCTGCCAACAGTTTCCTACCTCCCAGCGGGAGTCACTATAAACAAAAACTATACTTCCTTTCCTCAGTTGGTCATTTCATAATACAAATTTGCAAATACTCTTTGAAATGTACTTTTGATAAAACTTCTAATTAATTACACTATTCCTAGGGATAGACAGAAAGCTTAAATAAATGCAAGAAACTTCTACAAGACTTTTTTCCATAGCGATAAAGGGATGTGCAATGAGTATTTTTCTGCCTTTGTCAGCATTTATTATTCTGTTGAAATACTGACAGAAGGTAAGAAAATAATGATTAGGCCCAAAGAATGTTCATCTCAATTTTTTGCAGGAATGACTTCAATTTTCAGTCTTGTATTATACTGTTTCTTTGTTGTAACATGCTTCTATCAGAAAAAAAAAATTTAAAAATATATTTTTTTAACAATTGCTAGGCCTTAAAAAGTCATAGTAGTAATACCACAACCTCAGAATAGAAGTATTCCTGTGCAAAGGACTATTATAAATTTTATGTGTGACTTAAGAATAATAGACTTATAAGAAAAAACAAACCTCACTATATTAAGGTACATGCCAGTTAGAGTTCCTTGAGCAGAAATCCTGAGAAAGGAAAAAATACAGAAGAATTGTTGTGGACAGGAAAATGTAGCACTAAATGGAAAACTATTCCAACACGGAGGGAAATTAAGAAAGAAACAATAAAGGAACAGTAAGACTGCAAGAAAGGTGTTAAATAATTAAAAGCTCATAAACAGGAAAATCAGTAACAAAGATGATTAAGGATGAGTTTAAAGAGATGGCACAAAGATTGAATAAAGTCAACAAGGCAAACACAAAACCAATTATAAATGACAAAGTATATAAAGAAACAAGAAAATATTTTACAAAAAAGCTAGAAAAAACTAACAGAAGCAGATGAAGATTTCCGGTTTAAATATAGAGCCAATTTAACAAGCAAAAGAAGATACGCTAAAAGCTGATGTTTTCAGGGTTTTTTATTCCTAACACTTTTGAGAAAGAAGACAATTTAATGAGATTTGGAATTTTGTTCCAAAATTATTTAGGCTGGGTTTTTTTTAATGATGTTCCTGGGGGTCCTAGAAGGCCCTAAAGGAGTCCCAGGTGGATCTAGAGGGTTTCTGATTGTCCTATAAGGGTCGTAGAAAACCCTAAAAGGGTCCCAGGTGGATCTAAAGGGTCCCTCATGGTCCTAGAAGGCCCTAAAGGGGTCTCAGGTGGATCTAGAGGGTTCCCTTCCCTGTGACCATTTCCCCCTGGTTTCTCTCCTAGGGACAAGCCGAGACTCTGAACCATGGGTTCTCGCCTCCACAATTTTCTGTTTTACGTCATTCCCGGAGTCGTGGGACTGCTTGGGTGTTGGTGGATCTATTCCCAGATGAACAAATGGGCAGTGAAACATAAAGAAGAGCAGAAGGAAGAAGGGAAGGAGAAGGAACCATCAGTGAGACCAAGAGAAGGTGTTCGTGCAAGATTCCCCGTCCTGGCCAAGGAGGAAGGTCAGAAGAATGGAAGCTCATCTCTCCTGAAGCCACTGGGATGGATCATGTCCAAACTCATCACAGAGAGGAGTAAGGAGATGGAGAAGGAGAGGGAGAAGATTAAGGAGAGGTTTAAGGAGAAGGTGAAAGAAAAGGTTAAGGAAAAGGAGAAGGAGAAGGTTGAGAAGGTGAAGGAGAAGGTTACAGAAAAGGAGAAGGAGGAGATGGAGCAGGTTAAGCAGAAGGTTAAGGAGAAGGAGAAGGTTAAGGAGGAGAAGGAGAAGGTTAACAAGAGGGAGAAGAAGGAGATGGAGAAGGTGGAGAAGGTGAAGGAGAATGAGAAGGAGAAGAAGGAGAAGTTGAGGAGATGGTTAAGGAGAAGGTTAAGGAGAATGAGAAGGAGAAAGAGAAGAAGGAGAAGGTTGAGGAGAAGCAGATGGAAAAGGAGATGGAGAAGGAGAAGGTTCAGCCAAAACCAAGAAAAAGGAGCAGGAGAGGCAAACGGAACAGGAACTGTTAAGTCCCTTCCCAAAGTCCTGCAAGTTTCTGAAATTCAAGTCAGATCATGTCATAGAAGTTTCATAGAAGGAGATAATAGGAGAGTTGGGGAGCAGAAGAGTTTGGTCAATGTAGAGTTGGGTTAGAGAAGAGTTGGGGTCCTAGAAGAGTTAGGTCAAGGTAAAGTCATAGAAAAGTTGGATTCTAGAAGATTAAGCTCACATAGAGTGATAAGAGTTGGGTGATAGTAGAGTCAGGATAGTCAAGGGTTTGGTCTTAGAAGATTAAAGTCATAGAAGAGTCATAGGAGAGTCAGTTGAGAGAGGATTCCTAGAAGAGTCGGGTCGTACACGAACCTAAAGGGTTCAAGAAGGCCCTAAAGGGGTCCCAGGTGGATCTAGAGGGTTCCTGGGGGTCCTAGAAGGCCCTAAAGGAGTCTCAGGTGGATCTAGAGGGTTCCTGGTGGTCCTAGAAGTCGGTAAAGGGGTCCCAGGTGGATCTAGAGGGTTCAGAGATCGACTTCTGGGGAGACGGCCAAGCGAAGATCAGCTCAGAGAGGAACCAAAACAGTCCATGTGTCACAAATTCCCCAGGATCACAGCCAATCATCCAAATGTTGGGGTAGCAAGGTGAGGAGCAAGGTTGTCCTCACAGTTCTGGCCCTCAAGAACCTTCTTAGTAGACACCTGGCATTGATAGCACTTGGAGAATTCTTTTACAACTTCTTCCACCTGTTCTTTAACTAATTAATGGGATGAGCCTTGAGGGCTGGATAGAAACGAGGGAAATGACACGGTCTTCTTGGTCTTCTCCGATAACCACAGTCCCACCAAAAATCTCAGATGCTTCGGGGCTTCTAGAAGTTTGTCCTTGATTGTCACAACATGAAGCTCCACCTGAAAATTTCAGAACTTCTCTCAATATAGGAAAAAACAATCCCAAATTCAACTTTTTCAGCCCCTGAAATGATTCAATGCTTGCAATAAAATGTCCGTGGGATTTCTGTGCCTCCAAAATGTGAATTTCCAGAAGGTGTGAGAGTTGTGGGAAGAGAATTATCGCCTTCACCCTACCCCAAAGGGGTCCCAGGAGGCTCTAGAGGGTTCCTGGGGGTTCTAGAAGGGTCCAAGAAGACCCTGAAGGGGTCCCAGGGGGATCTAGAGGGTTCCTGTGTGTCCTAGAAGGGTTTTAGAAGACCCTAAAGGCATCTCAGGGGGCTCTAAAGTGTTCCTCAAGGTCCTAGAATGGTTCTAGAAGGCCCTATAGGGGTCCCAGCGGGATCTAGTGGGTTCTTGGGAGTCCTAGAAGGACCTAAAGGGGTCACAGAAGGCTCTAGAAGGTTTGTCAGGGTTCTAGAAGGCCCTAAAGGGGTCCCAGGAGGCTCTAGAGTGTTCCTTGGGGTCCTAGAATGGTCCAAGAGAGCCCTAAAGTTTCACAACAAACAGATTCCCATGTGGCATCTGCAAAGCTTCTGCGCTTAGGAATGAAAACCCATCACAGTCCATGAAAGGGATTGATAGAAGCGTTTATGGCTAGGGTTCGATGTCTTCAGTGAGTGGAGCCCAGCGCAGCTGCACAAGGAGGTGCCAAGTTCCTCCTCTGGAGCTCAGGATCACATGGTCAGGAAGGTGCCTTTTCACACTTGCTGGAGCCAAATTTCTGAAAATTCTGAAATTTCTCAATTCTGAATTTCTCAATTTGTGAAAATGGAATGGATTTGAGGGAAAGGGCTCCCCCTCAGGATTTTGGAGCAGCTTGTTGCCCAGGCCTTCTCCAAGCCAGCAGCACTGATGACATCTCCTCTACATCCAGCTGGCATGTTCCAAACCGGTGTCTGTGGATCCAGATTTGGATTCATAGAATCATAGAATCACTAGGTTGGAAAGTACTCACTGGTTCGTTGAGCCCAACCATTCCCATCAATCACTAAACCATGCCCCACAGCACCTCATCCACCCATGCCTTAAACCCCTCCAGGGAAGGTGACTCAACCCCCTCCCTGTTCCAGTGCCCAACAACCCTTTCCGGGAATCCAGTTTTTGTGCCCCAACGCCCTGTGACTCAAAACCCACCTTTTATGCACCAAAATTCTCCTTTTCTGTCCCAAAAATGACCCTCTATGACTCAAAATCCAACTTTTCTGTCCCAAAACCCACTCCCTGTGCCCCAAAATCCACCTTTTATGTGCCAAAATCCACCTTTTGTGCCCCAAACCCGATCCCCTATGACTCAAAATCCAACTTTCTGTCACAAAACCCACTCCCTGTGCCCCAAAATCAACATTTTCTGTCCAAAAACCCACACCTTATGTGCCAAAATCCACCTTTTGTGCCCCAAAACCCACATTTTCTGCCCCAAAACCTCCCCCTGTGCCCCAAAACCCACACTTTCTGCCCCAAAATCTGCCTTTTCTGCCTCAAAGCCCACCTTTTCTGTCCCAAAACCCACCCCCTGTGCCCCAAAATCTTTTTTTTGCCTATCTTGTTAGAGCCAACTGATAATTTACAATGTGGTAAATCTAATAATGTTTTTTTCAAACTCCATGAAGTCATGACATATTCAAGACTGAAACATTAAAAACATGGGGATTTTTACCTGAAAACAACGTATTTTCCACAATGAAAACTGAGCAATGAGATTGTATTGAGCAATAAAAAATTTTAAAAACCCAACCACAAGTTAAATGAATATTATTTAGCTGATTGTGAAATTGATAACTGTGGAAGAAGATGGTCTCTACTGTCAATAATATCTTTGTTAATTGCTGTGCAGTGGTTAAATGTCTCAAGAAATCCATAATTTAATCTGCCTAGAGAACATTGTATCTGACAAGTCTGTTCAGGAAATCATTTGAAAAAGAACATGTATTGAAATCTCTTAGATTTTACACCATTTTCTCATAATATACCTGGAAACATTAAGAAATTTTGATATTGGGGATTTTTCAAGTGTTAAAAAAAATTTCTTAGCAGACAAAGACTCTGCATTAGAGAAGAAAAAAACTGAAAACTATTGTGGCTTTTTATTCAAAGGTATTTTTTTTTAAAAAAAATTGTCATTTACAGCCTAGGATAAACAGCGGTTAACATTGTTCTTAATTGAAAACAAAACAAACAGACGAACAAACAAAACACCCAGCATACCTTAAGGATGAAAAATAACTTTTGTTTCTGTACTAGAACACCTATCAATGTGAAAAATATGTTTTTCGGCCAGTTATATTTCAATCTTTTGCTATGAGAAGCAAATCCCTATAAAGACTATTTTAATGCTGGCAGGAAGAAACTTGTCCTTTTGGGACAGGTCTTCAGTATTCCATGTGTTGTCCTCATTCCCGATAAATCAACACAGTTCTTCTTTATGCAGTTTTCTCCGCTGTGCATTCAGGCTCTACTTGGCTGTCTCTCAAACACAACCCTGGCATAGGAAGCACTCCAGAGGTTGCTATGGAGATGACAACACGATATCTAGGCTGTTGCACCGTGGAAGTCTCTGTGAATGTCCACACTGTCATTGCAAACTCAGACAGCCCATTAGGAAAGTAAGAGTCCCTTGTCTGGTGTGTATTTTCTGTTTACCATATCAATCTTTAGTCATTAATTGGATCGCTAATTCTCCTCCCTCTTGTTAATAACAATGGGCTTTTACTCTCAGAATAGCAAAGTACTGCCCTGAAGGCACTCCTGAAGACATTGCTTTTGAACTTTCCAATCTATCCAAGTTAATCCAACTTGACTCCCTTGGCCTCAGAACTATTACCCCTTAGGACAACAAGAAAACCTCAAGAGGATACCTACAGTAATATTGTTCTATTATTCTTTTTAATACATGTTAGGGGGGGAAAGTTCTCCACACCATTGCCTTACTGAAAGCATATTTTTTTAAAGTACAGTTTTCAGATTAAAATTTTCAGGTTTTGACATGTCATTTTGCTTTAATTCAATCCTGTCATGTCATCTTATTCTGATGTAACAAGACATAAGACAAAACTGAAATGTGACTAAACTTGACAACTCAAACCAAGAAAGCCAAAGAAAAAAGCTTTTTACATTTGTTAAGACCTTATTTAATCATAACTACTTCCTTCAATAAGTGTAGCAGAATGAGAATAAGTTAATATTCATATAAACTGTGGGTTTATCACTGTAGTGATGTTGCGTGTTGATCTGATGAAGGCTTTAAGGAAAAGGTCAACTCAACATAAGGAATAAAGAATTTACTAAATTCACTTATTCAGAAAGACTAACCTATAACCTACAAAGTTGCAAGACACTTTCAGCTTCTTGCCAAGCTCTGCGGCAATCCTAATCCTGATGCTGTAACTGTGAAAACTTGATATATCAACTAGATATAGATTTTGATAAGAATATCTCAAAAAGTAATAATAATTGCAGTATAGGAAAAGTATATTCTCTGATACTCTGCTATTACTTTCTTGAATGTTATGTAGAAAGTGCTAAACAGAAAAGCCAATAAGCAAGCATTACAAATTGCAAGTTGGCATATAATTTTATACTTATCAATCTCATTATTTTTTTCCTGGATTCTGTGCTAGATTCCTTCCAAAGATAGAAGTATCTATGTAACTGAGTTTTGCTCTTAACATGACTCCATCTGGAAGCTTTAATTATATTAAGTGACTATAGCTAGGCAACAGTGGTGTGCTATGTGGTCTTTCAGGTTCAAACTTTATATACCCGGGGGGGTATTTAGTAAATACACTTTTTTTTTCCTTCATGAATTGCTAGGTAGCTTTGAATTGCATTTTCCTTTAACAAAATTGTATCTCTGCAGGATCTCTTCTTCATGCATGGTTGCTCCTTCTGCTCCACCTCTCAGCACTCTTTCAGCATTACTTTGACCATTCCTTAAAATATTTTTCACAGTTTTAAATTAAAAACTTACTGCACAGAGGATTTAAACTCTGATCATGTATTAAATACATATTTTTAAGATAATTCACAAAAAAATGAAGGAAACATTACTATATGCATTGTTACCTAGACAATTTGGCACACAATAGCAGTCTATCACAGAATCACATAGGCTGGAAGGGACCTCCAGAGACCATCTAGTTCAATTTCCCTCTCACTGACAGTCCAGCTCAGCTTTAACTAATTCTATGGGTGGAGATGGCTTTTAAGAATCAGGGCAGCCTGTGACTACGTTTGATCAAATTCAGAGTGGATTTTTTTTCTTGTAGAGGGTTGGAACCTCCCATGTTCCAGTGTGACGGGTAGACCTTGCATGGTCACCACATGGCCAGCAAGCTGCTCTCTCCCTTACCTTCCTCAACAGGACAGGAGAAGAAAATACAATTAATAACCTCATAGGTTGAGATAAAACAGGCAGATTATCTGCTATTCCCTACCACAAGCAAAACAGACAACTTAGAGTACTTAAATTGTCAATTAAAGAGTAGGATAATGAGAAATTAGAAGCAAATCTAAAACACCTCCCCCAGCTCCTCTCTTTTTCCTGGAATCATATCCAGCTTTTCTACTTCCTCCCTTCAGAGTGGTATGATATCTCCTCCCTCTCAGGAGGATGGGAAATAGGAGTACCTTTTACTTCATATCGCTTCATATCTGCCATTCTTTCCTCTTCACATACTTCCCCTGCTCCAGCATGGGGTCCCCGTCACGAGACACAGTCCTTCAAGAACTGTTCCAGCATGGATCCTTCCCACAAGTGCAGTCCGTCAAGAACAGAGAGCTCCAGCACGGGTCCTCACTAGGTCAGATGATACTAGAAAACCTACCCCTGCATAGGCTCTTCTCCATACCCTGAAAATCCTGCCAGGAACCTGCTCCAGCACAGGCTTTTTGTGGGCTGCAGCTTCCCTCAAGGCACATCCACTTGCTCTAGCACAGGGTCCTTTATGAGCTGCATTAGGGATGGTGGGTCCATCTTGGATCTCGCTGGGGTGGTCTTTGTCTAACATTAGGGCATATCCTGATGTTTTCTCATATAAGCCACCCCTGTAGCCTCCCCACTGCCAAAAGTTTGCCATATAAACTAAATACATTCTGCCCCTCACCTCTGTGAGTCATGTATTTAAATTATCAATAAAATACATATTTGTCATACGATCTACAGTCTTGAGAAACTTCATGCAAATTGACAAAAAAAATAAGGTCTCAGTATGTGTAGTGGTTGCTTTGGAAGACAAATGCCCCCCTCTTTCTCCTTTCTCTTGGCTGTTCTTGCTGAACACAATGTCATATGGTACAAGATATCTCTGGCCAATTTGGGTCAGCTCTCCTGCCTATGTCCCCTCCCATCCTTTTTCCTGCCCCCAGCCTGCCAGCCTTTAGCAGAGGTGGGAGAAGTAGTTGGAGAGCCAGCCCTGATGCTGTGCAATCACAGTAGCCAAAAGATGGGTGTGTTATCAACATTGTTCAAGATACAAATGCAAAGCACAGTACTATGAAGACTGCTATGGGGAAACTTAACTCCAACCCAGCCAGACCAGGTATATCCAGCTTGTGTCCCTTGCCACTTGCCTGTTGCTGTGGCTTCCGAGATAAGCCTGGCCCCATCTTCTCTACATTGTCCTGTTGGGTAGCTGTCAATATCAGTAAGATCTATGCTTAGCCTTCTTTTCTGATGTAGTGTTAATAAAATGTATTATGATGCAAAATGATGTAGTGTGTTTTTAATGAAAGCCTGTATCGTCTTCAGTCCTTTCCTTTCGTCTTACCAATAGATGCCGCTCATGCAGATTCTGCTCACGCCAAATAATTTTACTTGTTCTGCAGTGGTGTCACTGAAAGCAAAGGCACAATTTAGAGCATAATAACTTCATTCTACAGCACTAAGAGTGCTTCACGTTCTGTGTACTTAATTTAAGGGAACATCATGCTACCCATGTTGTTGGTAAGACAGTAAAATATTTGTTTATTTTGAACACAAATGGTCTCATATATATGTGCAGTAAAGTGTATTCAATTTGCTTTAGGCAAGATAATAAGAAAATGCATGGAACAGGAGCCAAGTATCTCGCTTAGCTTTATCTTTGTAAGAAAGAAAGAATCTTTAGCCAAAGACAGATTTGTGTTTTAGTTGAAGACAGCCTCCACTGTTCTCATCATTGAGATTGCTAATATATTTATATATTAGCAACTGCTTTTTGTCAGAACATTTCCTAAGAAATAAGCCTTTTGAAAACCTACTTCTCTGTCACCCTGAAAACAGGGAGCAAATCTGCTATGAAGCCAGATGGCAGGGAGCAAGGCAGTGACAGCAATGGAATCAAGTACAACAATCTGTCAGATGTGGCTGTGACAGAGAAGGCAGAGACTGGCCATTCTAGAACAGCAGTCAATACAATGGGCACAGCTTTTCCTGCAAATGGACGTATCTCTCTTGTCCAGTTCCACCTTCTTGCTCTCTTCTTTTCCTAGAGTAAAAAGTGGTATCAACCTTCATCCCTTCCCAACAGTCCACAAAATGTAGTGCTTCTCTCAGGGAAAGAATATATGAGAAGAGGAGAGATCATGCACCCTTGGGTAAGAGAAATAGTAAATAGCCAAGCAAATATATTCTTTAGTGTTATCTAGCACTTCCTCTGTATTTACAATAAAATATCTATTTTGGGTTTTCTGATACTGAATAACAAAATGATATACAGAAACATTGATTTCTGTGGTATCAAAAAGATCTCCTTTGCAAACCTCTTTTCATTAGATTTCTGATTCTTAATGGATATTTTTATACTGCTTTTAGATTTCAGTTTGCGCAGTGCTGAAACACCATTTTAGCACTGACAAGTATCACAAAAGATGATTGATGTACCATCTGCCCGAAAAGAAAAGACAGATTCCTGAGGTGGAACACTTATAAAATAATGCTTGTTGTATTTCCTTCAAGATGCTTACTCCCAAGGAGAACTAGATCGTGCAGACTGGTAGATTATTAAGTAACCATCACCCATCCCTCCTAGCTTGCCTCCTTGAGTCAAGGAGGCACTTTCTTTGTTGATATTATCCCCACCATACATAACAAATGCACCCCCAACAAGCTAGTCTGATCCACTAACAGGAAATTAAAGGAGAGAAAGAGGGCTCAGACTCCTGCCTCCAAGTACTTGCTTTATCTATTTACAAACAATAGTCAGTCAAACAGAAAAGGCTGCAATTCATACCAGACATGGTATTTGCCTTTCTAAGTAAGCAAGATGGAAAAATTGCATATGATTTTAAATAAAGCGAGAATGTAATGGTATGAAGGCAGGGATGAAGTAATTTGTTTTTAAAAACAAGCGTATTTCATATCCAGTTCTAAAACATAAGTTACCATTTTTTCTTGGGACAGAAATACATACTGCGTTGTATTGCATGTGTCATTATGAGTTACAATACCTCCTGTGTAAAGGTTTAGTCTTACAGCATGTGTATCTACAAATTAACATAAATTGCCATGTGGAAAAGCACTAAAGCAGTTGTTCTGCTTAGTTAGGATTGATAATTGGACTCTGAACTACTCAGAAATTCATGGAATGATGTATATTGAGCTAACCCAAAATATTACACATAGACATCAAAATCTGACTCTTTCATGTCAACTACTTATCATACTTTTAATTAAACCATGTTAACTTGTTTAAAAATACCTTATTATTGAGCTGAAAGAAGTGTTAAGTCTCATTAGCCTTTCAAGAAACCACATTTTTCAGTGAAAAACATACATTCTGTTTTAGAAATTACTAGGCTTGAAAAACAAGCACTGTTAATCTTATCAACCTTCATTTCCATTAAGAAAAGGGTCAACTCTTCTGTCCATGTACAAAAAAAGGCAATACTGACTGGCACCTGAGAAATCATATCTGCAAAAAAAAAAAAAACCAAACAAATAAAATCTGTCTTCAAAAAAGCTTCTCTATTTTGACAGAGGAAAAAAAATCTTGGAAAATTAATACTTTGGTTCATAGTAATACCCTGAGGTCTTCCACAAAACATTCTGTTTTCCCTTCATAGTTTTTTCTTATCTCTGTTTACAGGCAAGATATAACTTTTACTCATTCTTATCACAATCTTCTAGACTTATCTTGAGCTTGGAATCAACCAAGATCATGCACTCTGATCTAGTGGGATGTTCCTGCCCATGGCAAGGATTTAGAACTAGATGATCTTTAAGGTCCCTTCCAACCCAAGTTGTTTTATGACTCTATGTTTCTATGATTCTATGCAGAGAGCAGAGGAGATGGGGAATGTTTTGAAGATCATATATTTTGGAGTTTCTTGACACTGATGGCTATATCTGAGTTTGCAAAGGGGATATTAATGAAAAAATCTCCATGACATTTACAAAAGTTGTTGCTACTTTAGCCTATCTCTATTTACTAAGATATTCCACTCACAAGTGACTTCTGAGCTCTGCTTTTCTTTCCTCTTTCTTTCCATGTATGCCAGAAGCTGTGAGTATAAGAAATGTATATGCAGATATGAGAATTCATGTCACCAAAGGAACTGGAGAACAGAAGGGCCCACAGTAAGCTGGACTGCCAAAACTGGTATAAGAAACAAGCAAAGTATCATTTGTTGGAGTCAAAGACAAACAAATGTTGCAATGAATGAAGGCAATTAATGCATTCGTTTTTCTTAGACTGGAAGAATCTGACGCTGCAGCTTTCAGATAACTGAAAACAATGTGTTACAACAGTAAAGACAGAAAAGGCATACTATCAAAAAAGAATATATTGGCACCATTGCATTTGTGTGACAATAGGCTTCAAGAGTTAATACAACTATATATAGAGACAAATTCAAAAGGACTTTTCCTATACTTTAATCTCATAACTTTTTAGTCTTTCTTATGCATTTTGGGCTTCAGATTTTGAGACTATCGACACTGAATGTTCACAGTTCTTCCCTCATAGATCAGCTCTCTAAATGTGGATTTCAGACAGATTGCTGACATTCTGCTTATTCGCTCCAGGAGAGAAAAAATACCAGTCAGAGGAACAAGGTGTGATGAGAAAACCAAATAGTATTACAGAAGGTGTTGGGATCCATATCTATAAATTTTATTAAAAATATTTTGGAAGCAGTGTGTCTACAAAGAAACCAATAAAAAGATGGAAGAAGAAGTAAAGTTTTAACTTATTTCATCCCTTTTCTTCAGTCAGACTGGGGAGATGAAAATTACATTCAGCAACAGCTTAGGCATTAAGGAAAGAAAGCAGAACATGTGTTTAGGTGCAGGGTACTTTTTTGTTTGGTTGGGTATTTTTTATTTTACTATCACATGCCAGGAAGTGGCATGTGAGGTAAGTGGCCATATTGAGGAAAAGGGGATGTTGTAGCTTAGTCACTCAGCTTTCAAAATAAAGGTTTGAGTTACAAAGCTGAGCCATTTAGACTTTTTGTTTCAAAATGTGACCCCATCTGTTCTGACAGTCTGATGGGTGCAGAGTTGAAATAGATTGCAATACATTTAAAAGTGACGGGCTTAAAGATCCTGAGGGCTATCAAGAAAATCTCAGTTTTCAGCTTGGAGACAAACTAAAAAGAATAGCAGTAGTACAAAAAGTAGAAAGTCCAGCCATCAAAACAGAAAAAAAATTACAGTTTTGGGTTTAGGAATTATTCAGTAATTTCTCCTTAAACCTTAATAGCTTCCTCATCATGAAAAAAAGGGACAATAAGACCACTGAAGGCAAAACATATACAGATAGAAACCCCATTATACAGAAAATGTGTAGTGATGCAATCCTTACCAGAGAAAATTATCTTATCATATAATTCAGCTAAATACAGCTGATAATTTATCACTATTGACACGTCTTATAGTAAGAAGAACAAAAATCAAACTTGGTGCTTTGGGACACAGAATGACATATTCCCCCATTTCAGCCTTGATTCTCATCTGCCAGGTTTCAATCATTGCAAAAAGCTTTGAAAACAACCGTCATTTAGAAAAAGTACCTCAGCAAGTACGTGTCATACCACTTTTCATAGTGCTTGATGTAAAATAGTGTCTTTCTCCTCTGAAAAGCATTTTTTTCTGGACTTTTAAAAGAAATATATCTATTCAGTCATAGAAAAGGTAAAGTAATTTTTTGAATTATGTATTATTTGCTAAAGAAACCATTTCAAAACTTTAATCTGTATGTTAAATAGGAAAAAATATCTCACAAATACTGAAATGCCACAGTGGTTTGTTCGAACAGGAGACCAAAATAACTTCTCTTATTTTATTTAGTAAAATTTAGTCTGATTTAGCATGATTTTCTATAAATGTACAAGGGAGATAAATCAAAACCCAGACACTGGAAGAAAGTAGTTTAAGTTTAAGCAAAAGATCAGGATGAAAGCACTCTTTTTAATATTATACGACTCAAACGTTGGAGAGCCTTCTAACATGTAACTACATCACTCCCTTTTCAGTGAAACTTAGAGCATGTAAAGAGTGATCTAATGACACTATCACCTAGGTAAAGACAGAATGGTATAAACCAAGATAACCCTTACAAACTGTTTTGAAGTACCTAGCTTTGCTGTTCTCAGAAGCTTCTTCTTCGGAGTTTAGGCATGGTGGTGTTGGGCTGACAGCTGGGCTTTGTGATATTAGAGGTCTTTTCTAACCTTAATTATTCTCTGATTCTGAGATTTTGAACACAAATTTCTGCTCGGGTTATTCCAGGGAGGCTTGCAGTGGATGTGAGGAAAAATTACTTCAACAGCGTTGTCAAGCACTGGAACAGGCTGCCCAAGGAAGTGGTTGAGTTACCATCCCTGGAGGTATTCAGAAGTTGTGTAGATGTGGTGCTTAGGAACACAGTTTAGCAGTGGAGTTGTCAGTCTAGGCTTACTGTTAAGCTTATCTTAAAGTTCTTTTCCAGCTTAAGCAATTGTTTTCTGTGATTCTAGGATATATTTCAACTTGAGCCTCAAAATTGTTCTACAAGTATAAAAAGAAGTAAGGAAAAGAAGAAAGAAATCAATCATATTTAAAATAAAACATTTTACCGGAACAAGGATAGTGATGCCAAAATTTTACAAATACTTTTCCTCTGCTGTGAAAAAAAAAAAGAGGAAAAGAAACTATTAACATGCAAAACCTGAGTTTTTTCCCATCTACATATGTTAGAGAAAAAACAAAGATGACAAATAGAAAAAAATTACAGTCTTAGTGATGGCACATAAATTCAGTTATTTATTTTAGCTAAAGTAGCTTGGATGTGTAATTACCATGTTATACCAAATTCCATACATCTAGCCATGTTCAAAATAGTGAAAAGTTAACCTTTAATTCTCCTCGTACTGCAGAAGCTTATCCCTTTCCATTTAACAGCGTATTATGGAATTGAAACAAACAAAATTAATTTTCAAAGCAAAGGACACAATCTGGGATGGAAACGCACGTGTATCCTGCCAGTATTGGAGTAATTAGTATTAAATTATCTGCTCACAACAAAAAATAATATCTTAACCTTCTACTGATATGAGAAACTTTAGTATAATAAGAGAATAGAAATTCAATATGCATTCACTGCCCTCTGAACATTGAAACCATTATTAATAATAAACTGGTTAAACCCTGTCATACCATTAATGTGCAGACAGAATTTGTCACTTACACAGTTGTTAGTAATCCCTAAGGAAATACCTCAATAATAGATTACCAGCATTCAACATAGTCTGAACTCACTGAAGAAAGCTAGTCTGTAGTACAATTATTTAAGAGGAATCATTTCCAAAAGTTTCTGTTATTTGAAGCAAAATATTTAGGTACATATAATCTCATAATTATTCTTTTCTCATTAAATGCTAGTGAAATACTAATCTGAACAACCTGTCTGTTTGAGCATCAATTCACATGGCCACATCATCACTGGCACCTCCTGCTGCCCAAATACCTCTTAGACTGGATGTTTCCAAAATCATCATGGATGTATACACTGACCTGAACCCTCACAATTACATAGACAGGTACCATGCATCACAGAGTAAAGAGCAGCAGAATATCAGAATGCAGCTCGCCTAGCAGTATGAATACTTAAGGTCACAGTTACTCAGACATAAGACAGAAAACTCTTCACTGCTAAATCATCTACATCGTAATTCCTTTGTAATGGCTTTCTTGATTTTGAGTAAAAGTGTCATTAATCTTTAACATATCAATCGAGGAATGCAATTAAACTGAAAGAGACTAAAGGACTGACACAACAGAGATTGCAAAGCATACACTGGGATTTATCCAGCACTCTGTATGTTATATGGATTTAAACATATACCCCATATTTAAGGAAACACATTTAGTTCTCTGATGCCAGAAGCTGGGACTCCCAGGGAAAGAAACTACAATAACAATTATATTAAAAATATTAACATTAATGCCTCTATCTGTCATCACTCTGTGCAAAGTAAGAGCTGACTCTTGCCTGCTGAGCCCATAGCACAGTTTCCTTGCCATCAGGTACATGAAACTTTACAAGATGCCCTTTTGAGTTCACAGAACAGGAAAAGATTTCTTCAGTAAACAGACCCAATCTCATGCTCTGGCAGGCAACCAGGTCATGTAGCTCTGCTCAGAAATGTTATCAAGCTTAAAATCAATTATGTTGTTTGCCCCAGTGCTTTACTGCAAAGGCAGTTTCAGCACATAACTCAAATTATTTAGAAGCTCTGAGACAATGAGCCACAAGAGATGGAGAAAACACGAGAGAGTCATCCTTGTGATAAAAACCATGATAAAGCTACCTAACACCACAAATCCATGTTCCTTCTCTCAGGCACACACCTGTGCTCACTGCAACTCTTGGATAAATTGTGTTCGTCAGATAACAGAAACAAAAATATTCTGAAGAGCTGAATAGAAAAAAATATTCACATGACTTAGAGAGAGGCTAATTATCTAAAAATTAAAAACACACAACTCACAGTGCTACCAACTTCCCAAACAATTAGTTTATTGCTGACATGTCAGTAGAATACACGTCAGACACGGCAGAATCATTCTGATTCAAACAGAATTTCCTCAAAGGTCATTTTCCCTGGGTAAATGCTTCAGAAGCTGGTAGCACTTAAAAGCCTTGGTAAAACAGGAAACAGTGTTTTACATGTGCTCCACAAGTGTATGCCACTAATAGATGCAATTATTTGTCAAAATACTATTGAGTAGAGAAAGAAATCACAAACTAGTCTCAAGGTGAGGTTCAACATCGACAAGGGTTCAGTGGAGTTACTGCTCTGAGGCATAGTCGTGCCCCAGCATACATCCCTTCCTCCTACCACTTCTGTGTCTCAGCATGCTCTACTACTGATTTCTACATCCATTTGCAGCTGTGTTGCAAATGTCAGATCAAGAACTGATCCAGTTAAGGGAAATAAAAATTTTAAAAGCCCACTATTACCTTCTTAATTTTCAAAAGAACCTGCCCCCAAACTTGATTCATACCACAGACAGCTGTGTCACAACAACAGAGGTACCAAAGGGGTGCAGGAGCAAGAAATGCAGGAAGCACCACTTTAAGCTGGTATTGCAACAAGGTGTAAGGTAAAGCCACAGGCTCACAGTGTAGGAATTGTGATCATCATATAAATGGAATGCAGTTTCCTAGACTGTTTACCTTTTACCCGCTTCCAATATCATGTTTCTTAAAGATATTCACCGTGTGCTACCATCTGGACCCGGTCTTTCATAGATATAAATCCACTGAAATCAGAAGTCAGTGTTCCTTCACATCATGTCATCAATACTTTCGCCACCCTGAAGAAAGGTATCTTAGAATAGATGCAAATCATCAGAAGCTGTAACACACTGCAATAGGTCCATTATGTTTATTTCATCATACCTAAATAGATTTCAGACAGCTTCATTTTCTCCAGAGAATAGTTTTCTTCTGTGCTTGGAAGGTAAATTTAAATATATTAAAAACTTTGCCTTCAGCAAAGATGTTTTCAGAACAGGAACACTCATCATTCAAACAAATGATAATGTTTTTTCCCATCAACCTGTTCATTTATCCATGCCACTATTTTTATTGATGCATTTCTCCTTCTAAGCAAGGTTGAGTAGAAATCTACATTCTAATTAACATTTTTGGTATGACTATGCTCTGATTAAAACTAAATGGCAACAGAGAGATTTGCGTTGATCATTCGAAACTAAGGTGTGATTGGTCTACAGTGATTAGGAATGTCTTTCATTTGAATTTCTTTGACAATTATTATACCTGCAGAATAAAAGGAGGTTTCATTCTGGAAAGGGAATTCCTTTTATAATATTTTAATCCAATAAGAATTTACAAAACCTAGCCTGATATTGGGTAACATTCACTGCATTGAATATATTATCTCTTTTTTGTACTAGAAAGATTTGGTTTTCCCCATCAGGTCCCTGATAACAGTATATATCTTGTGTCCTGACCTTTGATATATGTGTGAGGGGTTTCTATTATTATTACAGCTTGCCACAGCAGTTGCAACAGCATTTCACATTCTTAGCTATACAGGCTCAGGTAAAACTGTAATTCACCAGTAGGAAAGATGGATATTCACTACAATGGCACAGAGAAATACTAGTTACCAATGAAATTATTTATTGTCCAGAAGAATTTAACTTCTAGGTAATCCAATGGGGCCATCCATTCTTTGCCCGCAGCAAAGGAATGGCATCTGTCCTAGATTTTATCTTCAGCATAGACTTGCTGCAACACGTAGTTTGCACCAAGTCTTATGCCGGCTTAAATCCAAAGAGCTCTGACTTTGTGAGTTATGCTGGGAATGTGTAACAAGAGTGTAAGAAATCTGCCCATGCTTTGTAGTGATAGTTGGACAGTATTTCTTTAAGAATATATCACTGTCCCTCTTGAAGTCAAAGCACTAATGTAATCCATTAGGACATAAGCCTTTGACACGGTCCTCCACAACATCCACCTCTCTAAATTGGAGACATATGGATTTGATGGGTGGATGGTACAGTGGATAAGAAACTGGTTGGAGAGTCGTATTCAGAGAGTACTGGTCAATGGCTCTAAGTCCAGATGCAGATCCGTGACTAGTGGTGTACCTCAGGGGTCCATACTGGGACTGGTGCTGTTTAATATCTTCATCAATGATATTGACAGAGTGCACCCTCAGCAAGTTTGCAGATGACACCAAGCCTAGAGGTGTAGTTGCCACCATCTACTGTTGAGAAAAGTCAGTTCTTGTTTCCTTGATAAACGCTTTGTACATACAGGAAGGAGGCAATTGGGTGTTTCTTCAGACCGAACAAGTTCAGTTCTCCCAGTTTGTCCTACAGCACAAATGCTCCAGCATGACCAGCTTGACTGCCTACTGCTAAACTAGCTCTGGTTTGTCTATGTGTTTCTTACACTGGACCTTCCAAAACAGGACAATGTATTCTCGATACAGTCAAATGTGCAGAGTAAAGGAGGGATACATGCTTCCCTCAGTCTGTTTGCTGTGCTACTGTTTACAGAGCCTAGGATGCCCTTGGCCTTTATTGCTACCAAGGCATGCTGCCAGCTTCTGCTCACCTTGCTGTTATACCAGACCCCCAGAGCCTTCCAAAGAGTTGTTCCCCAGTCCGCCAGTCCCCAGCTGGTACCACTGTCAGCAGTTCTTCCTGTCCAGGACTCTGCACAGGACTCTCTCTTGAATTTAATGTTCACATTGAATATTGCAAATAGTGGAATTAATTCTTCTGCATATACTGAGGAGGGCAGAGAGGGGCTCTAAAGCAGTAATTACATTTGCAAGTTAGAAAGGATCCTCTTTACCTTTGGGGAACAATTGGAAGCAATTGGCCTTGCCCACCTCTTAAAAATAAAGGGACACAAGCCCCTGGCATGAAACTCTCACTTCTTTTGCACTGTTTGCAACTCAGGATGCTAGTCTGTCCGTGCTATTAGAGCCAGTGTTAAAGAGGATATTATATGTACTTCTTCCACACTGGTCAGAGATCATTTAAAAGCCATCATGGAACGGTTATCTCAGGTAGACAGGAGTATAAAAAGGAAATTAAAATTGCCTCTGTGTTTTACCATATCAGCCCCTCAAGTGAATCCACATGAACAGGTGTTTCCACAGATCCTAAAACTCAACCACCCAGCCTTATTATTTGTACGATTTTTGTATGCTTCCAGAAAAACCCAGACTGTTTTGATTCCCGATTACACAGATGGTAATGCCATAGCAAAGATGAGTAAGGCAGATTTGATAGCTGCAGTGATGATTACACAGGCAGATACATGACAAACACCTCCCGATGCAAAATGCAAAGTATAACTCTGTGAGTTCAATTGTTGCTAATGTTGTAGGTCACTTAATCTTGGACAATGCTTCTGTTTGGAATTATGTGGAAAATAGAAATGACTCATTCTGTTGCTGCCTGTTTACCATTTCAAAGTAGTAAGAGAAGGTGACTAACTTGCATTCAGTCATTGGGTATCTTTGAATATCATTCTAGGGCATTTTCTTATATTTCCTATCATTCTGAAAAGTATTAAAAGGTTCTAGCAGAACCACAACTCCTCTGACCCACTAAAACTGAACCTTTGGCCTTAATTCCTTAGTGGACAGACATGCATAATACTGCTAGAACTGTGCAGTTATCATACTGCTTTATATGGAGTAGATGCTAAATGCTACTGGATTAACTTCCACAGATAAGCTGATGAATGTAATTCAATCATTAGCATGATAACCACAATGGACTTATACTCCTTAGCCTCTTCTACCCATGACATACCAAGCAGCATCTCCAGTAGGCTGCATTCAGTTCCAGCTCTCTGCCGAATTCTTCCTTTGTCAGCATGAAACAGTTTTGGATTCTGACAATGAACATGAACTTTCTAAGAATGACAATTTTCATTCTGGGTTTGTAAAAATAAATGATCTTACATGGAGCTTGGCTGACAAAGTATAATTTTGTGGGCTACTATGCACAGCAATAAAGTGATCTGTTTATGACTAAAAATGTCATGCAAAATGAATTATTAGTCCCCAGTCAGTCTTTGAGTTCTTGTATAGCAGACATTGATAGAGCCTGCAATCTAGAAAGAATAAACAATTTTATTGAAAGTTATTGTCAGCAGCAGCTTTTAGGCCATGGATAGCCATATTTGAAATCACTGCATGAAATAAAGCAAACATGAAAGTCTTCTTTTTCATTCTTTTTTGTCCCTAGCCATCACAGGCAAAGGATTGAAATTCACTGATCCCATACACATTCCATGGTATACCTCTCTCAAAACATATGAACAAGCTGCAGAGCAAAACATTCCATGTGATTACAAAGTTCAGATTAGTTATCTATACCGAGATTAATGAAGCCAATGTTTTTCACATCTTGATTTTTCTAAGCAGCAAAATACGCTTGTTTGTGAGACTTCTGAGAAAAGGTCTTTGAATTATGCATAAATGGGAACGTATGAATGACAGCACTAGAAGAAATGGCATGAATAAGAAATGAAGAAATGGCAGGTGTCAATGGCACTGAAATCATCAGGTCACCAGATATCATGGCATATATCTACATACAACTTCAAGATGCTCAGAGCAGGAAAGCAAAAGCTAGACTATACCTAGAGAAGGAAATCATGCCTGTGAACAGATCAGCAGAATTCCCCAATGGTATTCATGGAAAAGGGACAGGATGTAAAGGTAAAAAGATCATATTCATTGTCAACTACTTGAAGACACAAAAGGCACATCCAAAAAACAAGCACATGGTTGCTAAGTGAAAATGGCCTCTGAGACACAATGAGATTCTTCATAATTTATAACCCTTGTCCTCTGTACTATCACAGATAATCTTGCTTAGACTACTTAGGCAAACATTGTGTCACTTTTAAGTATGAAGAACCGAGCATGAAAGAATGAGAAATGTGCCTACAATCCTATGTAAGAATACATATGAGTGAATAAAACCAGTTCTGTTTGAAATAAATAGTAAAATTCCCTTCCTATCAAGCCTGAAATAAGCTTTGTTACAGATATAGTATTGCTTTGTCTGTTAAGCACCCATAGCTATTGGAAATGTATTACATGAGTTGTAGCTGTAGATTAGTTCTGGGCCCCTTGCTAGAAGAAGGATGTTGAGGCTTTGGAGCGAGTCCAGAGAAAAACAACGAAGCTGGTGGAGGGGCTGGAGAACAAGTCTTACGAGGAGCAGCTGAGAGAGCTGGGGTTGTTTAGCCTTGAGAAGAGGAGGCTGAGGAGAGACCTTATTGCTCTCTATAACTAGCTGAAAAGAGGTTGTAGAGAGGAGGGTGCTGGACTCTTCTCCCCAGTGACAGTGGACAGGACAAGGAGGAATGGCTTCATGCTGCTCCAGGGAAGGTTCAGACTAGATATCAGAAAGAATTTTTTCACAGAAAGGGTCATCAGGCACTGGAGCAGGCTGCCCAGGGACGTGGTTGAGTCACCGCCTCTGGAGATATTTAAAAGATGGGTAGACAAGGTGCTCAGGGACATGGTTTAATGGCAGACAGGAATGGTTGAACTTGGTGATCCAAGAGGTCTTTTCCAACCAGATGATTCTAAGATTCTAAGTAGCAGCAAGTATTTGAAGAAAGTCAGCAATGAACTTGGATCTGTTCTGTGGAAATTAGTTTTGAGACATGCTACAATTTCTCGTTTGCTACAATTTATCATTGTTATATTCTCAAATAGTTGAAAAATCAGAAGGCATCAAAATATTTCCAATGGAAAACTATTTCCAAGACAGTCATACTTCCAATGAGCTTTATATTGCTATGTAAACCCCTGGCTTTCTCTACCAGCAGCAGCAGCCTTCACAGAGCAAACTGCAGAACACATTTGAGTTGAAGTGGACATAGCGCCAAAGGAGACTTAAAACAAGCAAATAGGAAGGCTTGCATTTTTATTTCCTAAATTTAATGTTATCACATCATATTTCCCTGGATAGCCATTTTTATTTTCTTTTGAACAATTCTTTAATTTAAGTATGAAAGGGCCAGCAAGTACGGTTAAGAGGTTTTGAAGCATTTTTTGAAGCAGATAAGGATGAAAACAAACTCTCCCCATTAATCATGTCCCTTGTTGCTAAATTGAGGATAACCTGAAAGTGATATATTTGACAGGATGATATAGATTAAAGATGTAACTAAAGTAACATATATGAGCTGAGAAGGAAAACTAGTGTTTTTTGAAAATTCCAATAACATTACTATATGTCTGTAAGGTTTAATTGAAGGGCCATCAAAAAGTGTACTTCTCTCTTCAATCTCAAAAATATGCATGGAAATCAAAAATAAGCAAAAGTATAAGATTTTCATTTAAAAACAATCACAGAATCACAGAATAACCAGGTTGGAAGAGACCCACCGGATCATCGAGTCCAACTGTTCCTATCAAACACTAAACTATATCCCTCAGCACCTCGTCCACCCGTGCCTTAAACACCTCCAGGGAAGGTGACTCAACCACCTCCCTGGGCAGCCTGTTCCAGTGCCCAATGACCCTTTCTGTGAAGAATTTTTTCCTAATGTCCAGCCTAAATCTCCCCTGGCGGAGCTTGAGGCCATTCCCTCTTGTCCTGTCCCCTGTCACTTGGGAGAAGAGGCCAGTACCCTCCTCTCTACAACCTCCTTTCAGGTAGTTGTAGAGAGCAATGAGGTCACCCCTCAGCCTCCTCTTCTCCAGGCTAAACAACCCCAGCTCTCTCAGCCGCTCCTCATAAGGCCTGTTCTCCAGCCCTTTCACCAGCTTTGTTGCTCTTCTCTGGACTCACTCCAGAGCCTCAACGTCCTTCTTGTGGTGAGGGGCCCAGAACTGAACACAGGATTCAAGGAGCGGTCTCACCAGTGCCGAGTACAGAGGGAGGATAACCTCCCTGGACCTGCTGGTCACGCCGTTTCTGATACAAGCCAAGATGCCATTGGCCTTCTTGGCCACCTGGGCACACTGCTGGCTCATATTCAGTCAGTTGTCAACCAACACACCCAGGTCCCTCTCCTCCAGGCAGCTTTCTAGACAGACTTCTCCTAGTCTGTAGCACTGCACAGGGTTGTTGTGCCCCAAATGCAGGACCCGGCATTTGGCTTTGTTAAACCTCATGCCATTGGACTCAGCCCAGCGGTCCAGCCTGTCCAGATCCCTTTGCAGAGCTTCTCTACCCTCCAGCAGATCGACACTTCCACCCAGCTTAGTGTCGTCCGCAAACTTGCTAAGGGTGCACTCGATGCCTTCATCCAGGTCATTGATGAAGACATTGAACAGGGCTGGACCCAGCACTGAGCCCTGGGGAACCCCACTTGTCACTGGCCTCCAGCTGGATTTCACACCATTTACCACCACTCTCTGGGCGGTGGTACACACCTGAAAATACAACAGTAGGTTCTATTTCCCTGGATAAAAGGAGAAAAAAAACCCACCTCTTTCCAGTATTTGCTATGTTTAGAAATTATTTCAAAGGTTGTTTCAACACATTAAAAAAAGCCAGGTATTGTTCATTATTTCAGTTCAGATTAAAATAACAAACACATAAAATAAAGCAATTCATCTGCTTTCCATTCTAACATGTGTAGGCCCAAGAACAATGAGCTGATTGGTACTTCAGTGTGAAATCTTCATGCTGCTTTTTATGCAGAAAAGCTACTGGAATACTTTTGTCAGAGACAGATATAAACTGCCAAAAATATTAGCAATCATGGTAAAGTTGTGGACATTGTGACTCCTTTGACAAAGGGGACTTATTTCAGTTTTAAATGACACTGAAGCACTGAAAAGTTTTAAGCCTTGATTGTATCTCAATATAGTAAAGGAGCAGAGTTTTTTCATCTTATTGTAATGAAGTTCAATTTGTAATTCATAATTTTTAATATTTTAATAGATGTCATGCTTTAGAGCCTAACTAGGCAAACCGGAAAACCACAGGGTATAGAAGCATCCGCACTACAACACAAGTAGCACATAAGATTTCACACTTCTTTGAGCAATGAAGACTTGCCTCAGTAAAATTTTACATACCCCTTACCTTCACACATTAGGGAATTTGTTTCAAAAAGCTAGTCATGAGATACTTGGAGACTGTATCAGTTTACTTCTGTATTCTTCTCTCTGGATTTTCAAAATGCTTATAACTATATGAATATTTGAAAATTTCTCAGTGAACAGCAAAGAATAAACAAACCTTGTTCTAATGAAGTCTTTAGGCAGCAACAGGAAAGTGAATCATAGTAGGGAAACGACAGATATTAAACATCTTATTAAATAAATAAAATTGATAGCTCTAACTTTTTTTTATTTAGGTAAAAAAAATGATGTTAAAAATGTACTGATTCATTTAAATTGGCACATTTCCATGGGCTTGCATGGTAGACTGCCAAGGATAGGCTTTCCAGCCCTGGGTGACTCTATATGTGTCAAGAAGCTATAATGTAGTCAACAGCGTGGTGATTTTATGTTCAGGATCTGCAGTCTGGATGATGGCAGGAGTCCAAAGTTAACAGCCACACCCACTTATTCAGCTAATAGATTTTTACCCCAGTGAAAGTACCAGCATATCTTCCAGTTCAATGCCCCTATTACAGGAACAGTAACCTCTACTAGATTTGCACTCAGATGATTTGACAAGACTGTCTTACCTACTTTGTAGGTCCACCTGTGCCACGATTAAGAAATGGGACATAGCTTGATACAAGCAAGGCGTCAGATTTATTGCGTTTAAAGCACATATTTATACTGATTACAAGAAGCGTGTTTCAAACTAACTGGTTCTTACACTAAACTAGGCAATCACAGATTGGTTAATACAAATGAGCCTTTTTTAAACATCTACTTGCTTTAGCAACAGCAACAGTTTCTCTTATCTACTTGCTTTCAGCAACAACAGCAGTTCCTCTCATCAAGGCCACTGTTTTCCAACCACTGACACCCGTGCTCATTAGCACGGAGCCAGTACTCTCTATTTCTTTCTAAACAAAAGTCTTATCTCACTCCTCCCAGGGTCTCCGACCAACAAGTTCCAGCACATCCTGTTTTATCAACTGGTCTGTACTGGGGGCTTTCTTGAAGCCAGCCAAATCTTGTCCTACACACCTGGATAACTTCTAATAAAATTATACTGGTTATATAGCATTCCCTGTGGATGCAGAAAAAGTCACAGAAGGTGTCTGAGTGTTCAATACACTAAGGACAAAGCTACAAGCCGTTCTGGATTTTAGTCATCTATATCTTAATTCAGGACTTTGTAGCTTTTCTCTAAGAAGTTCCCTGTTATCTCTCATTTTCTATTTTCACTTAGCTTTCATCCATACAGAATAGGATCTCTGGGAGACGTTCATCAAAGTCCTCTTTAGTATTTTCTATTTGTACAGGGAAACTTACAGCCATCCTGCTTCTGAGTGGATGAAAGTAGTTGAAAGAAAGAAGATACAGAGTGAAGAAGGAAAAAAAGCCCTGGTTACCAAATTGCAAAAGAAAAAGTTGTAGCTGCCAAAGTTTAACTCATTTGACTTTCATTAAGGTAGTAGATTTAACAATCCAATAACTTCCTTGTTTTCCTTACTTAATCCTTTGCATTCCTCCCCACATAAAAATATGGCTTTATTCTAGTCATTGTTAGTATTTATAAGCGGGTTTTAGTGTTTGTTCTGATAAGGCATTACAAGAAACATACAAAGCATTCACATTATACTAATAAGAAGACAGGATATGTAATTGTGAAGAACATATACCAGCATACATATTAGTGCTAGGAGTGGAAAATCAAGAGTTTTTTTATTCGCAAAAAGATGCAAGATAACTGCACATTGGCAGAACTAAAACCTGTTGTTCTTTCATATTGGAGTTTAGGCCTTTGGAAAATAAGTTTGCTCATTCTTAGATATCAAATACAATTTTCCCTTGCAAACATTTCAAAAAGTTTAGTAAAATTATTTCATTTACTCAAATTAGAACTGTAAATGCAATTTGGATAACAATTTTCAAAGCAAGTCAGAAAGTGACAGAAAGGCAACGTTCCACATTGACTCTAGGCAACTGTGCTTCAGAAACAGGAACATGTATGAACTCTCTGTCCCAGCTCAGTTCTTAGCAAACTTGTACCAGACTGTAGCCTCCAGACTGAAACGCGGTGTCTAAAAGCTTAAACTTCAAGAATAGATGGACAATATAAAGGTTTTATGAGTATTCAGCTAATTAAACATGCAGAAAAGCATACTATTAGACAAGTACTTCAATAAGCGGTATGGACAAAGACTAGTTTTCCATTAGAATTTGTTCATTTTTAAAAGAACCATATCAAGACCTTAGTGTGCACTCACACACAGATACATCAAAGAAGTCATACAAGAGATGTTTTGAGTAAAAAGCTTCAGATGATACTCCACATGCATTTATAATCACTCCTGCTCCCAAATGCTATGTTTATAGTGCAGTGATTTGTTCAGTAGCTAACACTGGTTTACAACTTGCAGCTTGCTGCCTATTTCCATGGCATTCTAAAAATCTCTTGACATTTCTACCACTGTTATTTTAGTTGAAAATAGCAAATAAGTTCAGAAGTTCAGTTCAAAGAGGAAAGATGAGGGGAAAAGAGAAAGAATTCATGAACTCAGTGTAATCATGCTGATTGTACCTTCTTTATTGAGGAAGACGTTCTTAGGAGACAATCTAAGCCATTTGTAATATATTTAAAAGGAAAAAAATAACTAGAAAATTATTTCAAACTACATAGCCCACAACACTTTGTGCAGTCATTGATAAATGAATTTCAGCTAGAGCCAGTTTTTACATCTGATATTTTTTAACAATACAAGAGGGACAGAGAATCTTCACTGTGTGACCTTAGAATATGCTCCTGTTTCAACATTATCTTACAATCTTCCTTAAAAAAATATCATAAAACCATAGAATAGTTTGGGCTGGAAGGAAACCGTAGAAGTCATCTAGTCCAACTGTCCTGCAGTGAGCAGGAACTTCTTCAACTAAATCAGGTTGTCCAGAGCCCTATCCAACCCTGACTTTGAATGTTTCCAGGAATGGAGCATCTACCACTTCTCTGGACAACCTGTTTCATTGTTTCACCACAGATTCAGAATCACAGAATGATTTAGGTCACAAAAGACCATTAAGATCATCGAGTCCAGTCATAAACCTAACACTGCCAAATCCACCACTAAACTATGTCCCTAAGAACCACATCTACACATCTTTTAAATACCTTCAGGGATGGTGACTCAACCATTTCCCTGGGCAGCCTGTTCCAGTGCTTGACAACCCTTCTGGTGAAGTAATATTTCCTAATATTTCCACCTATGATATAATTGATCCACATTGGTGTGGATACTAATTTAAGTTTATGTTCTTAAATTTTTAAAAAGAGATGCACAGAGAAATCATCAAGAAAACACCTGATTTTGGTTCTTAATTGGTACAAATGATAATGAGATTGAAAATCAAATCCAGGACATCCTCAGGTAATCAGATAAATATAAAGCTGTGTAAATTAAAATGGACATAGAGAAAAAATATATATACATAACACATAATATATAGAGATATACACATCTCCGAAATAACACATAATATATAGAGATTAAAACAATCAGTTTGGGAAAAAAGTTTACTACAAAAAAGAAGCCACATTGATTGTCAGTCTAACTAGAGTACAATCACCTATACATACCACCTCAATGTCAGAAAAGATCAGTTCTGTCAGGGGAAACAATACAGCTTGTTTCTAAACTTAAGAATTAAAGTTACCTAAGCAAACTCAGAGGAAAAAAGAAACATGTAATTTCGTCACCTGCTAAAGGAACAGAAATAGAACTTAGTTATAAATAAGTAAATAAATACATGACTAGCAAAATCCATTTCTGAAAATCTTTTTTTTAAATGAAGTTATTTGGCTGGAGTGAGGAACTATCAGAATTGGAAGCCATGGCTGTTAATATTCATTCATGATTTTCTAAGACTTCTCATGAAAGAGTCAAAGTTAACTCAGTGTCCAGGATAAATTTCAAGTGCAGTAGTTACATTCTGCCTCCTAAAATCACCAATTGTCACTGTCTGCATCTGAGCTGCTGTTAAGATCCATACCAGTGTGTCCATGCTTCTGCAGTAAATGTCATGAATATATTTATATTTTAATCTTGTAAAAGTTACTGTGTCGCATGGTTTTGATCTGTCAGAACAGTACTTTGAGATTCCCATGTACATGAGTTTCCATAAGACAAAAAAAAGAATAATTTGAGGGTAACTGACTACTCAAAAAATGGGCATGTCTGAATTGTCTTAAAGGAATTTGAGGGAAAGGAAAATGAAACAAAGAAAGTAGAGGCAGATGTGTCATCTTGAATATGGAGGAAAAGCTCAAGGTAGAATCCCTTAGCAATTCTTACACCCACCTGCAGAAAGAGGGATTTATTAACTTCCTTTCCTTAGAGGTTTTTTTAAAAAAAAGAAAACCAGGACAGTTTGAAATAACAGTTTTGCCAAGACATATATTTTATACCAGATGTGGCTGATGAGCCAGCAAGCTTCAAGACACTACACAGCTTTTCATGTGCAGTACATAAAACCGCATAACTGCGTAACTTCTCAGTCACTCATCTTCCACCAAATGAAGGACATAATAACTGTAAAGTGCAAGTCCCCTGTTCGTCATTTGTAGTTTTTCTCTGCCTTTGTTAAATACAGTTTTCATTTGACTGAATACTTTCAAAGTGAACTTGTTTCTCTGTTTGTGAAGTGTGACAGGAGATCAAGGGTGCAACATATCAAGCATTTGGGCTTGAATTTTTTCAATATCAAGGATACTCCATTAATTTCCTGCAGTAATTTTTAGCTTTTATTTTACTCACTAAGCCAAGGAAACAGCTGTCAACTCCTTTTAGATGCATGTAGCAATATTATAGGATCCTCTGAATATTAAAGATTTCCATTATGTCTTATATCTGGGCAGTAAATATTCCTGATACAGGAACTGTCAGCTGACAGAAACTCTAGCAGTTTTTAATGGTATGTCCAGTAGTGACTGGTCCCATCAAAAGTGTCCTAGAAGCAAGAAGTTTGCAAGAAATTGCTGTTTCTAATGTATCCTCTACAGAGCTGTCCCAAAGGACCTTTGAGTAGTCCTTAACTAACAGATCAAGAGTCAATGGGTAAATGTCAAACTACCCTGAAATCTTCCAAGAAAAGCAGAGATTTCAAATATCACTTTTGGATATCCACATCTTCAGAAGTGGATTCCTTTAGTCATTTTATCAGGAGTCAAGGAAAGTGGAAGTTTCTTCTTTCTGGGGAAAGAAAGCAAAAGAAAACCCTAACTGGTCTTGCAAGATTTTTTTTCCTTTCCTATTTTGTAAATAAATACATCTACCTCTATATATGTACATGTACACATACACTCACTCATATATTTATCTTCATATTTTCCTAATTCTACAGGCAATTACTGCAGATATACAGAAAAAATCATTCCAATGTTTGAGACTTATCCTTCACACATTCACTATACATCACTTACTAGAAAACAGTACAGTAAAATAGAGTAACAAAAAAGTATGCACTGTAGATCTTTCAACAACCCTTCAAAAGCATTTTGATCAGCAGCAAGTCATTATCTCCTAAGGTTCAGACAGGCATGATCTGAAACATATTTCTACCAGCTACATTTGTTGGTAGAAGATTTAATCAAGAAACAAATTCTTAGTTGAAGTAAACTAAAAAGAAAAGGGAAAAAAACCCAACCAAACAAACAGCACAAATCTCTCCCCCCAGATTGATCCCCCAAGACATTTTGCAAACAGAGCAGTTGCTTTAAGACCACTAGAGGAAGAAATGACTCTAAATTTTGCATTTGCAAATTACTGTAAACCAAACCAGAAATCTCGGAAGGAGTTGCAATGTTGCAAAGTTCTTTCAAGATGGCAAATGAAGCACCTTCCCCTTTTAAATCTAGTGCTAAATGTAACCCTTATAAGAAAAACAAATCTTATAACTAAATTCAACAGCTAGCCTAACTATGCAAATATATAAGACACGCCGAGTGATATGGCCAGGTATCCAGACAAAAAAGAAGTGGTTAAATCTCAAATTATCCTGTAAGGACTTTAGTCTTTCACAACTAATTGAGTGAACTTAAGTACACTACACTGTTTGACTTGTACTACATCTCCTCCAAAATGTCTTTTCAGACAGACTCTATATACAACAGGCCATATTTCAGGTTAGCATGTGGGAGTACAGCTTTCATTGGCAATAACTGAACTTGTTTGCATAACTCTACATAAATAATTCTGAGGATGCATTCTATAAAAGCTACATCATTTTCAGAGGAAGCCTTTGTAGTGAAGAGGAAGATTCCCCAGTGAGCAGACAGCCCGATCACTGCAATTATTTCCACCCACTCCTGCCTTTTTTACTTCCAAAGCCTCTACTATATTAACCAATTTGCAAAATTTCCAAATGTCTGAATTCCAGAAAACTCAATTTAATTAGTAAAATTACTACCAGTGGTTAGTTATCCTTAGTGATCTCACAGTCACAAAACTTTAGTTGACTGACAAAGTCATAATATCAGTAAGGAAGCAAGTGCCTTTCAGGATGGCTGGAAAAAGAAAACCCAGAACAGTAGAAACTAATTTTCATCAACTATTTCTACACAGAAAAGGGAACTCGCATATATAATTATTCAATAGGTTTAAATCGGTAAAATAATATCTGAGCTAACCTCAAGTTAAGTCACCTAGAAATTTTATAAAGCATTACAAGTAATAACTGGCAACTGCATATATACGTGCTGTTATGCTGTAAGAAATGTGAAATCACTTCAACACCTTAGTTTTTAAAGAAAACTTTGCAACATCCCACACCAAGATACATTTTTAATGACAGAAAGCTGTGTCCCTGAAGGATGAGGAAAAGAGCAGTGTTGGGTTCAGAGGAAATATCATAAATAATCTACTGATCTGAGCACATGCCTAGGAATGGGGAAAATCAGAATCAATGCTTGTGATGTCTAAATTTTCATCACACGGGAGAATGTCTTCATTCTTGGGTTAATCAGCATTAAGGGTATTGGACACTCTGCATTCAAGTGATTCAAGGTGCACAATGATGAAGAAAAAAACCCTCCAACCACATGACCAGAAAGACCATGATTCTTAACATTTGTTGGTAAGGCATCTCTATTAAGGGAAAAAGTGAGCTCTGGTCCCAAAACTATTTAATTACTCTTATCAAACAGTCATTGTATAAAAGTAGCCTAAGATTGTAAATAGTCATTTAGCTCTTTCATTAATATTACATTTATTTAATATGTTGCAATCTCAGAGAAAGTCGGTACAGACCTTTGTAAATGTTCTAATGCTTTTCATATTCAATTTATGTGATCTCTGTGATGTATGAGTGAATCAAGATTTAAATAAAACAGGCTTTGGATTTTATACGTGGTTTTGAAAATTACTGATCCAAGACACCAGTAAAATTGTGTTATAACAGTCTTAAACAGTGGAGTCAGTTCTAGTAGCTGAGAAATTTTATCTCCCTTGTCAGTTAAATCTCACTTGAAATTTCATTCTACTACTGCCAAGTGGCAGTACAGGCAATTATGCTTTCTCTGTAAATAGCTAGCAAAATTAATGGTAGTAATGAAGAAGCTATGGCTCAAGATAGCAACTCAGGTTCTAGGGAGATAGCTGGTGCAGCCTAACCAGATGCCTATGTAATCTCACTTAATTGCTGCTGTTGTTTGCTACACAGACAAGTTCAACCAGCTAGTAATTGGCCCCAAATCACAGTAAAGCCACATTTTAGCACAGCAGTAGGAGATAATAGCACTAACCCACTGCCTAGGCAACAGCTGAAGAGAGACCTCTACATGCCAGTCCTTGTTCACTTTAACAAGGTCATGATTACACTTTTTAGAGTTATTATTATTATTCTCTTCCTAGGGGTAAAAAACATATGTAATCTCAAGTATAAAGCAAGCTTTGATTTTATTTTCCATACTTAGAACTACATCTAACACCAAAAGAATCATGCTGATTTAATATACCACCAAACAGATAAGACATTTTCTGAACTTGTACATTTCTGCTGCTGTACATAATCAAAGTATCACACAATGTAGAAAATATTTCGGTAATATTTATGTACAAAAAATACAGATGTAACTTCTTTCAAAAAATGCTATCAACCAACATTGCTTCAGACAGATTGATAATCTTTACCATTTCCTAGAGCTAATTATGCTTCTCAATCTTTTGAATTCTTAGAATGTCATGAAACTTGACCTTCTTCAGTTTTCTCACCTATGTCAGTGAACTAGTCAGGTTAGAATTAGTGATTAGCTGCTGCTAATTATAAGGACCATAAAAATGCAAACTAATTTGCTTAATGGTTAAAATAAAGCAAGTTATTACAGCACAAACATTTATGCTGGACTCTTTCTTGAGGTATCCTCATAATCTTTTAGGAAACATAGATGAGTTGAATTTGTTGTTTATAAGAAAGCTCTCTGTTAGAACATAAGAGCCCAAAGTTACCTTCTACTGGGTTTTGTTTGCTTTCTCCCAAATATCTTATAGCTTTCTTTAAAAAAAAATGCATCTTAAAAATAGGTAGGAGTGTCCGCTACTACTGTTTCGACTTTTTTTACTATTTTTTTTATCTTTCAAATCTTGGATCCCTAATGGACATAAACCTCAAGAGGAAGGTAAACAAACTACTGTTTAGGTCCTTGTTGTTTTCTTTCCAATATTGTTGTTCAGCATACAAATAAAAAAATTGCTTCCTAGATATTTGCCTAGTGATATATGTACAGACAACAGTAATGCTTTATATTACACTACAAGCCAACCTCTAACAACATTAGCACTCCATTTTACCTGCAAATGCTTCTGTGCAAATATCCTTATTGTCATCACTATTATTTTTAACTGTGAATAACCAGAATAATACACAGTACACAGATAAAGCTTACACAGGTCATCAGTAATCCTATAATTCTCAATATAACCTATACAAGCACAACTTTGGTGCTTATAGTCAACATATAATGTATCGGTGAGTCCAAATACATTCTCCCCAACTGTTTTAAGCTGCTGAGCTTCCAGAACTGAAAGTGCATATATCAGTTGGTTCAGAGGAGACAGTCGAAGAAGGCCGCAAATATCTGTTCACATTTTATTTACAAAATACATGTGGAAAAAGGGCCACTTCAAGATGATCTCCAGAAAGTAGCTTAGACGGGTCAGCCTTTTCTCAGTAGCTTAAATCCCCTACATGAGGAATCACAGCTTTTTTTGGTAAAACTTCCAAGAAACTACAGCTTTAAAAAGTTTTAAATTCACTGCTTTTGAGTTTGGAAGGTTAGACTGATTAACAAACAACAAGAATAGAATGCTGAAGGTGTATTGGTAAAACCTGTAATGGGTTCATGTGGCAGAAGAAAAGCTGTGTTTGTTCTGAACTGCTCTGGCCTTTGGAGTATTTTCTGCTATAGTCATCTTGTAAGGAGAAACTAAGCACTGGCTAAGCTTATTAGGACATGACTTCACCTACAGTCAGAAACTAAGACAAATTCAAGCTATCATCAGAATAACATATGATAGTGACAGGTATTTTTTAAACACAGTTTCCAACTTTCTTATTTACCCTAGAGGTTTACGTCTGTACAGAGCAGCTGCCCAAGTATTAAAATACATCAGACTTTCTATTAGATAAAAAAGCTTACATAAAGCTTTTACTCAAATTAAGCTGTCAGAATTGAGGTTTGGATGTGACCCAATTATTCATTTTACCTGCTTGATTGTATTTTAGAAGTTACTGGCTTTTTTGTTTGGCTAAAAGAAACAGCTAAGTTGATTGTTGGTTTTATCTTCAGGTTTCTTCTTCAAATTTGCAATTGTTTGTTGGTTTTTAATGTGCTTTTTGGCTTAGATTTCACTTTCAACTTGGACCTTAATCTATATCTCAACTCAAATACTGAACTTGTCCATTAAAATGAAAAGAGTTTTTTTGAAATATAGATATTTTAGTTATCTTTAAAGAGGACTTGACTATGATACCTCCAAAGGCCCAGATTTCAAAATTACTTCTCTGAAAATCAAAATCAGTGTCTTCCTTGATATTCCAAATGTTATTAAGGAGGCTGATAGTATTAGGTCCTAATTAACTTCACCATTTCTTTTCTTTGATAAGTAACTCTTTTCTGTCAACTTACAGGTGTGAGGAATCATTTACACATGCTGGCTAGCATTTCACAGGCCCATTAAAAAATAAATTAAAAATAGCCTTAGAAAAAAAAAGTTCAGTGTGTGCTTGACTTCATTCCTTTCAGTTTCATCGTAGTTCAGTTCCAATAGGCTAACAAGTTTGCTGACTGTGGTTGCTACCGCACAGGAATGACTCAGGGTCCTGCAGCTCACAAAGTTATTGCAGATCACGTTGCTGTGATGTTGTCTCTAAGTGCAAAATGATGCTGCAAGACAAGGATGGAAAAGAATGACTAAAATTTAATTTAACTGAAACTGATCTTGTTAGAGCAGAAAATATAAAGATCTTTTGTGCTATTATTTAAAAACTAACACATTTTTATAGCAGCGTGTATGAACTAACAGGCACTCCCTGTGGTGCAAGTAAAACCCTACAGCTCTGCACCAAGGTGTAACACCAGCAGGAGAGACGCAATTTCAGAGGAATGTCTGTTTTCCAGCTTTTTAAATTCTCACATTCTAAAGTGCATGGAAATGTTCAATTATCTTTCCACAGTTTATTCTGTTTTTGCTGCTGTTGCTGTTTACATGGGGTTTATTTTAGTTGCATGCATTTCCCCTTCTCCTGCAATATAAAATGACAGGAAACTACATCTGTCTGGATGTAGTTGCTGTTTAATTCCAGATGCAGTATTGACTACTTACTCTACTGAATGCACAAAACAATGACTTTTCAATGTCATCTCCACTGATATTTTTATAAAATTTAACTCATACACAGAACTCTTTTTAATCAATAGATAAAGAATACTAAAAAATAATAGGACAAAGAGATGGAGAGATAGAAGTACCTGCATAAGATCGCACACACACAGAATGCAAATCAGGTTTCTTAATTCCCATTATTTAAAAAAAAATCCATAACAAATCTTTCAAAAAAGTTTATTTTTCTAGACTTGCATGACCTCGTTCTTCTACCTACTATCATACAAACACATGGTGTTAAAAAGTGAGGAAAGAGAGCTTAATAGCTTGATTCATTTTCTGGTATCTCTCTGAGTGAGAAATGTATTGTACTTATACTTAAGGCAGCCTAGAGATGATTCAATATCATCTCAAAAGTCTATTCTGAAATGGATTATTCCTCCAGCTTTATTTAGACAACTGATATTTATTCATCAGCAGGAAGGAATCATCATTAAGCATCAGTGTTGCCAAATATATGTATGTATAAACATTAGTAAACCTGAGATGTGAGACAGTCTATACCACAGAATCAAAGCCAAATTCTAAAGCTGTGATCACATATAATACATAATGAGGAAACTACAAGCATGCTCAAGTCCTGTTCAGAGGACTTCTCACCAACTGATGGCCCCATTAATACATGTGTATAATAGATCCTACAGATTCAGTAAACATCTCCTCTCCCTTGTTGTCATATATATCTAAAGTATCCACTCTGTCCAGCAACAAAAATTATGAGAAATACTAACATCAAGTTAGGCAGGGAATACTTGATTTTGCCTGGCAAACAGTCGTGCCACAGCTTGGATGACTAAAGCTTTGCCGTATGCATGCCAGACAGCATTCATTTTTTACAGTCAGCACCCAGTATGGGCAGGAACAAATAGTCCTAGAAAACTGGAGCTGGAAAGTATATCTTGTAGGTCACTCAGTTTAACTTCCTACTCAAAGCATGGCAAGCTTCTAAGTTTGAGTTATGAGCGTCAGATCATGGTCCAGACAAGTTCTGAGTATTGCCCAGGATAGAAACTATTCATCTCCCCTGCAGAATCAGTGCCAGTGCCTAGATGTTTTGTTGTGAAGAATTTTTCCCTTGTTTTCCATCACTGTTTCCTCTTTTGCAATCTGTAATCACTGCCTTTTTTCTTTTTACTGTTTACTTCTAAGAAGCCTGGTGCCATCTGCCCTGTAGCCCCCGTTAGTCAATTTACAATAACAATAATAGCACCCTTTTTTTTCTTTGCAGGCTAAGAAAATCCAGTTCCCTCAGCCTCTCCTTATGGGAAATACAACCCAACACTCCTGCTGATTCAGCAACCCTCCCGTAGACTGTTTGTCAGCACCTCTCCAGTGTCATAGGGCCCAAGGTGGAATATATTCCTTCAAGTGCAGCCTCACAGCTGTTGAGAGAAAGGGAATAGTCACTTCCTTGACCTGCTGCCTACACTTCTACTAATGCAAGTCAGTATGCTGTTGGTCTTCATCTCCTCAAGGTCTCTCTGCACTTTGCCGTCAACTAACACCTCAGAGGCCATTTTCTGTGGATCTGCTGCCTACCTGAGCAATGTCAATGGAAAACAACTTGAAATCAGTGTGATATCAGTATAAGAACAATGAAAATATAGACTCAGGATCACACTGCTAAGCAAGTTCCCCAATCATTCAAATTCTGCATTAGCTGTGCTGACTTATGCTATTATTCATTTTTTCATCACCTTCAGGCAGATAAGAAGTAGCTACTACCTCACTGCTAAATCCAGTGTATGTAAAGAGAAGGAAAAAAAAATATCAGGTTTCCCAGTGAATATTCATCAGAATTTTTTCTTTAAATACTATATTGCATGTTCGAAGGTTGTAATAGTTTTCCAATAAAGTAATAAACTTCTGATATTTAGTCTATCACCTACTGTGGAGGAAAAATTTGCATTATACTAATTATGATTTATAGCATGGGTGTAGGCAGAATAGGTGTTTCCATAGGAACAGTTTATTCTGAAACTAGTAGTATCCTCTTTTTGCTCTGAGAAGTTTTGTTTCTGCTGGCACTTTGATTATCCTCTGTCATGGGTTAGAATAATATACAGTTAAAGCCTTGTCTCTTTACTGAGAACCACTGTAATGGATTTTGCTGCTGATCATCACTTAGTCTCACCTTTGGCTCCTTCAGACTGCAGTGTCAATTATTTTTGCACAGAATAAATGAAGAGGCCTTGAATCTCTGTCCTGGAATGTACTACAAGCCTTAACTATAGGTTAATTCTCCAAGAGAAATTTTAGAAGGCTTTGTTTTCCACTTCATGGCATGAATATATTCTAGCTTCTTGATACTACTACATTAGGAAAAAAAAAAAACCCAAAATCTTGAGGAGACTCTATACGTTCCTACAAGGGCAGAGAAGAGGCTAGACAACAAGAAGTCCTAGTTATGCCTTGGTGCAGAGGGAGCCAGGAAAAATTCTTGCCCCTAAATTTTGGTTCATACAGACTGTGTATTCATAGGAAGTTAGTAGTCTCTTGATCGTATGACATAATTTCTGCTTCCTAATTTTAGATATTATGACATTATTCATTATTAATTCAGTTTCCTGGTGGATGTTCCAAATAATGGACCTTACATAATTTCACTGACATTTCCACAAATGCAGGGAGGCCACATGACAGCAAGATACTTTTTTTGCAGGATAATGTAGGACATTTTATTTTGTTATTGATCAGCTCTGTAAAAGTATGGCAGTCTTTTTAATAATAGATTTAAAATTAGAAGCCTAGTCTTTACAGTGGTACTCTATAACCCCTCCCCTTTATCATCTCTAGCTTCTGATTACTCTACTAAATTCTATGCAAAGTGTGCAAGCCTATTGCACATCACATGCAGAATTCAGAACCTTATTATTTTCACTTGAATTAGTTGGCTGCCTGTTTTACTTCTCCATACAAAAGAGAGGAATTTATTTTTTTAAAAATGTAGGATTTTTCTTAATCCTAACACACAGGGTTTCATCTTTCAAGCAAGTAAACAAGAAAAAGAAAGATTTCTTTTTAAACCTATAAGACTATAAGGGCTTGTTCAGCCTGTAACTTTTTTTTAGTACTCTAATCCTTTATTCTGCTTGTAATGCAATGTGAATTTACAGTCAGATTTGGCAGAGAAGGGTTTTTTTCCCTTTAAAGTATTATGCTGGGAGACTCAATGTATCAAGGAAGAAAATGGAGGGAATCACACAATCACTAGGTTGGAAAAGACCCACAGGATCATAGAGTCCAATCATTCCTTTATTATTATTTCAAGTCTGATATGTCTGGCTAAAAACTTATTTAGAAATGAAGTTCAAATAAGTTTGAAGTAGTAATTAGGATCACTAAAGGACAAAGCAGGTTAGTCAGTCAGGTGCAAACTCGGGTCCATATTCAAGCCTGTTAATTCAGTGACATTACCAGGCTAGCCTGAGATGGAAGAAACTGTACCTGTAATTCTGAAGATATGTGAGATAGCCATTGCAAGTTAGAGAAAGTTGAGTACTTAAGCAGTGCCATCTTGCTGCTACAAGATAAAGTTTGAACCGCACCTCATCTCTGTAGTGATTAAAGCATGGACCCCTTCGATGAGGCAACAAGCAAGATCATCTTTATTGAGTAGATGCAAACCTTATATAATATTTCTGTATCCAGTCAGCAGCTACCCCAGTGAATTTCCACCTGTGAGAAACCTGCAGTTACAGTGATAGAGTGCAACCCACTACTCACCACAGATGTGCCCCTTATCTTCATGTTTTCCGTCTAGTGCATTCTTTTCTTATTAACTCATGGGTCTTAGTAAAGATTCCAAGGTCTCAACAAGCTAGAAAACATGAGACCACCAGCCATTTGCTCTGTGCTTGCTGTTAATATCATGGGTACACCAAGGCATCAGCCTCTTGTCCCAGCATACATACCACAGTGAAATCTTTCATGCCTTCACACCTCCATTTCATTATTTCTAGAACTGAGACTACTGACTGTGCTTTCATTATACATTCTACTGCACAGGCCTGGATATGGTTTTTGAAAAAAGCCATCTGCTTTTGATTTGTTTTTTTAAAAAAATATTACATAACAGAAAGAAAGCAGATAAATTGTCATTAGACACTATCTTTGATGCAATTACTGAACGAATACTATGTGTTAGAATCCATGCAGCTATATTGTGACTTTAGATTTATTTCTGTAGGAGCAAAGCTTAAGGAGTATCATTTTTTTTCACCTTGAATTGCACACTGGCCTGACCCTGGAATAAAAGTGCATTCCTTCCAATTTATTTATTTAGTAAATATATTGCTGGGGCAGCTGGAGGTCAACATTATTTTGTGCAAGTTCTCAGGCTAAGTAGGCCATTCACTGCAACCCTCAGACCCTTTGGCAGAAACCGCTGTTGTATTCAGAGGCATGACAGCTTAAGCAAGCTGAAAGCCAAGATTTCCTTTGTCACCAGGAAATTAATTTTCTTGTGCATCAGACTGGAAAGGTGGAATAAAAACAAACATTGCGATTACATAGGGTAAATGATAGTACAGGAGGACTTTGAAGTTTACATTGTATTCATCAAGATCATTGTCATGTTTTCAGTTAGTCCTTTTTAAATAAAATGCATCTTTAGATCTCATTTGGACAGTTCTTACTCCTGCTTTCAAATATGAGCAAATAATTCCAAGTGGCCTGGACACGCATTGCTGAATTTTCACACGGCTCAAAGAGTAAAAATCCTAGATCCCATAGTCGTTCTAAACCCCAGATGAACCAAGAGGTGAGAGGAGCTAAAAGCTGGTGCTGAAAGATTCTAAAATCCCTACAGGAGCTACTGACAAGTTGGCCCATTGTTTTTGTCATGTTTCAGAATGGAATCTCCCACTCTAAAAGGACCAAGATCTTCAAAACTTACAGAGAGCAATGGAAAGTCAGCTTCTGACACAGTAAAAAGGCTGGGAGACTCCAGATTAAGCAAGTCGCCCTCTAAGCAAAACAAGGGGAAAGAATAATGTGTCTCTAAAGGAAATAATCCCATTAAGGCTTGCACATTGCCATATCTTGTAACTTAAGAATTTGAAACCAAGTCAAGTTAGGCTAGTTCTAGGTCTTAGCCTATGCATGCAAATATAGATATAACTCACTGGCAAGTATGCCTTACAAGGAAAAACGTAGCAAGAATCCAAAAATTGTATGATCCTATTAGAGCAAAAAGTCCTTGAAATCAAGAAACAAGTCATTCATTTACTTCTAGAAGTTTCTATATCAAACCCCTACTTATTAACCATAACACAGAAATGGTGAAGTGCAGCAAAACGGAGAAACTTCTCTACTATTTTTTGTAAAGCAAAGGTGTTTGTGCCCAACATTCTGGACTGACTTGAGCAATTTCACTTAGACTAATAGCCTTTTGTACAGGGAGAATATTATAATATATTCCTAAATTAGACAGGCAATCCATAAAGTACATTGATTCACAAATGTATTCCTTTCCCAAGTAGTGTATCTCACAAGTACACAATGCAGTTGACTTCAGTTCTGTGCCAAGCAATCAGTTCCATTAAAACAGGTCATGACATTCAAAGCTCAATTTTCTAATTATTAGGGAAGAGAAGAAAATGGAAGATGCTTCATTTTTTCCCCAGCACAATATGGCATGAATCAGGCTGAGTAGGACATTACCATTTTGGGATCCTGGCTGGACCCTATAATTTCAAAAGAAACCCATGCTCATATTTCAAGTATTCCTTCAAAATCCTGCTCTTGCAATATTGATTTCAAATTACAAAGTATAACCTCTATACAATGTAGTGCAAAATGCAGTCGTCTTATCTAAAATTAAACCACCTATCTTTTTTAATTACCAGTCAAAGCAAAGCTGACCTGTTTGATAAACAATTTCTTCCAAAGTTTAGAAACCCAAAATAGAGATATAAGGTTATAATTAAACACAAAGCAGAAAATCTTTCAAGTATAAACACCTATGTTACAAAGTTAAAGCTCTCTTCTGCCCTACAGATCTATGAGTGTAAGTCTTAAAATGAACATTTTTCTCAGCTTGCATTTACAAAGTGAGTTTTTGTTTGTTTGATTTCCCATAAATTATTTTCTTTACATAACACCTTTTATAAATAACATAGCTCTTATGGCTAAGAAAAATTCTACTGAGAAGAAATGAAGGCAAATTGTAAAAAGGCAAGTCAACATAGTTTAAAATGTCATTTGGGGATTCTTGAGACATACAGTACATCAAAGCTCAGACTTCAGTTCTGATATCACATATGCTGTACAAAACTAATTTTGTACAGCAGAACTAATTTTTTTCAGTGGCATCCAAAGAACAGAAGAAAAATATTGCTCAGTTTCAATTACCTTTTGACTAAATTATTTTGATTTACCACAGTCTGAAAAGGGAGTGAATTACAAGCATTTTACAAGACTATCACAAACTATTTGTGCTATTTTTCTGATGAACAATTAAAAACCCTCCAAAGCAGAACAGGATATCTTAATACCATAAGCATAAAGCAAAATAGCATTGAAGCCCCTTTAATTTGGCAAACATTTTTATAGTATTGCTTTTGCAGAAGTATTCTTGCTGTGTTTGACTGAAAAAAAAATAATTTATAGTCTACCCAGAAGAAAAATCCTGCTTACTGGTATTACTTACAACCTGAAGCTTATTTTCATGCAGGTCAAATCCTACTTGGCCTTGTTTGGATCAACAGTTCTAGTTATACATAAGAAGTTATTTGATAAGTAAAATATCTGATCAGAAAATCATAGTAATATTCAAAAGCGCCAGTCCTCAAGGTTTAGAATTTATATCAAGAAATAAGAAAAAAAAGCCTAAGCAAAATTAACAGTAAAACTTTGCAAACTGAAGCTAAATCTTCTGCCTTTCCAAGGACAGTTATATTTCTTTTACTATCAGCCTCCTATGAAGGAAGTACTGAGGTTAATTAGAAGCTAATAACTGGCATATCAAGGAGTGCACTAGATAAAAGTCTTGGAGAGTAGCTGTGACATAGTTTATCTGTAGGTGCAGCTGATAATTTAAATGTTAGAGTGTAGGCTTATCTATAAAAAGCCTATGGTTTACTCAAAGTAAACTTTCAGGCTAGATTACAAGACATTTTCATTAACTGAACAAATGTAGTAATATGTTAATGACTAATCCTTTGCAGTATAATATTAATACAATTCCTGATTAATTTAATTATTTCCATTTCTTGCCAAGCATCAGATGTTTTGCAGGTAAAGACTGATTTTGCAGAAACAGCTTACTGGGCATATTAAGTTCCATTACAAACAGGACTTAAAAAGAAGTAGCATGTGGATGTTCGCAAGTTCAGGAGCTTCTTTGTGAATTCCAGTGTATCCCCAGCAAAGGTGCAATCACTCTTTTCCAAAAAAAAATCTGTCTCACATGACACCCTGTATTAATGAGGCAATTATCAAATGCATCTTTAGTATAATTATATCCTTGTAGTATTTTTTCAGTTTCTAAACAAATTTAGTACTAGCCCTCTCCTCCTCCCCTGGTATTTGATTTCAGGACATTGTATTTCAGGCCCCCATTCCACAGAAGCTTTGAACTCTGTACAGCTACCATGACAAAAGGTAGCTCTTTTCTGAGCCTTCCCAACACTGCAGCTGGGTATCTTGACTCAGCAGAAAGTATCTTTTTCTCCAAAAACATCCTCAACTCCATCTTCTTTCCTGTTTTCCCTGTATACTAACATTTGGTTTTCCTTGAAAGAACAAGAAAATTGCTTTTCCTTTGGAGAACAATGAATAAACAGTGCCATCTTCTGTCTATGTCTCTGCAAGAAAGCCGGGCAGCATAGATTCAAATTAAAAGACTAAAATATAAGACTCAGCTTGCAAAGTTATACGCGAAATTTCTCTGGATTTTTGCACACACAATATAACACACTACATTCTTTGAGTGCTTAGCTGTACCGGAAGCTTTTTCTGGCAATCACATATTTAAGGCACTGCCTTGGAATTAATTACCTGAAAGATGTACTCATCTCTGTTTTCAGAAGAGTAAGCATAAGATCATTGTCAACTATTGAAGACTGCACTAAATATTTATCAGTGCCATCAAACACAAGCTAGGTGGAGAACGGGTTGAAAGTAGCCCTGAAGAGAAGGATTTTGGGGTGCTGGTGGATGAAAAGCTCAACATGAGCCAGCAATGTGCACTTGCAGCACAAAAAAGCCAACTGTATCCTGGGCTGCATCAAAAGATGTGTGAGGAGGAGGTTGAGGGAGATAATTCTCCCCCTCTACTAAGCCCTAGTGACACCTCACCTGGAGTATGCATGTAGTTCTGGCATCCTCAGCACAGGAAGAACATGGGTCTTTTAGATCGAGTACAGAGAAGGGTCACAAAGATGATCAGATGTCTGGAGCACATCCCACATGAGGACAATCTGAGAGAGGCAGGCTTCTTTAGCCTAGAGAACAGAAGGCTCTGAGAAGACATTATAGCAGACTTCCAGCCTTTAAAGGGGGCCTACAGGAAAGACGGGGAGGGGCTCTTTATCAGGGAGTGCAGTGACAGGATGAGAGGTAATAGTTTTAGGCTGAAAGAGGAGAGATTTAGATTAGATGTTAGGAAGAAATTTTTTTTACTGTGACGATGGTGAGGCACTGGAAGAGTTTGCCAAGAGAAGTTATCGATGCCTCACTTCTGGAAATGTTCGAGGCCAGATTCAATGAGGCTATGAATAACCTGATCAAGTGGGAGGCATCTATGCCCATGGCAGGGGAGTTATAGCTAGATTAGGACCCCTACCAGCCCAAACCATTCTATAATTCTATGATTTGTTTATATTCTGAAGTTTAAATTTGTATTTTACTTTGTAGAAACACTTAGTATTTTAGTCACCATTTATCCTTCTTAACATCATTTATAGTCTTAAATTGTGTTCCGTGAACACAGAGGCTGGAATATCCAATATTGTTCAGAGTTTGAATCCTTGCTTTTATAAGTTACACCATACATGTTCTTGGGGCTAGAATGTTGCAAACGTTCAGTATGGTAATGAAGAGAGAAAGCATGGTGTTCTGATAGTCTCAGGCATCACAGAAGCATGTGCACACATAAATTTAGTTTCATATCAAGCAGAAAGTAGAAGAAAAATATATTTACAATGGAAAAATTCAGACCAGGGCCACTGAGCTAACGAATTCTTATAGCAATCTGCAATAAGAACACCAGTAGTTTTGTGAAGATTCCATCAACTACAGAGCACTATATATTTCTGAAATACTTTTCTAACAGGCTAATGGAAGTGGTGCCTGCTGCTCTCAATAGACCATAATTTAATTCTTATGGCCACCAGCCATTTTACCAATGGCAGTTTTCTGCAGATTTCTGAGTTTTAGTCTGCTTAAGCAGGAACTGGCTAGTCTAAGGAATTCCCTGGAGTGGTTGTGAACTGAAGTGAAGAAATTATACATCTCTAAATTCTGTAAGTTCACCATACACTGGGGCTCGCACTCCAGTGTCTCAAAAAGTGTAATCATTGAGGACAAGAGTTGTAGAGGACATGAAATAGCCATGGAAGCAGGGACCTATTTCTGACATTACAGAAAGAGAAAAATCAACACATCAATTAAAATGGAGAAGCGCTGGATCTCTCTCAATTTTGCCAAAGATGTCCAAAGTGTTTCTGAGCAAAACTTAATTTACAAAGCCCGTTAGATGTCTGGAACAAGATATAGTTGTTAAATGTTTATATAGCTTTTAGCATTATGCAGTCTCAGGGTTAGTTGTTTTTATCTTGAAAAGGCAATACAAAAGGGAAGGAGAGAAGGCTGAGCACAACTACATTCAATAATTACAAATGCAAAGATTTAAAAGACATTTTACCCAAAACATTTGATTAAAGATGCAGAGATCATGAAATGAAAAATATTAAAGATGTTACTGCAATATTCAATGACAATTTAATTCCAGGGTGATACACTATTTCCTGCTTCTTGGTATAGTTCTTCTAGAAATAAAGCCTTCTTTAATGGTTACAGAAAACTATTTAGTCCCCCTCCCAGACCCTTATGAAGGGATTGACGAACTTCAACCAAATTTAAAAGAGGTGAAAATCTTTTTGATTTTTAGCACCTACAGTTCTCTGGAACACAGCTGGGAGTACACTTATATTAAAAATAAACTAATAAGTGCCATTGTCCAGCCAAGCAAGAAGAAAACTTGGAAGGAAGCAGGTGATATTGTGCTGGAGTTTTGGGACTGTGTCACTCAGAAAGAGGGATGGTAGAGAAGGAACATAACAGACAGGGGCTGTAAGTCTGTAAAAGATTGGGCTCCCATAGCTCTGCTGGGGATGGAAACCTCCACAGCATCAACATTACTCAGCATAAGGCTATTTGTTAAATTTATGGACCTGGACTTCCAAATAAGCTCTGACAGTGCACAGTCTCCAGGCACAAACTCTCTGCTTTGTTCTCTGCTCTGTCAAACCTTGTCCCACTAATGCAGTCAGTGTCAATTTTTCCTCTTTCTAACACTTTTATCCTAATTCCAATTACATTCTTGCTCATCTAGTCCAAGAAATTTATCCAGGATCCATTCTTGGCTCCATACAGTTGTTTCCATTCCCCACACGACATCATTTCCTACTGTCTCTTTCCACAAATTCTCCCCCGCTCCTTGTCTCTTCATCCTACCTGCATGACCAGTTCTATTCCCATATCCATCTGCTCCCACATTGTGCTCTGTCTTTCTTTGCTTAGTCGTTATTCTTCCTGCATAGGAACAAAACTGTTACTTTTCAGAAAATGGATGATCCAGAGCACAGGAAAAAGGGAATTTTTGTGCTGGATACCAGTCTTTTTTAAACCCAAATAGTTAAAAGCAGTAATTACTAGGAAAGTTCAACTTTCTTTCCTAACTTTATCAAAAATAACAATCTGAGAAATTTACACATGAGTAGTCCTGTGGTGTTCAAAAAGTATGAAAGTAAGAAGTTTGTTTGTATTTTGTTCTATCTTCTAAAAACCTGCAGTATTGTTGTAGATGTGATGTACAAAATTATTACTCAGATTACAGTCATAGGACCAGCAGAGAGTTCAGTTAAAAAAACCCTATAGTTTTTCCCTAGAATCCTCAACCAGTTTATATTTTTGGTAGCAAATATTATCTTGTGCATTCCCTAGCAACAAAGCTTAAAATATATTTTAATTTTATGAATATGGATAAATCCCTAGCTTTGCATGAATAACTACATGTATGAGCCAGGGTTTAAAAATTAAGCACTTTGGAATACTTTTATTATTTTCTTTGATCCCCATAGGATAGAAAGGTACGTGAAAGAAAGGATATACTCTTTGACTTCAACAGTAAAACAAGTTATGCTTTCAGTTACTCCCAGTCTTAATAGAATAAGTCATGAGGCTATGCATTTAAAAAAAAAAAAAAAGACAGTGTTATTTTATTCTAAGCATCACACTATGGTTTTTATTCCTGGAAGTATTTATTACCACTTGATAGCAGCTATGTAAAAAACAACATACAACTTTTTTTTTATTAAAATACCAGTACTCAAATCTTCCGTTGTATTTGGCTTCTTGTTAGAAAAAATTATTCATTTTGTTAGACAAGATTTGTATTTCATATCATAAAATGGCCCAATCACTAAGATAAATTCAAGATCTGATACACTTTTTTTTAATCTTTGACTGTTTCAGAATCTTCCTGGTCTAACAACAAAGCTGTACTATATTCCTTTTAATTTCTTCATTTGAAACCAGGATATAAAAAAGTAACAATGATTCGCATCATCATTTCAGTAGGAAGAGCTTCTATATGAACTAATAATACCCTTCATAATCCATAATAAGAATAACTCTCTTTAAATATTCAGCAGAGTCAACATTTCATTATTTCAGTGTGCCAGCTGGTCATTATGGGATATTACAGGAAATGATGACATGATGTGTAGAATTACAAAATTATGGCTCCCTCTTGCAAATGCAAGAAGAAATATACATTTTTTTTTTGAAGGCTTGAATTACTTCATCTAGTATTTTTAATTTATATTTTGTTCCCTTTTCAAAAAATTACATTATCTAAGGACAACTCTATCTCTTCTTGAAGCAACTGAATAAATCTGGCAGCTAAGCCATTCTTACCTTTTATTTCAGAAATATATTTCTTCAAAAGGGAATAACACAAAAGCAGTATAAATGAAATGATGATTTAACATTTCTGTACTGACAGAATTTTGACCTAGAATTCTTTTCTATTGCATACATATAGCAACACATTGAAAAATGAACTTACAAAACCCCTTGCCATTTGTACAACAAACACGTCTATGTTTCTAATTGCTGCAAACATCTTTACACATTAGCAGTAGCTTAAGCAGCATGTATTCACTTTTCAAGGTTACCAAACATGCAGCATTGTATGCACTAAGGGACATACATTTTATACTCCAGTAATTCTTTACAAAAGCAAATGTTCTTACTTTTTTTTTTTGTTTAGGAAGCTATGTTTCTTTCAGTAAATATGAATATACAGATGACTGGTCTTTCCAGTCATAACTAATTTGTGTTAGAAAAATAGTAATAATAATAATAATAATAGTTATTGCTTTTATTATTATTTTATTATTGTTGTTGTTGTTATTATTATTTGAAAAAAACATGTTGCACAGGAAAAAATCCAATTTTTCTTCAGGAAAAACAAAAAGATAAGTTCACATCTTGCTATCAGAATCTCCTAAGAATTTAATTTTTTTGCTACACAACTGACAAAATCCATTCTAGCGGATGTCAGGGGTAGGGATCAGAAATCTTTTATTTGCTAACACAAGATAAATGCAAACTTGTATTTTTCAAGGACCTTCCAAAGGGAGAATTGTCATCAAACTTAGTTGTACAATCATTTGAACTACTTCTTTGTTTCACTTTCTATTAAGAAATACAACACACGAAGAATGCCATGAAAGATTTAGTGATCCTCAAGGAAGCTATCTGCTCTTAATGTTACTGGAAAACTCAAGCCTCACACTATAACTGAAGGTGGCACGTCAAATTTCTTTGGCTCTGTGAATTTTATGTGGGTATAGTAATCTTTGTATATGCTATAAAATGTGGTACTGAGATTTTGTTACACAGCTTATTATCAGTTAAAGACTGCACATCTAAACTCAAAGTTATGGCTGACGTCAGACAGAACAAAGTGACCTCCAAGCACTTTTCTGGTCTACGCTGAGAGAAAGTGGCCAGAACTAAGCAAGTACAAATATATGTAAGTTAAGAGTAAGTACACAGACAGGAGATTATCAACATGATCTGTTTGATACAATTAATGAAAAACTGCAAAGCCAAACTGACGGTGGATGTTTCCTCAGTCACAGGGTGCTCACCTTCCAGGGTTGCCATGTAAAGAACAGTGACATAAAACTTTATATCTGAATATTTTCAGTCATTTGACAAGAATGCACAAGTAAAATGAGAGGAAAAATATACTGCCAAAGAGAAAGACACAGATGTAGCAGTGAGCAGAGTGCTTTTATCACAACTAATCAGACCATGTCAATAAACACAGAAGACATATCCATTCCCCTGAAGAGGATATCTGCTGGGTAAAATGTTACAATCTGCTTAAGAAAGCACTCTGTCTGAAAAAAGAACAAAGAAGAAAAAGACACGTTACCGGCAAAGGGGATGGATAACTGAAACAAACTGTGCATCAAGAACTTCAGTGCTAGAAGGGAAAACATTAAAATGCAAAGCTAAAGTAGAATGCATGACAAATCCTGAGTTACTAGTATGTGTCGAAAAGAAAAGAAGAAAATAAATATATTTGAATGATTCAGTTTGTAATACAGTCTGATTCACTCTTATATTAGACCAGTGTTAATATACATGATTCAATTGTCTTGAGCTTTAATATGCCTAAAATGTTTTCTAGCATGATTTGCCTTTTCCACATAAAAGATGACAGCTATGTTTCTGTATTTATTCCAATATTTAATATGAGAAATACATGCACTCTGCATAACTTCACAAAGGATACTATTACACTTTGCATGCATAATTTTGAACAAGGAGGTCTCAAAGGTCTTGAAAAATAACAGCTGTTATTCCCTGCTAAAAATATTATGTAGAATCCTTACAAACGTCAAGTTGCCTTCAGGGAAACAACAAAAACTTTATATTTTTGAGGAGCAAGTTTTTTTTCATTTCAAGTATGTGTAGCTTTTAATGTGATTGCCAAATTCCTCTACTGTGCTAATAAAAAAAAGCACTTATGGCTTCTTACCATAGTTTATAACAAGAAAAGTGAAGAACGGTAAAGAAATCGCCCCTAAAATCTCCATTCTTCATGTTACTGTACCAGTAATGACTCTGAGGAAATTTCACGTTCAACACAATGTGGTAAGCAGTGCAAAAAGATATAACATAGGATTTTAAAATAATTGAAACAAATATTTGGACATTTGTTTTATTTGATAAACAAAATATAGCTAGAGTCTTCTCACTGAGTATAACTATTTGAAATTCTATAGGAGGAGGAAAGCAAATTTTAGAAAACAGAGGTCTTAATTTTCAGTGAAATGAAAGCAATCCTTGCCTAAAGACCCTATATCAGACAAGGGTTTTATTTGCTCAGTGGGTAAATCCTGTGTTAGACAAAAACTTAAAATGTAACTGGGTGCTATAACAGTCCCATATAAGATAAAGAAAGATGCAAAGATTTTCTTGATACCTGTCATTCTGAGCAGAGGAGCCTGACCTCAAGGGAATAAGATCATTAAAAGTACTCTTAAGCAACTGAAGCCAAGTTCTTAACAGCTGCTTGTTTGGAACAACCTGTATCCTAAAGGCAGACATTCAGGAATTAAGTGCAATCATTATAGTTATGTTTAAAACAAGATGAAATCAGTAAAGCACTGGCATTAGAGATAGGTAGCTATTTTAGGGCAACTAATGGCTGCTGTGATAAAACTGCATAATGGTAGAGCTAAACAGAAATAACTTACTACACTTCACTGGAACAAATACTATTTTTATGGTATTTACCATAAAGCTCAGATCTTAATGCAAGTTTAAAACTGCAAATATTCTAATGTCTACTATTGACAAAGGATTTTCTGATTAATGGCATAGAAGAAGAAAGGAAATCTTTATTGATGTGCTCTAGAAACCTACAGAATTGGAAAAGGGGATTTCTTACTCACATACTTTAAACAACCATGCTACTAAGAATAATTTTTGTAATAGTTAAAATTTCTCTGTAGTTATTTGTTATTTCCTCAAAGTAATCTTGCTTTAAATCTGAACAGCAGTGGTATTCTGGCTTCATGCCTCAGTCAGATGAAAGTGAACAAATTTCTAAAGTTTTAGTATCCATTGGCTTCGCTACAAAGTTAAAACCTCCTATAAGAAGCCTTCAGCTTCAGCCCAGGAAATGCCAGAGCAGTAGTAGAGTGGTCCTGGTTCTAATGTTCACACAGGTGGAGACAGAGGAGTGATTCAACTTACAGCCTCCTCTCAGCTTCTCTTACCTTTCAATATTCCTGATATGTTCCTTTCCCTCTTAGGCCAGGGGAAATTTTTCACTCCATGAGAACTTTTGGAGGTTTGATGTTTTGCTTTCCTTGTAGATCACAGATATTTAGATCAGAGGTATTTAGATCAAAGGTCAGCATTCCCTGACATTTTTAAGCATTCAAAAGCTTATTAGTTTCCTTCTTAAAATAAAAAAAAAATGGTTTTGTACCCTATAAATACACTACTCATAAATATAAAATTACACAGAGATTTAAAACTCAAATTAAAGCCAAATCAGAGTCAGAATAATGCTTTGTGACAGCAAAAAGAAAGAAGAAAGCTGAAAGCATTTATTAAAGACATCAGAACTGCTCACTACATACTATTCATAATGAAAGCATCACTAAAGTCAATATGTTCTATGAAACATGAAAATTTAAGAAAATTGAATTTTCCAGTGGAAAGCTTTCAGACCAAAACTTTCTAGCCAGTCTTTATTTTATAATGAATTGTTCTTAGTTAACCATTTATAGGCATCATATGTAAAAGAATATTTGCCTTTTAGATTTAAAAATAGGAGCCTCATCAATGATTTAAAATAGATTCACATTAAAGAAGTGAGCTGTTATAAGAGCAAACAAGATTCCATCCACTTGATCTCAAGCATTTGAAAAAAAGGTAGTAATTATTTGACTAAAATCAAAGATAACTGTCAGCTGATATTCATCTCTGTGCTTATGTTCTAGCTTTCAAAGTTTCTTATTTTGTATAACCGATTTCTTTGGATTTGTGGGTACTCAGACACTAAAAACAATCAGGATACTTGAGCTGGTGTTCAAATTTGGACCTAATACTAAGGGTGATGATGTTAAATACTAACATTGAAATACATGATTTATCAGTCATTTTTGTACTTCTTGTTCTTAAGAATACGAAATTTGTCTTCTACTTCACCTATTGAGAACTTAGAGTGTACCAAAGACTGAAACACTTTGATTTCCTTGAATGTTAGTTTTCTGTATAAAAGTCCGAAGTATTTATACTATCATATTAATTATTACTAGTCGTTATGTAAAAACTAGATACAACAGCAAATACATGCAGTTACTTCTCAGACTACTCAGGAAGAATATTTACTCTTGATTTAATTTCTAAATCCTCTTTAATACTATTGACATAATTAAACAGTGGGAATAATTGCAAGCAAACTGCATGTGTACAATTTAAATAGCAATTTTATTTCTTGTTTGGAAAAGACACTGTAAAATACGTACATATTTAGGTATTTACAGTCAATTATGATAGAGTGAGTAGCAAAGTTAAGTTTTAGTAGATTTGCGCCACGGAACGACACACTATTGGAAGACTCATCAGTAACTATTTCAAAATGGTTACCATTGTTGCAATAGCTTTACCAGTTGAAAAGCAGACTGGGGATTTCAAGTCAAGCAGTAATAAAAGGCTAATTTGTTTCTCAGAAATGTAGTGGCACAGGAATAGGTGCTCTCAAAAATAAGAACACGAAGCACCATTCAATGCACACAGATTTACTCAGAGAGAGATGAGGAGGAGGTACTGGCACAGCTCTCAGCCTTCCATAAGCAGCAAGATGGCTTACAATGAAGGTAACGGTGCCTGTTGCTTCTATTTGTGTGACAGTATTGAGGTGAAAGCATTAATTTCTTTTGCTAAATATGCACCTAACAAAGAAAAGAAATCTTACTATCAGTCTCTGTTGCAGCCATTTGCTCCAAAAAAATTCTTAGGTGTTCATATTCCCTGGCATAAGATTGCCTACATATTTTTCTTGAGAGAAATCAGTAAGTCTTGCACATTTAACTTAAATTGCTGTTGATTATTTCTGTCACAGCAACACTTGAAAAAGAAATTCTGAGTCAGAACAAAAGGAGGGTTCCTGCCCAGTAACAGAAGGAATACTTCATCAAGATATTAATTATTGTCAACATAACATGACATTCAACATAGCTCTAGTTATTTTGATATCATCAGCTCCCATGGAGCGAAGTACATAAACATAGGTTTAATTTATGTAAGTATTTCAGTCCATTTGTCACTGGGCCTAAAGGATATTCTTAAATGGGAACTATCATTGTGATGGCCAGGACAAAAGGAACTTGTGTTATTATTTATTCCTTGCAGTTTCTTTTCTCTTAGAAAACATTCTTTCCCTGAAGAAATGTCTGCTTTCCTGTCTAAAAATGGTAAGCATTGCACTTATCTCTGGCTTTAACTACAAATACGAAATGACTCAGCAGTCCTCAGTAGGTCCAACAGCTACGCATTACAGTTTAGTGCATACCCTTTCTTTGTTGTGATTTGTTTTAGTCTGGTTGGGCTTGATTCTGTATTCATCAATGGAGGTTTTACAATATCAGAACTTCATTGGTTGACACACTTGCAAGAAGGAAAAGAGAAACTGGTTCACCAAGTATGTACAAGTTGCTTGTTTTCTCCATCATTGTTGCCTACAGAAAAGCTTGGAAGCTTGGCTTTGAGCCTTTCTCGTTTCATTTTGCAGCTGTAGAATAGATGAAATTGATACCTATAAAGTGCTTTCATATAAAAAATGTCTGCAAAATACAGGCTTTAGAAAGTAATGCTGGCAACAGAGAGGAAGTCATCTAATCACATCATCTCTGATGTCTTCTGTTGAAAATGAGATACTATATTTTACAACTATCATATTTCCATCAGGTTAACTCACTAGACTTCTATGAGTTAAACCAAGCTGCTGTGTGGAGGGAAAAAGAAAAGCAGAAAAAGAAATGCCAACAAAGATATTGCTTGTTCTGTAAATATTAGGAACAGTTAAGCTGACAACGGCCTTCAATTCATGAATAGCCACCTCTCCATATCCATACTACAATGGTTTATTCTTCTGGCACCAGAATGTGGGCTTACAAAAAGTCCTAAATAGAGCTCGACACTCTGGATTTTTTTTGGTTAGGTTTACAGTGAAGGGGAAGGAGAGGGTGTTAAGGTGAGTAAAACATTCACTAGTACTATAGCAAATATGCAAAACAGTTTGAAGTTAATTACAAAAAAAAAAACAAAAAAAACAAACGTTATTTTGGTCGAGCTTGATCAACAGTTTTGGCAGAAAAAAGCATTACATATCTTTTTGAAGAAAAGATTGAGATGTTTATGGCCTACTTTAGCATGTTCCTTCATTTCGTGACTCCATTTTAATGTCACACTTGAATTACAACATTTCTTTGAGGTAAGAAAAAGAAATAATGTTTTGGACTAATCTTAACTTTTAAAGGCCTAAAGAATGCACAACATTAAATTTAATAGTCTAAAATAACCACCTTATAAAGAAGAGTAGTCACTGTTGCTTGTCAGAAAGCTGGCAGAGATGTAGACACATATAGTGACCTGAAAGCTGTCTCTATGCTATAAAATTAAATGTGCCTAAAACCATTTGCTGGCTCTAAGACTGTTTGGCATGGAAAGACTGCATCCATACTGTTAAATTCTCCCAATCTCTAAAATCAGAGTGGAATTATCAGTAGTCTCAGGCCAGAATCATGCCAGGAACTGCTCTAAATTGCAAGTGTCAAAATCTGTGGACCGTTTAGGGCCAAGCATGCTTGCTGGCTCCATTTTGATGTACCGTATGACATAGTCATGGAGAAAAAAAGGACCAGAATAAAAAAAACACAGTTCTTCCACTACAGATGGGGAAATAACGTAGACATAGGCAGAAAAACTACTGCAGGTAAAGAAAGTGTTTAGCTTGGTTTTTTTTTGTTGGGTTGTGGGATTTTTGTATTTTAACCAAATTTCTAGCTACTGTCTTGAAATTCTATTGCTGTTTTGCTTTGAAGGAACTGTTTTAAGTCACTTTAACAAGTTTAGCAGGTCTTCAGAGGAAAATAACCAAACAACCAGTTGGATGTGTCACATTAACTGAGTTAGTATGAGAGAAGCAGAAACACATAGCCATAATGCAAGACTGACTGGACTTCGTGATTCCCACTCCCACACATGATCAAAAATAGGAAGCAAGGCTTTTGAGACAGGAAAAAGAGGAAAATATGAGCTACAGGGTCAGGCTGCTCCGATTGTTTATTCACCAGCCTCACTTATCCTACACCAGGAAGACTGAGGAGCCTGGGAAGTGTGTGGAAAATGACAACATGATAAAATTGCCACAAAAATGACTATGACTAAGCTTACCTTAATCAACATGGTTCAGAGATGTAAAGAAAGGCTAATAAAACAGTAGAATTCAGATCTAACAACAGTAGAGCTCAGACCTAATATCACAAGGTACTAGGAACAATCCTTACATCCTTGCTTCCCTTAAAATGATGCTGGAATTCCACAGAACATTGGCACAGCAGCAGCAGCAAGCTAGTCATGGCCCCCCCAGCTGCGTAGATATTCCTGCATCTGTGCCACAATGATCTCCATTGCAGCACCCCGTGGACTCCTGCTATAAATTGTCTACGTATCTTAAATTTATTGTTTAATGAGTAAGGAGATTAAAAAGAAGGAGTAAGAGCAATTGCTTCTTTATCATCCTGGAGTGTCCCTAGGGAGACACTCACACTCTCACTGAGTGGTGGTGAATCTTGAAGCTTCACAGGGGGAGCCATCAGTAGGCATGACATGTAGCACATGCAACCGCAGCCTTTTCATTACAAAGTGCAAGCTGCTTACACTGTGTCTGAAGAGGGAGGGAAAGCTCTGAGTGTATTACAGAACATTTGAAAAATAAATTGACTTTTACATTACTAACATAAAGTAATGGAAAAATAATCAGGACAGCTTTACAAAATGTAGGCATCTCAATGCCACCAGTGCTGCAATAGCTCAACTTTATTGCCTTTAAAATGTTATTAATTACATTTAAAAATAATTGTTTTTCTACAACATGGCTTGTAAGGCACTAGAACATTGAGAAAACTGAAATAAAACTCCTGATAAATAATTTGCTATTTTTCCACTTTTTAAGGATATGATTCTTGGCTGGAATCCGCTGCATCAAAACCAAGCTCTTCTTTAACTGAAAATGCTGTGGTGAAATAGTGGCCATGGCGGCTTATGAGCTCAATTACAAAGACAATAACGAGAAATGGTGGTCAATACAGCATTGGTGATAGATGGTCAATATAGAGGTTATAGCATATAAAAGAGAACTGATAAAACCTAAATAGGAATGGTTAACTCCATCTAACTGCCACGCTGAATATTATGAACTAATTGAAGGTATCCCAAACCCACACTGCCCCTTTTCCCAGAAGAACTGTTGCATTGTTAATTACCTTGAAATGATTTTAAATTTCTAGCCCTGTATCAATACAATCTTCAGCAGTAAAGATTAGGAGGAGGAAAAAAGATTGTTTACCAGGAGAGCCTGCAGAGTATGGAAGCATAATGTTTTATTTAATTCTGCTTCATTTCATAGAAAAAAAAAAGAAAAAGAATGACATATTTCTTAAAAAAAAATTATTTCTTTTTCCCAGATGAATCTTGCGCAGTCAGTTTGTTTTGGTTGGATGGGGTGGAGGAATGTGGGAGGTAGGTAGTCTTGAGTTTTGGGGGGGGGTTAAGGTCTCATAAAACAAGTTTCCTAATGACATCTGATTTTCCCTCGATTTCCCTAGATTTAAAAACTGAATCCCGTCGGGAAGAGCCAATTGTTTAGTTCAACATACTCCCTACAGAAATGAGGAAATAGTAGCCTTCAGCATTAGAGGAGTTTGCTTTGGAACGTAAAAATATTTCTTTTCTTCTTTTTTCTTTTTCTTCTCCTTGGATTGCAAATGCACAAACTTTTAAATCTGCTGTTTTAGAGCAAATGGTCTTGCTGGCACTTCACAGCACACATCCAGCTTGCAGGATGCTTTTTTTTCTAAATGCATAGCTCCTGCAGAGGCTTCTCACAAAGTAACATAAAAACCTGGGTTGGGATTGTTTATGAGTTACTTCAGGAATGGTTTTCATAGCTTTTTCCTTTTCAGTTACCAAAGACGAGTGTTAGCATACAAATGATTCAGCCTTACTCCCCAGGAATCTCAAAGCTAACACAAACTTCATTGCAACATTAGATTATATACAGTCATATGAGGTATTTAATGACAAGTCGAATCTGCGGTTTTAAACTTCATGGGGTCTTCTTTAGGCATATATATTAAATCTTTTTGCCTTTGGCTTTTATGAACACTTTACTGGATTTTGTCATCAAAGTTAACCTGCAGAGTCAGTGGCTATACAGTGTGCAGTAATGTTATTGTCAAGACGACAGCAGTACTGTTAGTGAGTTAGAGGCAATACCCCGGAGAGTATACGTAGCAGTTGTAAACTTCCTCTTTTTCCTAATGCATACTTTACTACCATGAAGAAGACATGACTTCAGACATGATCTTAACTTCTTGCCTGAAATCTAAAGAACAGTCTGCCAGAGACACAACTGACTTTTTTTTTTAAAAAAAAAAGGTTATAACAATTAACAAAATGAAATGCACATCATTGCCGACTGATATAAAATGTGAAGAATGCTGATTGTTCCAACTCCATAGAAAAACACACATCTGTTTCTTATAATAAATAAACTTAATTCATTGCAAGACTATGCACTTGGTAAAATAGATTTTCATAATTTTTCTCTTTCATATTTCTAGGTTTTGCATCTACACTTCAAATTAAAATTTAGAAGGATTGAAGTATCTAGGTATGGAAAAAAGATTTACAAAGACAAGATAGGGAGCATTCCATGTAAGCACGAATTACTTAAGTACATTACTTTCTCCATTCATCAGACACATACACAAATAATTTCATAGCCACTTGGCCATATTTCTTTCATATGTTGAAATTTTCAATTGCTACCTATGCTCTTTTCTTTATCCTTTTGAATTACCATATGTTTTTATATAAAAGTACTTAAAAGACCACAAATGCAAGGATTATATACAAAGCTGTCATGCTTAAACCTCTAAGCTATTCAATTAACTGGCTATAAGACCTTTACTAAACTATCAATGGAATAAGTAAGTCTATGATTACCTAGAATTAGTATGAAAATCCATCTCAAATCCTGAATTTCTATTGCCTGAATATCATTACAGAAAAAATAGTTTGCAATGAACCTAGAACTATTTTTACAGGGATAAGAACAATTTCAATATTCCAATTAAATTTGGGGTTGCGTCTTAAAAAAATATTGATCTTGAAAATTTATATCTTTCATAGAAAGTACTAGATTTTTGATGAATGAGAGTAAAATCCTAAAATATGTAAGCACCATACCATAATTTGGTAATGGAGAAATACCCTGATGGTGCTGCATGATTTTATCTCCTTCCTAAAGTCAGGATCCTTCATTTGTTAACAATATTTTAAATCTATATTTTTGTAATATTTTGTCTGAAATCTAAAACTATTTCTTTTTCAAATTTTGACTTTGTCCATATCCCAGAATCCTATGATTTCTCAGCATTATTAGATACTTTTCATGCACACAATGTTCTCATTTCATTTTCATTTTCATAAATATGAACTCCTGAACTCACCAGGATATATTTATTAATTTAAACAAGATCTTTATTCCATTTACAATGCATACTTTTTCAGCTTCTTAAAGTACATTTCTACTGATTTGCATTTCCACTCAAGGGCAGATACACTTCCATATCCTGAAATGTGTTCTAAACCTTTCAGTTCCAGACAAAAATACATAGATATGCTTCTGGAGAAAATGAAGTGCTGAATGGGGAAGGGACATGTCTTATTTATACCTGATTTGGTTAGTAGAAAAAATAAGAATAGGAGAAAAAAGTAAGAAAAGAAAACAGGAAGGATTGACGCAGGCAATCCACAACAACATAATTGTGAGGATTAACTTTAAAGGATGACACTTCATTGTAAGAAGGCTCCAGTGTAATGAATTCCTGAGCAAAGAACATAAGAGAAACTTGTTCAATTCCCACTTCTCTTAGCCCACTGAGAGGAATAAGGAATGACAACATAAAGGATTACTAAAGGCCTAGACAAAGTTAAATTTTGCTTTTCTTGTGCTTTATCCAACAGAAGCAAAATTGCTTTCACATATTAAGAGCATGATTCTTTTAATTAGATTATTCTTCTGTTTGGATTTGATACCTCACTTGTTCCAAGTATGAGATTATTTCTGTATTGGATTTTGGCAGAACAACTGAATGGAGCCCATTCCTCTCCTGGAAGTCATCATCTGAGAATGATCACTAAACATTACGAAGTTCCCATAAAAGCACAGGCTGCTTTATTTTATAAACTATACTGTGCAAATCTGCCAAATCCGAAAGATGATTAAATGTAGCAAAGACATAGGAAAAAGTGTCAAAGGAAATAACATTTTTCCTGAATAATCCTTTTCACTATAACTTTAATGCTTTCATTGGACTCTGTCTCTGAATAGGAAGAAAGATGTTATCATTATTCTTTATGACAGTCACATTGGCCTAACAAACATTTGCAACTGCTTCTGAAAATCTAAAACTAGAACTCCCAGATGTGGAAAACCACTTATGCTTTTAACTTTTCCTTCAAAGCAGACAGATGGAGGTTATTGTAGGCAGGAGAGAAGGGATGCTATAGATAGAAAGAGACAAATGCAGAATGATGAAGTCGTTTACAAGTACGCGGAGCATAATGTCAATGACTGTCTGCATCACTAATAGCACAGAGATCCCTTGTTAATGCCAGTCACTGAAACCAACCACCTACCATAAAAGTAAGTAAATCTGGAATAAGACTCACTCATCTAGCAGTAGCTTGGGTTGTACAGCTAACTCAGTGACTCTGAAACAACAAAAACTTCCATTCCAGAAAAAATTCAAATGCAAACAGTCTTAGTTTTTTTCTTAATAAAAAGTAGCTATAAGTCTACTTTTACAACATAATTTTGGCTTCTGTTTCTTTTTTTTTTAATTCAAAGAAAGACTATTTTATTTATTTTCCTAGCATTTTAAATAGAAAGAAGATAAAAAGGAGCCAGTGGCCTATTTTACACACTGACCTACCACTGAGGAAGGAAATTATGTGGAAGGTGGGGGAAATAACTTTAAACTCATTTAGCTGCATGAAATTTGACAGCTGTGCCACTTAGGGGATTGGCATAGCCAGTATGGCAGCATAGCCCATATGCTTATCCCAATGTCTAGGATATTCTGTTGGGAAATGAGACAGATTATTTGCCCTAGAGCAGAAATAGTTCACGTATCAAACAGAAAAGGAGGATTTCAAATATCTCTCTTACTTTGTTCCTTTACAAAGTAAGACGGTCATCATCTCTTTAGCCAGTTCAGGTTCACAATTACAGTTCAAAAATATTTTCTGAGTAAAGTCACCCTATGTCTTGGAAATCATGAAATGTTTAAGGGTACCTGTTCATGGACAAATTATTGTCCAAAAGCAATTTTAATTTCCTATAGCTAAACTTCATTAACTTGTTTTATTCTGCAGAGACACCGTATCACTTCTGTCTCCGATCTCTAGTACTCTGATCATCCCTGACCATAAAGTTGCTCTCAAACCTGAAGCCATTACCTGGCAGCAAAATCTTTGCCCCGTATGCAGGACGATGATTCCTGTGCTTCTGTTGGTGTAGGCCAGCTCAGAATTTGAATGCCCAACACTAAAAACAACTAATCAAGACGTCCTTACCACAAAATTAAGGGCTGCTCTTTTGATCTTTTAAGAACAAACACAAAGAACAAAACAAACATTAAGAGAAAACTATGCAAAAGCACTAAGCAAGCTATTTACTATGATTCATTTACATACAGATATTTTGCTAGATATGCTAACAAATGAAAACATAAGGGGGAAAACAGAAGAAATGTGTGTTTTGCAAAACCAGTTGATATAAGAATAAATTGCAGAACTAGGAAATTGGGCATTACCTTACAAATCCATGGAAGATAGTTGCAATGGTCTCTTAGCTTTCTTCTTATTATCTCTAGCTTTTAGAAGTGATTGGCTTGTGTTTGTACTTTTTTATATCAACATATCAGGCAGAATAGCTGTTTTGTTAGCACAAGAAAAGAAAAGAGCATTATCTTCTGAAGAAAAGTAAGAAGCGTGATATGAGGTTTTGGTAAAATGCTTTCAGTTCCAGAGGTTTAACTTAGGCCTTTCGCTTTTGTTGGTTCTATAAACAGAGAGTAATCCCTAACAGGCAGAGCTTCTGGTTTTACCATTTGATGTCGACCTATAATATTGAATTTTAATTATACCCATTTCTTATTTCTTGCTCGAGATGAAGTAGGTAATTTAATTCAGTTGGAATTTTAAATGCCAATATCCTCATGTATCAAAGCAATATACTAAATCACATTTGACATTTTGTAAGTCCCTCATTAAATAAAATTAATATTATGTAATAATGCACTGCAGTATTTTGAACTAGCTGTTTCTTGCAACTAAATATTGCATAAGACTCATCAGTAAATTATCCGCAAGACACTGTGAGATACTATAAATATCCAATGGAAATTTTTGTTGGAGCAATACCATAGTTGGTAGGATATTGTGACTATAATTTATCAATCCTGTGACTTCAAAGGAAAATAGCAAGAGACAAATAATGCAAAGATTAGTTTTGTCCTAGCTGTTTGAATTTGGCAGGCTTATTGAGGTTGAAAGCAATGCTAAAACTGAGGAATGATCCACCATTAAATCAAATTTGGGAATAAATTCCAGATTTTCCTTGTCAGGCTGAATATATTTTCCCACTTCTTCTACCACCTACTTTTAATATACACGTTACATGTGTGAATTGTAGTTGTAAAATTCTTCTGTGACAGCTTTAAATTTAATAAAAAATGAAAATCTCATAGTTTATACTTCCTATTTCAACAACCTACTATCATTCAAAAGATTCTTATGTTATCTATGCCTATAGCATCCCTATTATGTTTTAATCAATTAGAGATTTTGTGCATTGGATCATTCTGTGCTTCACATCCATCCCACCTAACAAGGTCTTTAATATTTAAATGATACATTACAGAATACAACAATCAGAAAAAATACAGTACATACTCAACTGTTTTATTTTGCCATATATCATACAAAATTTAAGAACAGATGTGCCTTAAGTGCCACACGGTGAGGGAATCTTTACTTGTCTGGCTAACAAATCAAACAGTTTGACTTGGAGAATATGGTGGTAATAAGTAGGCCACTGTTCATGGGAAGTTGAGTCTGGAGTTTTACCACAGAGCTTTTCCTGCTACATTGTAGAATGCACATTCCACTCAAGGCATGTTCTTCTTCATATAAAACCACAAAAATTCCTCAGGTATCCAGTCCTTCAGCTTACAGTTTTCTTGTATTTTGTGTATTCATCAGTTTGCAACAAAAATTTCTTTTTATGTCAATGCTATTTTCACTTACAGAAACCTTTTGCAATGCCATACTGGCAGACTCCTCTTGAAACTTGGTATGCCTTATCATATTACAAAACCTGCTTTTTGAAAAAAAGCTCCTGAAAAAAAATGAGAATATCCTTTTTCTGGTATGAATCTTCTGTTTCCTTTAATGTATAGGTGTCTACTAGATGAACAGCCTTGAAAAATAAAATTAGATTGAGGTTGACATCTAGAATGAATTATGCTAACAAGACATCTTGACCACAGTTCATCATGCTGACAGCATGTTTACTCTACTACGAATTAATATTTAAAAGGACCAAGAAGGCTTTTTTTTCTGTATTACTCTGTATTACCATTCCTTGTATCTGTCAATACATTCATTTTCCTCCATTTCCAGAATCTGCTTTAGTTTAATGGTTGGACTCGATGATCCAGTGGGTCTTTTCCAACCTGGTAATTATATGATTCTATGATTCTATTCAGTGTAGGCTGGTAGACCACTATCAATTGGCCAAACCACTACAGTAATACTGGCCTTCAAGTGGGGACTGTTGGCTAGTTAGTTTTCTTTTTCCTAGCACAAAGTAGTGCACACCTGGGACTGTCATTGCACTTCTCATGACACCTTTGACCACATTTGTTCCTGTGATACAGCTTCTCCTGAGAGCCCTCAGTAGCTTTGTGGTACTCCTTCTAAAGATTAGGTCTAGGTATAATTTTGTTTTTAAACAGAATGCCTTGATAAAAACATCCTGTTTCTTCAGGCTCTGAAGTATTATTAGATTTATTTGCAACAGAGGTATGTAGAAACTGAGCTGGTTATTCCTGAAAAGACCTCACAAACAAGTGTCATTCATATTTCAGATGAAGTAATTGAACAGTCATTAACACTTGAGAAAGAACATGCCCCACAAAGACCTACCAGTACTCTCATAATATTCACAGTTGAATTTGCTGTGAATAGCTCTCAAATGACAGCTTCCTCCAAGGCCTGAAAACACATGGACTTTTGAAAAAGATCAGTAGTTTCAACCGAAAATATGAAAATGTTTACAAAAATAATACATTTCAAAGGAAAAAAAATGCTGTTTGCATTTATAAAAGAAATATCCTATCTTTTTTTTTTTAATACTTGGAAGGCATATCCCATTGTAATACCTCTTAAATTAAATCAGGCCAATGTCCTTAAACTTGGGTATTTTTACTTTCTGGTACTGTCTGAATAAAGTTCTGTGAAAACAAATACAATCTAACCACCACAGAAAGAGCTGCAGACAGTGCTGAAAGCGTTAGGCTAGACAGGAGAAGATTCAGTCTCTATTCCCATCTCTAGCATTAGCCACTAGACTAAGCATGTTACTCCTCTCTTTGCTTTATTTTCCTCTGTTAAATGGAGATAATAAATTGCCAGTGACTACTCATTCCCTACTCCCAGCATGGCAAGTGGAGATAGAGGTACCGTGATCCTATCTCCAAAATATATCAGCCTAGAAAAGCAAATGCTCTTCCTCCCATCAGTAGTCAGAATAATGCTTAGGTTTTGAGCACACAGAGTAAACTCAGGAAATTTTCACCACCACCTATCTCCTCTGGTTGTTTTTCTGCTCCCTTTAAGCACTCACTGGAGGGCTGCTTATCTGCTTTAAAATGAAGAGCCCTAAATATTCAAAGTTCTATTGAAAATGTATTTTTCACTTCATAAAGCTTTGATTTAAGCATGTCTCTCTCTATATATTCAGCTAACCATTTGCATTTAAAACCACACAAATATAATCCTCTTTCTCCATACCAGGAACTACAGTTTGACAAAAATAAATGTGAATTTCACAGGCAAAATTGCCATTGAAAAAACTGAATAAGAAACTTAAGAGCTGCTTGAAAATAACAGGGGTAAGCTCAAAAGCTTTCTTGATAAATCATACTCTGAGTTCCTTGCATGTGACTTCAATGAAATAATGCTATAAAAAAATCAGAGATCATTCAAAGTTGCTGGTCATCCTGATTAAAGTTGTAAAATTAAGCTGTTCTACATTTTTATTTTTCAGTTATGATGAATGAAGGAATCGATGTTTTATCATTGAATATAGTGAGAAGCATTGAAAAATAAAAAAGTTTATTCACTAGTAAATATATCATAGGAAATAATCTCCAGAAACTGAACCGCAGACCAACAGAGTATGAAATATCTTTTTGAATTCATATGGAACTGAGATTATTTTAATAATTTTTAATAGGAGAGAGTATCAGAAAATGGACATAGCATCAAAACTATTAGTTGATACCAGCATCACTTCCCATTTCTCACCCACCAACCCCCCGAAAAACTGAAGAGTTTAGTTTTCTTCATGCAGTCAACTTCCAAGAGCAAGATTTTGCCAAATAGAGCGTTTCAGCCACTATCTTTTAAATGTACATGAATCCTATTAATTTCAAGCTCGGCAACACTTCTTTTATTCTTAGTGGAACCATTCAAGCTCTCAAAGATAAGTACATGCAGAGAAGTTTACAATACATGCACTGTTTTTGGAAGCTTGAACATAAAGTTAGTTTGGAAGTTTACAAATTCATTAATGTCTGCATTAGTGTTGAAAGAATCCTACAGAAGCACAACTTCAGTTGCTTTCAACTTGAATACTCTATGCTGCTACCTGCAGAAATCACAGAAATTTGTCACCAGCTGAGTTTTACTTAGCTGATCTGCTCTATTTTTTGATTTCAAAGGATCCACACTCAGAAATAGAAGCACATAAGATGTATACTTTTTTCTTTAGACTCCAGTACTTTACAAAATCCGAAATAAACTTATTATGGTTTCCCACAGTAAAATAGGTCAAATTGTTCCTGTCACAGTCCATTAGATAACAAGTAGTACTTCTCTAAATGATCACAACCACAAAACTGCCTGCAGACTCAACGATTCAGAAAGAAAAATATTCACGACTTTTCTAAACTCAGGACAATTTAAAATGGTTAATGTAGGGATTGCTTTATATCCTTCCTGGTTCCGTGAACTATCTTTCAGATTTTTCAGTTACAAGAGCTACAACTGTAATTTTCACACAGTTATATAAAAGCATTGAGAAATGCATTAAAGCTGAGAATTGGCAGCATTTAGATCTTTCACATGATTATATTTTTAATTGCATAAATAACAGAAAACACTTTTTGAAAGGTGACAGATGATGCACACCTATCTTCATTTCCTTAGTTGCTCCACTGGAAAAATGTGCACTTTCTCTTCATGAGGGTCTCTTCGTGAGGATTCTAGTGAAGACCAACAGATATAAGTTGCACCATAAGAACATATATCTTGATATAATAAAGAAGGTTTTTTTACAGTGAGAACAACCATTCACTGAAACAGTCTCTGCAGGGACATACTGGAGTCCCAATCACAGGAGGTTTTCAAGGTGCAATTGGACAGGGTGTTATAAAATCTCATCAAAGCTCCCTTTCCCACAAAAGATTAGATTACGTGATTATTTGACATCCCTTCCAACCTGAGCTATTCTATGATTGATTAAACATGTGTCAGTATATTACTTAAATGACAGGGAAAATCTTTGAGTATGTGATTGTCAAACCATACATATGGAGATCCAGATCCACAGGTCACCAGAGGCAATTTTTCAAATTCCTTGAAAAATTTTTCAAGGAGATGAAAAATATATTAAAAAAATATTTGTTAGGTTTTTTATTTCTCCCAGCAATATGCTGACAATCATTACATTTGCTCAAATGTAGACATTAAAAAAAAAAAAATCCCTGAAAGCTAAAGATCTCTTCAAGTTTCTTAGTGTCCTGAGCAAATCAAAACAGCTACATCAATCAGTGTATAGGAGTGATTACCTCTATAGAACAGTACTACTCAAATGGTGTAGCGCTCATTCAGAATGCATTAATCAAATTATTTTTATAGGATGCGCCATGCAAAAAATCTGTGCAAAAGGTGTAAGGATATCTGTACTACAAAAATGTGATCTCACTAGTAGGTATTTACAATATCTTTTAAACAATAGAATACCAAAGGTTAAGACAAGTATGAAAAACAGAAGGAGTTGTTTGCAAGAATGCATGATTTGTTCGTGATATAGTTATTCTCTTTCCATGCAAATCAAAAGAAATAAAAAAAAGCTCAAGATCTAATTAAGAAAATTAAAAGAAAAGAAAATTACAAGGAAATTGGGGCTTATAAAATGAAAATAAGAATATTACATTTCTAATCAAATTTTCACACACAACACCCACTTCGTGTAGTTTCCTGGGCAGCGAGGCAAAGGAGACCAACTTTGAGTCTAAACATTGATTCTCATTTTCCAGGCTACCTATAGTGAATAACAAGTATAACAGAGGCAGAATTCTTAGTCATTGAACAGTTATGGATCAGACATTCAAAGCTAAAAAAAGAAATATAAATACATCAAAGAAATGTTGAAATGTTGAAGGACAGTAACATGAATATTTCAAAGGCATTTCTCAGAACAGAGATAACCTTTTTTATATAACAAAGCAAACAGTTATGTGAAATTATGGGCAACTTAATTTGTAAAATCTGTAGTGGCCCCGATGCAACAATCAAATTATAATCATTGCTTTGAAGTTCTTTGCATTGGAAAAAAAATGTTGATGAGTAAAAACCACTTCAATTTCCCTGAAAATAAAAGGCACCTTCATAAAGCAATACTTCCAACTTTACGTATTTAACAATAACTTCCACAGTCAAACATCTCTGACAAGCATGAAAATGATTAACATTCAGAAAGCCAAACAACACATCTTGATAAACACTTTACAGCATGCATCAAAGTGCAAAAGGAATCTCTCAATTTGACTGTTATACTGTCATATTCTTTTACTTGAAAGTATTATTAGGAGTTTTAACTGAGGAGGTTTTGTAAAAATTGTTCTGGTTTGTTACACTGTGAGATGACATGACTCTAATTTTTAAAGTAGATTTAATATTGGGGTTCTTTTCTTCAATTGTCTTCCCTATATTTGTTTCCTTGTGAAAAATAGAGAGTTCTGTATAGCAGTTTTCACAAACATTATGCATAGGGCAAGTTAACTTTTAGTGTTAGCCTTTTGAAGTTAGTCCAGGTTCAATAAAAAGGAAGCAATAGAAAAGATTGTGCTTCTTTGGAGTTAGGATAAGGAAGAGTCATTAACTGACAAATAGTTACTGGGTGGATCCATATTTCAAAAATCACTTTAAGGTGGTTCGAGCTGTGTTGATTAGGGAATAGAGATGCCAGACAGAGCTGCTTATAAAGCATTATCAGGCCTAGGCTATAGTACACAATCACTAAGTGTATTGCCCTGATTAATCTCAACTATAGCAGACTACTGCCTAAAAATATGCTGCTGCGATATGAAATTCAGTCCCCAGAAAATGCCACCACATTACTGTAACATGAACATTACACAAACACATGAAACAGATAAAATTGCTATGTCAGATATTTTGAAACTGTGAAATTCAGAAGGTGCCTGACTAGCAACAGACTGAACCGGAGCGTAAATGTGGATGAAGCATTGATTTATCTAGAGGAACATGGGGAAAAAAGTCCTTCCCATATTTTAAGCAACAAAAAATCACTCAAACTCCACAAGCAAAAACTCTCTGAGAATAATGTACTGAAATAATATTTCTTGGAATTTGATTTTTAATTTCTACTGTACACAAAGGAGTTTAAGAAACTCTACAGAATTATGTGGGAATTATGTAGGTATGAATTTACTACATTTTCAATAAATACTTTTTCAAATAGGGTATCTGTAAAGCAAATAATCTAATATTTAGTCATACATTTGCTTGCTGTAAGAAAGGTAGTTCAACATGAAAGGCAGGAGCTTAAGGAGTTTGTACCTATAGATGGAGAACTCTTAATATTCAAGCACAGAAATAGGAACAAGGGTAAAAATATGGAATTGTATAATTTTTATAGAAAGTGGCTTGGTTTATATTTTGCTTTACAAATTCATTTTTAAAAGTAAAAATGCTTTCAGTTGTCCAAACAGGTATCACAGGACCTGCCTTCTATAATTTTGCCTTTTAGCTGTGTCACGTAACATCACATTGAGGAAAAAAGTAAGTTCAGTATGTGAAAAGTAAATTTGTCAAGAGCGATGTGAAGCTTTCATAATCATAGCGGAGACTAAGTGACAAGGGAGAAGAGTGAATTTAAGAGAAAAGTCTTCTACATGCTCAGAGACAGATGAATAACAACACCTGGTAATCAAGGAAAGGGAGAAGGAATTTCAGTAACCTGGCAGTACATCTAAGAACAGACACCAGCAACACTCATAATTACCCCAATGAAAGAGAAAGGGAATGAATGCAGTGGGGGACTGCATAGTCAAAAACACTGTGCTCCATTGACTTCAGTCACAGAAAAAAAAAGGAAACAGGGAATAGGTCAGATTAAGACTGGACCAAAAGAACAGCAACACTAAGTACAGATAAAATCAGCTAAGGCCATAGTACCGGCGAAGATGCAATTAAATATGAGTGAGCGTCTTTTGGAGAACAATTCCAGCAAATAAAGAAGATCACAGCTAACATTCAGCATGGTAAATCATGTCTGACTGGCCTGAATGCCTTCTAGGACAAAATAGATAGATGCATGGAAAAGAGAGCAGTAGGTGTCATTTACTTGGATTCCAGCAAGATTTTCAACACTGTGCCCCACGGTCATTCATATCCAAGCTTAGATGTTATATTCTGGATAGGAAGACAACTAAATAGTAAAAATCTAGTTGGATAGTTGGGCTCAAAGTAATCATCACCAGGTCATACTCTGCCTGGGGGCCAGTAAGAAGGAGTACCGCAATGATCTTTCCTGAAACATGTCCTGTTTGTCATCTTTATCGATGACCTGAACAAAAGGCTTGTTTGTCTGGTTCATAGATGACCCCAAAACTGGGAGGAATAGTCAATACATCTGAAGGCAGAGTCACCATCCAGAGAGACTTAGACAGGATGGAGAAATGGGCTGGTAGTAACTTCTTGAAGTCAATTCTGCTAAATGCAAAGTACTGTACCTCAGATGGATAGACTATTTTGCAATAATGCAGGCTGGAAGTGGGGTCTGCTGAAAAGGACTTGAGGGTCTGGCCAGAAAGCAAACAGAACGTTTAGGCAGCAGAGATAGACAACAGTCTCATAGGCTGTATTAACCTAGGTCCATATTTTTCTTGTTTACTATCTTACTAATAACACAGCAGTAGAAGTTCTTGTTGCCTTTGAAGTGTGAAGTCTAGGTGAGCTTTGGCTTTACTACCACTGTCCTTGCATATACAAGTAACAACTCTGAACGCATACTTTGAGGCCTGTTACCACTTTCACCTCCTTTACGTTTCTTTTTTATATCAGAATTCAAACACAAATTCCTCATTTAGCCAAGCTGACCTTCTGTAACATCTGTTCAGTTTCCTAAGTATCAAGATGGACAATTCATGCAGTTGGAGGACGTTGTCCTTTAAGATCTGCCAGTTTTTCTTATCTCCTCTGCCCTTCAGAACTGCCTCACACAGGATCCCTTCTGTCAGTTCCCTTGATAACCCACAGCCTGGTCTCCTGAAGCCCAAGGTCGGTGCTGCCCTGCTCAGTTCCTTCACTCCCCTCAGCCTCTTCAACTCCACTCTTTCATGGTGACAGTCAAGGCTGCCTTTGATTAACACAGCCCCAAACAGTTCTACCTTGTTAGTGATTATGAGGTACAGTTGTGCATCATCTCCTTGGCCCGTGCAGTATCTCTATCAAGTACCTCTGACATTTCCCAGAAACATCCTTGACTGCTTGTGTCCTACTGTGTTGCCCTTCTAATCAGGAAGGTTAACATTCCCCATGAAAATCAGGGTCTGCACTAAAGATTTATTCTAAGGAAAATGTGGGTTTCTGTCCATTTTGCTCACAATTTAGACAAAATTTGCCTAACTTTTCACTCTAAATCAAGTAAAGTACAGATTGAACTGTGACATTCCTATAGGTCTGGAGAGTTAGAGAAGGCCCTTCTGTAAAAAATAAAATAACTTCCAGTTTCACGTAGCATATAGGACAGGATATAACACAACGACATCTTTATTGTATATCCTTCTAGCAGGTCTTCCTCTGCATGAAAGATCCCATTTTTTAGACTTTGTGATTCCAACTCTATGCTGCCAGGCAACTGAAAGCCAGGTTAGATATCAGGCCATATATCTGTGTCACCACAGAGCTGCGTATTATTAGGGCTGCAGGCTTATTAGTCCTACAAAGCAGCCTCAAGCACTGCCTCCTGGTCTATATGACACAGGTCATGATACTACTTTTAGAAAATCCTCTAAAATAAATACATCAAAAACACTGCAGTGTAGCTATGACTGATCATATTGATTTCTGTAAAAGTAAGCACACATGCATAAGACTTCAAAGACTTCTTTACAGTTGCAGAAATCAGAAATTGTACAGAAAAACCTTATCTGCTATATTACTTATAACACAGGAACTAATAAACAAGTCGAGCAACACAAGTTAACTTAAAGCAATGACTGTGCTTAAATATATCTTTCAGAAAACATCTTGTCTGTGATCTCAGAAACAGAGAAATTCTAAACACAAAACAGGTCTGGAAAACAAAGTAGATAAGTTACATTAAGTTTCACATGCAGAAAATCTGCCATCTCAGCTGCATTTATCCATTTACTATGTAACATAGTCATTCTGCCAAGTACTGTTCTGTTTCGTATAACTTTAACTCGAGACATAATTACGCACCCTTACTATTAGTGTTAATGAAAAATATAATGACAGATTATATGCAATTAAAAACCCCACTAAATGTGCAGCTCTTTTTGCTTCCCTGTTGTTATTTTGCTTTGCCTTTGAATGCAAATAAATTCTTTCTCTCTCTGATGTTCTAAAGCAATTTTCCTTGCAGAACCTCAAATCTGTATTATGTTTTCCTGGTCATTGATTTAATTTGGCCTCAAGGGATGAACATCATTAGATAACTTAGCAAGAATTCTCATTTTTAATCACTAAATACAGAGAGAAGTATTATCCTGAATTCTGACTGCTAGTAATCAAAAAAATGTTTATTCCAGTTCTTACATTAATCAAGAGCAAGGAACTGAAGTTTTGCACACTGAAATAATGCATTGTTAAAAGCAGTTTTTGTTGTGCTACATGACTACATTGATTCCCAACTTCATTAAATTCTAGTGTCCAATAATCATCGCTTTTCACATTTCTATAACAGACTACTTCCTGCTTACAAGAAAATCTATAATTCTTGTCACTCAGAGTGTCAGCTTATCAAGGATAAACCAAATTGTCTATGCTTCTATTTTATTGATCAGACCTCACTCTCAGTTTCCCATTAGAAAATTACTTGAAATAATGTGCAACATCCAGCTACCAAATAGTTGTGCTGTTGAGCAGGAATATTATTAAAGTGTTAGACTCAAGAATAATAACTTCTAAGAGAGAAACATGACCAGAACTAATTGCTTTAAGTGTCAAAATAATCATGAGGTGATTGTAAGCTTCCTATAAATCTCACAAATTAAATAGCAGTATCAGATAAAAAAAGGAAAAATTAAACCTTTATTCCAAAATTGTTAATTCATCAAAACACTTGTGTTTGGTGGAGATTGTTTGGGTTTAGAAAATTCTTAAATCCATATGGACAGCCGTACTTTGACAAGTGACTTGAACTTTGCTCTTTTGCCCATCCAATCTCCAGCTGAAAGACTAAATAACGCAGCTTTCTAGTGCTATACAGCCTAGGTCAGGTCTTTGAGAGCTAAAGTTCTATTTCCTTTCACAAATAACATTTAAGGTTTGGGATATTGTTCTAAATCAGTGATACCTAGTTTCAACAAACTGAAGAGCTTGTGACAAGGCCACAGTCAGTGAAATGTTTGACAGGGATGTCCCTTGCCTTTCTCTTAGCATGACCACCCAAAAGAACACAAACCTCTTAAACAAAAAAAGGCAGTTTAATTAGCTATTTGCAATACTTCCATCTTTCAGGGTAGAGAAATTCAGAGTGATTAAATCCTATAAAGTAAAAATAAAAAAAAAGGTTTCAGAAAACTGCCTCTCAAGGCACTCTTAACCTGTCAGCCTCTGCAGCACGTTTATTCCTAACCTAAAAAAATAACCCTACATTAGTAGTACCTAAACTAAACAGCTCTCAGAATTCAGTGAGAAATGATATCCTCCTTATTCCAACCTTCATATTCTAGGGAGTTTTTAAATAACCATAGATATTCAGACTATCTCATCTCCACTTCTCCCTATTCAAACAAAACCTCATACTTTGGGGTAGTTAGATGCAGCAAACTCCAGAGGTCCCTCCCTACGTAAACCATGCCATAACTAAGCAGGACTCTCTCCCCTCAGCTCTTCAAGAAGAAGCTACTGCTGCAGCCTGTATAGGTAGCGCTTGCCAACCTAACAGTTTGCTCAGGACACCGCAGTGCAAGGAGTTGTCTTGACAGCAGCTTGCTCCCTGTGATATCTTCCCAATATTCACTGTTTCACCTGCACAGAGGAATAACATTCAGCAGGCAAGGGAAGCCTTCCAAATACCATGCCATGCTTCACCACTGGCAGAGAGCACAAGTGTGAATAGCAAGAAGCCCCTGTTCTCCATGCTCTGTAGTAACAATTTCTTTGAAACCATCTCCTGAGAGGAGAGTCAGCTTTACAGGCATAGACCAATCTACTCAGCCTGGCACATGGCAGGAACCTGCAAATTCCCCAGGAGCTGCTTTGACCCGGCCTTGGCTTATTCCAGTTCTGAATGTTCCCCTTTAGCACAGTAAAATTATCATCTTATTCCTTCTCCAGGGAAGGTTTCAAGCTAGCATGAGGAAAAAACTGAACTGGAAAGCTCCAATACCTACAGTATTTGGCAAGCATCATAAAGGTAATGTTTTCACCTAGCGTCCAGTGCCCACCTATCTTCTAGGCAGTATTTGGGGTCAGCATGGGGTCACACACAGCAGGGGAAGCAACACCTCAGCAACCTAGTATTTAACAAGGCCCAGAGGAGTAAATGGAGGAATGACATTAACAACTCACATATCCTTTTTCTGGGAGTTGTAGAGTCAAGCTATTAATAGTACCTATGCTTCCACCAAGTCTGAGGTAGCTTCTAGCTTAGGTTTAACTTAAGAATATGCCTTGGGGAATGCAAGAGGCCATAGTGTCCCAATTATTGCAGTGTTCTGCAAGATGCATCAATTGAACTGTGGGGCTGGTATCAAGAATAATCACATCCTTCTCTTACAGCCTTTAGATAAGTTGCAGCTTAAGAAGAGAGATCCTGCAGAACCAAACCACTGTGATATACCCTTTCATTGCCTTTGCAAGCATGTGAGAACAGGCAGCTGTATGTACATGCTGTTTATCCATTAAAATTTCAAGTCAAATAACAAACAAAATTAGTTTCTGTAACCCAGACTTCATCCCCATAGCAGACAAACCCCCAGTGATTTATATACTTTTTTGCACATGTCTGGGACCAGACAGGTCCATTTTGCAATTTCAGTTATGTGAGTCTAAATGAAAGTTTGTACTTGCACCCAATGACTAAATCCCCCCATGCAGTAGCTTCTTCCCCCTTCCCTTAAGCCTGAACTGGGAACTGCAATTATTTTCATCACCACTTTTACAACAAAGTCACTGCTTTTTTCTGCACTGAAAGCAGAAATTTTGGATTTAAAAAGGCAATATCTTCTTTATCTGTTCTTCTCTTAAGGCATTAAAACAAGCTGCCTTTGTCAGCACTTGATATCTCTTAAGTGTTTTAACTATACATTATATCATCCCAAACAGTAGATACACAGGAAAGATTTATTTCTGTCTGGTGGCAAATAATTGACACAGTTGCCAATCCCTTATGAATTAACAGATTGACAAAACTGTAAAGTGTGCATAGACCAATTGATCTAACCGTGGATTAATACATTAATGGCAATAAGAGTTACTATGCCCATGGGAGACTGAAAACTTATACAGTTCCTATGGAGAAGTAATATTTTATCACACAGATATTCTATGACACAGCTAGAAATAACAGTAATTCCTCAGAAAGGCAGGCCTCTTTCATTCCTACATGATTCAAAGAACAAAAGAAAAGCAGAAAAAAAATGAATGAATGTGTTTGAGTCAATAAAATATTTATAGAGAACATATATATATGCACATATGCAAGTAAAAGAACTTTAAGGGTAACCAATAAAACTCTAAGAGGGGAAGTGATGAGGATAAAGTGAATTCCTTAGTGAGGTTGCTGGCAGCTTTGTTACCTTATAGTCTTTAAGGCAGAGACAAAAGTTATAAACGCACACGGGGAAAAATTGCACAGTATGTACTGATGAGCCCTCACAGTCACGGAACGAAACCCAGCTTAAAGCCAATACTCCACATGTAAATTGGAGTAATTTATTAGTTAGTAATTTAAAATCTATTTCTTCAAAATTTTAAAATTGACACCATCTTTTTTACATCAACATGTTTTTCTCTTTTAATGTTATATGAAAATGATTAAGTACATGACAGATACTGCTGGAAAAGCAGTCTTCAAAAAAATATCAGCTACTTAATTTTAGCATTTATCCACCTTCTACTCCCATAGTATCCTGTGGTAGATACAGTCATAGATATCACACAAGGATCCTTTATCCTAAAGAACTACAACATTCCTATTTGAAATAAAGACTTTTTTATTATTATTTCAGCAAGGAAGTTCTTATCTTTTAATGAAGTATGCAAATATATTGTTTTCAGAATGCATTTACTTTTTTTTTCTGCACTTGACAGTTTTATTAGCATGTATGAGTGCTCTCTTTTGTTTATTTTCCTGAGCTGTTACAGTGGGAATACCATTTTCAGCTCTGGAAACACACACTGAAATCCTATTTGGGGCTTAAATGCAAGAGCCATTTTATAATTCCATCCCGCCTCTCACTTGTTCGAACCACAAAAGACACTACACAAATCAGTTTGGTTCATTGGCTTTGCTTGTTAACAATACTGGTACCACAAACTGCAACTGAATCACTGAATCCTCTACCCACTTCTGTGAAAGCAAGCCAACACTTTCACATGCAAAGGAGGTAACACAAAGACACACCACCAAAATGCTACTTCCCAGAACTGCCTTTAGTAAATAATTCCCTCAGTGTCTCCTCACCCTTTCCCAGATGCCTTTTTTTCATCTTTTCCTTCTCACAGCCAGTCCTTAACAGAGGCAAACTGCAAGCCTGTGCTAGCTATACAGCAACTGCTCTCTGCATCATTGCCCCTTCTATATTTATTACTTTCATCAGATTAGGCTTCCCTTGTCTGAACTCTCAGAATAATGTCATGGTTTTGGTAGGTTTAGTTTAACTAGTCCTAGGCTTTAGCTTTCACTCAGCTGTGAAGCATGATCTGTTTGTTTACAAATGGACAAGAAACACAATCTAACAAGGTTCTCTGCCAGGTTCCATGTGCTTTCGTACTTTTGCAGGAGTAGAAAGAAAACAGAGCACAAAACATCCACTCACTCAGCATCAGCCTGGAGCCATTTCCAACTTTTTGCTAAGAAAATTGCCTGTAAGTATTAATAAAGGCAGTACCTTAATTCTTACTAAGATATTCGGGATGTGAAAACAGCACTAAGTGTTGTAACAAAATATTGAATGATATTTTGCTTCCTGACATTACAGGAATCTGTCATACTTATTGGCAGACATTGTTAAAGAAAAAAATTATGAGCATTACAGGGGAAATATTGTGTCATTTAAAACTAATTAAGCTTTTAATAAATCCAGTTTTTCATCGTTACCTATGATGCATTCCCTTTTTGGTCCAAATGTATTGCCTGTCCCCAATAAAGAAAAATGTTTAGAGACAGAAAATTGAGGCCATGACACTATATAAATTTAGTATGTCAGGCACAAGAGGAAATGTTATAAAGATAGTACAAGCCTAGAATGCTTTTCACTGAATCTAATAAAAAGTACATGTAAAAAATGTTTCCAACTGCTATTTTTGCTCTACAGATAACCTAGCATCTATAGACAGCTCCATTTTGACCTATTTGAAGAGCAAAGCAAGAGACAAAAAAGTGTTCCTCTCTCTGTATCACCAAATGCAACTGCAAATCATTTGCCATTTACTATTAATTTTCTTTAGTATATAATATGGTCAATTTTATCATTAATTAAATGTACGGTTACCAGGAACAGTAATTCATTACTAAACCCTGGAGTTATATTACTGTAATTAAGACACTCAAAATTATACGCAAGTCCAGAGAAAACGGCTCTCAACCCCAACCCCAACCTCAGAGATGCTACTAAAGTGTTCATGTCCTTTTTCACACAATTGTCAACCTACAATGATACAACTCATGAGTTTGAGTGTTACAATCTCAGATTCACTTGGCCAGCAAGACTACCAAGTAATATTTTTTAATAGCGCAGGCAGTTAGAAAAATGAGCAATCAAGTTGGAAACTCAGAAGTGATATCTATTCCTGGCTTCTCCTATACACTAGAAACCTAGTTGCCCTAAGACATTTCCACATGGAGTGGAAGGTGCTAGGCATCTTCAGTGAGTGAAAGTGTCTGAGATTATGTGGATTAAATTATGCTTTGTCATGGATTGAGCAAGCCATTCACTGAGTCTAGGATAAGACAAGTATTCAAAGAATCAAGAGAAAACAATGCTTGCGTCTCCAAGTATTAGGTGATAAAAAAAATTCTGTATGTATTTGAAACTTGCCAAAAGAACTTGCAGGAATCTTTAAAAATATTTATAAACTTTTCCCATATTCAAATTATTCAGAACATTAGGTTGGTTTTAAGGATATTCCTTTAAAGACAAGATCTCCACTGTAATGATTCAGCAAGACTAGTTCTTCTGTTCTTACATATCTTGACCATAGTGATGCTAAAACAGTTGGTTAATTAAATAGAATCACAAGGAGACTTCTTAACTAAAATTCTTCACTTCTACAGTGCCTGTGTTCATCCTTGGATCTCATAGCCCTTCAAGAGACATTCATTATAAACTGAGGAAAAAGAGTTCTAGAGAAGTAAAGCAACAGGCTCAGGGCCTGAAAGCATACAAAGCCGAGATGAAAATAGATGTTAGATTCTCTTAATTTTAGCACCTTGACTAATTGAGATATGTTTAATTCCCCATCCTGCTTAATGTTATTCAAATGACTGTGTAGTATAAGTTAAATGGCAAATGTGCTACTGATCTCTTATAACTTGTCATGTAAGACAAAGCACAATGAGAAAAGCAAAGGGACTCTTTCTTATACTGTCACCTTTAATTTGATTGGAAATTTAACACTGCAAATAAAAGGTAAGCTTTAATTTACCAGCTCAATATGCTTTGTTAGAAAATTAAATCATCTGAGAGTCCACATCTGCAAACCAAAATTTATTATCTGTAATTAACTAACCTTTAGAAAAGCCTTTTTTTCATTTCTTGCTGTCAATGTACCAGGAAAATGAAACCTTAACAAGTGTTAGCAGGGAAGCAACTACATCAGAATAAGAGCTCCTGCAAACATTCAGTGGATAATGCAGTTAAACTTTCAGTAATGAGAGTTTAGTCATTACACGATCTGTGTTTAGATGAAGAGTATTATATCATTGTTATGCAATTGCATCAGAGAACAAAAAACTCAACATGATTATTCTGGATAGACAGTACCGCAAGAATGCAGAATCCACTGCATATTGGTTTATGTCTTTTTGTAAAAGACTGAAACTACTCCTAAGTTTAACAAAAAAGTCTCTTAGCTTTATATTCTTCAAGTCTTTTGCTGAAAGCAGCCAGGGATTTGTAGAGAACTCAAGACAATGGAATCTCTTTTGGCAATCTTCTGAACTTCTCTGATTACAGAGAAGCAAATCACAATGAGGTCTGCTGAAGTTGTTAAATCACTACTGAAGATTCGAAAACATGCAACTACTGGTCTTTCAATTGGGTAGAATATAGCTGAAGTCAGTGGTCTTGTTTGTTGTTGTAAAAATAATTATTTCACTCTCAAATCAGCAACTAATGCTGGACAACAATATCACGGTGTTTCTTCTCAAAAGGGGAATCCCTACAAACATAATATGCCTACCTTAGTTGTAGTTCTTTAAATGGAGTATTACACTGCAGTTCACCTACTTTTTTTCTGGGCAGTTATTTAATTAATAGCAGACAAATTGTTTTTATTCAGAAAAACTAAGTACAATATGAAAAAGCACAAAGTCATTCTGTCCTCAAGTATGCTTCACAGGTAAACATATTCAATATAAAGGTTCAAACCATCTCCTAACTTGGAAAAAAAAAATCTGCCGAATGATGCATCGCTCAAGGATATTCTGATCATTGTCAAGGTGGGCTGTGATATAATGGACTTGCTGAACTTGCTAAGGCCAGTCTTGCAAGAGGGGCAGACACTGAGGTCACCATAACTTTATAAAAGAGAACAGTTTGACTTAAATTACTTTATCTTGTAAGGCAAATTAATCTGGACATGGTCTAATGATCAAATGAGTGACACCTGGGCTGAGACAGAGGCCTCACAGCCACATGTTGCTTTCATTAAGAGCAGAAAGACTCTCAAAATCATATACTGTGCTCCCCACCCCAGCGACTGAGTCCCACTTCTTACAACACAGCCAGCCTTGCCAAAAGCCAATCAATATATAATAATTGACAGTCCAATCTCAACAAGAGGCACCAGAGAGTTTTCAGAAAGTATAAAACTGACACCCAAAACCCCTTTCTTTGAGGGGGTACTATCTTACCTGAAGTATGGGTTGATGGGCATGCATCTCTCTTAGCCCTCAAGAAGGAACGCCTTTTTTGGTAAGAGTCACATCTCCAGTTTTGTCAGATGTTAGCTAGGAAAGCAACTACCTTGAGTTTAAATTATTACTTCTTTTATATGTATAGATAAGTATACGCATATATATACATGATTATTATTAACTGGCTGTAATCATCTAGCACTAACGAAGCAAGTAGATTTATCAACAGCTACTCCAAACTTGATTTTATCTGTTGCTACTACTACTTATTATCTACTGCTTCAGCATTGCAAAATTATTTCAGTGAGAGTCCTTGAGAGTGCTCTGACAGGTACTGGGAAACTGTTTATTTGCCCCATGAGAGCCCATGAGGTGCTCTGGTAGCAAGTATTTACACCTGAGGGTGACGGTGCTTTCACAGGTAACACTGACTGATGGCTAAATCATCCACATAATCCTTTAGTTATGACCTGCTTTCTAAGTCTGGCACTAGGGACAGATCCAGCCACACCTAGGATTCCTGTTGAGGAGAAGTTTAGAGAGCAAAGGAGTCCATCCTGAACATTGTAACTCAATGGGAGGACATCCCTCAGCCACCTATGAGAGCCATATCTATTTATGCATCATGGACTATGCCTCTCCTTAAAAGAAAACCTGTTGCAGACTTACTATAAATCCATTGACCTAAAGACTATGAAATATATACAGCAGACCGCTGTGTCTCCTCTCTTGTCACTGTATTGCCTCCAAAAGCAATAAGAGTACTGGGTGCAATTTAACAAAATCATGACAAAGATAATGTCTAATAAAGTCATTATTTTCAATAAACCAGAGAGTCTGTGTTCGCAGGCATAGAGAGCAACAGCCTGAGTTCTCATGTGGCCAATGGAATGGTAGCCAAGGTTACCATGTACTATAGAGTCTACTTGTACCATCCACTACAAAAGCAAAAGAGCATGGCTTGACAAGCCAGAATTTTAGAGTACAGAATCTACGCATACTACCTTCTCCTTCCCTTTTTCAAAAAAGCACTACAATAAGCACGTTTATGCATATTTATGCTAAAGAAAGCATTGTAGGGTTGTTTTTCTTATTTTGAGAGGAAAAATCTCCATGGCTGCTACAAGAACAGAGAATGGCTATATAATGTATTACAAAAGTATGCTTTTGGATTACTGTTGGGATACATTTATGAATATTTACTCATTCAAATGGTACATTTGAATTTCTATATTTTGTTTTATGGTATTGAACTCCTTCTAGAATTGCAGAGCAATTCAATTGTTCCAAGTTGCACTTAAATGAAAAATTATTTTTTTCTGATGGCTCAAAATACCCATTTTATTGTTACTTTTTCAGTAGCACATGTACAATTATTACATTAATTTCTGTTTTTTCCCATTACATGTGTCCAACCATCCCCTCTGCTTACTTCCCTAATTCTGACCAAAGTCATGACATATTATTTATTATAAGTAGTAGTACATTCTAGATGCTGAATCACTATAAATGTTAAAATTCCCATAGTCCATGAAGACTAAAGATGTTGACTGTTAGAAAAAGCAGTGCAATGTCTTCATGATATCAGTGTTAATAAAAACTTTTTATATACATTAATTTACATATATTCATTACAAATATCTCCTAAGAGATTCAAACACACATGAAAACTTTGCAAATGAGGGCTGCATGTGATAATTTAAAAAATTTGGTGACAGGAGGTAGGTAGGAGTGACAATCATATAGTTTTACATTCTTTGGCTGAGCTCACACATCGTAGTGAATGCGCGTAATGTACTTGCAATATATGAAGAATTTCTATTTCCCTTGAAGTCTAAAATGAATGTCAACCTCCCACAGCTTTTTTCAATGACACCTTCTTGTTGGGACTCTATGGCATTTATATGTTTTCTTTCTGAACGTAAAATGTTTTCAAAAGTTACTATCAGATTTATTCTAACTAGTGACCTGTGTAAAGGATTTGCAACTGTCATTCTTTTATTGAAATTTCTTTCTTCTAGTGATTCATAGTTTGATAAAGCTAAAATCTAATATTAAGCTACTACTTTCTAGTAAATATCAAAATATGTAATATGTAGGGACCAAAGTAAAAAAAGCAATTAGTTCATCTTAACCAGAGGTGTTATTTATCTATGTGACCTGGAAGTTTATTAACAGCAGATCTAGCATTTATCAATGCCTTGCTGACTTCATTTGTATTTTGGCAATACTGTGTCATTGACCTAGGAGTAAAACATCCTGATGAAATCTAAAATTTAAGTTTCAATAAAATTCGTCCTTCTAAATTTGAATATTTTTGCTATGAACTCTTCAAGTTTCTATTACATGAAACACGGAAGAAGAAATCCTGCTTCAAAACTCAATTACAATAAAGAGTTGTTTTAAAATGATCAGGTAATACCACCAGAATATAAATATTTTAACTTTGTAGAGAAACATCAGAAGAACAGGCAGCAGTAATCTGTGGACTGTCTGTGGAGGTACTGCTGAGAGACATAGATCTTTAAGAATCCTAATGGGTGACACGTGCATCAAAATTTGTTCCTTCACTTCTATTTACACAAAACAAGGAAGGTAATAGTTTACCAGCTGCAACAGCATTGCAGACCCCAAAAATTTTCAATGTGCAACATAGACAGAAGAAGCAGAGCAGAAACAAGACTCACAGTATGTTCACCATGTCAAAAAATACAGAAAATATATTGGGTTTATCAGTTCTTAAGTTAAATTTTCTAGGAGAAACAAAGAGGATTTAAATTTATAAATGGTATAAGATAATGTTCCTTGCACAGATTTACATAAGTCATGATAGTTAGTTTGTTGGTGATAGATAGTATAAGTATCATTGACTTGCTTTTTGACATATTAGGATAATCAGTAAGAAAAAATCAGTAAGCTTTTATTTAATTTTACTAATTGTCCTCTTAAAATGTACCACACAAGACACCCACAATTAAGTCAATAGAGCCACCATAGACGCGATTATTGTTTAATAAACTTCATCTTTTTTATAGGGTATCTGTACCACAAACCTGGAAATGTACATCCTCACAGTAAGACAATACTCATATCAATAGGCTGAGTCAGTGCTCATTCTTTGAATTTTTAAGCAAGATTATCATAAGAAGTTAAGAACATGTCTTCCTCTTCTAAGATCTTCATAAAACACCTAAAGAGCTCAATTAATTGCTTTGAGTTTTATTTTTTTCCCCTCCTTGAAGGATACATATCCCATTTTTGTCTTCATGAGCTGAATCGGCTTCTGACACTAGTCTGTAACATATTCAGAACTTATTGCAGGTATGGTCTCAAGAGAAATGCACAAATAAGAGATAGTGCTACTTTCACCAATCAAGGAAGCCATATTAAAATTTAACATCCAGTGTTAAACATTTATACACTCTAGTCACATAAATATTCCAAAAGTTCAGTCCTTTCAAGACTGGCTGATATTGCCACTTCATTACTGTATATGACTTTCATTGTCACACCACGTTATGAACATAAAAATACTTTCATTAAGAGTAAATTTTTATGAAAAAGCTTAAACTGCATATTTAATGCACAATTTGTCAAGCTCGTTTAGAATCCTAGTTTCAGTGATTCAATTATCACCATGTATACATATAATGCATAATTTAATTTAATTACTTCTGATTACTTAATGAAAAATCCAATGGACATTTTGAACATCATAGCTATATAACCAAAATTATTTTTACAGTTTTTATTAACCTTCATAGTTAAAGACAATTATGTTTTGTATTATATAGGAAAGATTCTAAATTTAATTTCTCCTTCAGGCTGGAGAAAATTTTAGTATTTTTAACTGCACCTGACTACCAGAAATTATTAATGTGAGAATAAAAGATCATTCCTTTTGTAGATAATTTTAGGTAAAGAGCAACTCTTCTAGTTTTATATATATTTATTTATTTATAGAATTTTAAGTTTGAAACAGACAGCTAAATCATGGTTGCCTGTAAATGACTGTTCATTATTTCATTTACAATTTGTCTGTGAACTGAAACAAATATCCATTAATTATGAAGAAATATCCAAGACTACTCTTTCTAGTTTGAAAGGTACTCTGTCTTTACTGAAAACATGAAGATATGAAGCAGTTCTTTTGGTATGTTCTCTAGTGGCCACGCTTTGAACAAATAAATGCTAAATAATAGATGTCATGCCCATATTCTAACTCAAAGTTACATGATTTCAACTGCCAAGTTTTGATTAAGGATTTTTTTTTCACTTTCCCTTTTATATTTGAATGAAATTACAATCCTTCTTTGAAACACATTTTTAGTTTCATTATCAGTAAGCTTAATCATTTTTGTAAGATGCTATGTATAAATAATGAAAATATATAACACAATTGGAGTTTGTACAAGCAGGATTAACATTTTTTGTTTAACTTTTAAAATATCTATGGAACTGAAAAAGCTGCTACTTTGTCAAGTCAGCTTTGATGGTATTACGTAATGAAATCATCTTTTTTTCCTCTCACTAACACCCAGGAGTATTTGGGTAATAAAAACAGCTTTGGGTTTCAGAGAAAGTATTTCAAAGGAAAATATAATTTGTGATCAAGCAGCTGGAACTTGCTTATTAACAGTTGGATTATGTTTGACATTTTTAGTGTGCCTCACAAGAGCTGACAGTGTCATGAGAGCTACTACAGGAACATAAAATGCACATTAAGATTTTCTGCCTAAGATTAATCTCCTCTTTTGATCAAGAAAATTTATGAACTGTCTCTGGACTTGATTAATAGCAGATGCAGACAATCTGGAAATTTCCTCTAGGAGTCCTTTGTTGACCAGCAACATAGTTACCATGCACACTTGGAGAGTACTTGAAGAGCTTAAGCTACTATAGATAGAAACATGTACGCTTTCATGCTAGCATGCGCCAGCATTTACAAACTGGTGATCTTGCAAAGGCTAGAAATAGCAACTTTTGCTCATAACCAGCTTTAGGAATTCTTATCAAGCAAGAAGCAGGTGGGGCATGACAATACTCTTCGCTTGGTTTTCCTCATGATGTGCAGTCATGCATTTTCTGGACAGCTATAGATATATTCAGCGAGACACCAGGCCTCTCTCACACACTGGAGCATACAATTGCCTTGCAACATCTTCAGCTAGTTTCCTTAAGGACAGAAATGCATGTGTGCTTATGCAGAAAAAGCATCCATACAACTGGAGTTATAGCTAAGGCAGGACAAGATGCTTTGCCCTAACTGGGATCAAAACCAGCTGCCATAGTGATAGCAGTCACCTGTGCTGTCTCCACAGAGACAGAGGGTAGTGGAGGGACCACGAGTCTGTGGCCACAGTTGTAGAAAAATAAAGCCTAAAGCAGGAAAGCCTTAACAGAAACCGAAGGAAATATTTCCCCTTTTAATAACACACTTGTTTCAGTATCCCAGGTACACTACTCATGTCACTAAAAGGAGATTTATTTGAGAAACAAAAGTAAAATCCCATCCAAAATAAAGAAGACTCACAAATTCATATATAAAAATATACACATAGAACAGTCTAGGAGAACTACCTTTCCTAGTGCAAAAATCCTTATACAACAAAATACATAACACTTTTAACCATTTCTAAAATGCAGAACCTAATCTGTAGTGTATTCTTGGAAGTTCAAATTACTTTCCAATTATTGTCCTATGACTGGATTTATTTACAGTATTTTTCTTGTTATGGAAGATAATTCTGTACCAGGGGAACAAAGATACAGAGAAGGAAATCATGAGACCAGTAAAATAAACAGGTAGAGATATTCACTAATAAAATTACAATTCTTGGAGTTACTAGGTATTAGTCTTAGTATCTGGTAAGTTAGCTGTTAGTCTTATTTTAAAAGTATTATTTATATCCTGCAGAGGAAATACTGACAATTCCTTAATTTTTTCAAATGGAATTTCTGAAGTCTGATTTTATTAGTGTCAGCTGCTATCTGTGCTATACTTAAGCTTTTCCATTCTTCTTTGCACTAAATCCATTTAGTAGTAATGAAGAATTAAGTCCTTATTCTCCATGCAAATCAAGCTCTGCAACATCAGTGTGTGTTCTTCTATCAACATGTTTCTCCCAGGTTCAGCTCAGAAAATTCTACGTTATTAAAGAATAAAGCCATTAATGATCTGAATTGATCACCTAGATACACAATTATTCCCTGACTATCCTCCTAGACTACCCATATGCCTGCTAACTGTGGCCATGCTTATTTTACAAACACAACATCTTTCCTCTGGGAAGTACTCTGAGATGATGGACTGGTCACAGAGTAGCTATCAGCTGTTAGTTTTTCCTGTTCCCAAAATGCCACTCCCTCTGCATTTGCAACCCCAAGTTCCTGTTCCTTGAGTGGGAAATTCCGTATTCCTTAGACCTTTAATATTACTTCACTTTTTTCCTATCAATTCAACATGAGTGAAGATATGAGAAAATCATTCTATAGTGTAGCTCAAGTAGTGATTATGAGAAATATTTTCAGGCATCCATAAATAGCATAATGTAATGTCAAAATTAAAATTCTTAATATCTGCTGCCTGAATGTGGATAAGAGATTATTAGTGTTTGGCAAAATGCAGGCTAATCAGCTCCCACCATCTGTCTTCTTGCAGCAGCTGCCACCAGGAGCACCTGCCCAGGCAAGGGTCTGCAGCCTGCTCTGCAGTGGCCCATGGGCAACTGGGACAGTGGGGTCACTGGCCTCCTTGCAGTCCCTCCTGTTCTCCAGGCAGCCATAAACTACAGGCAGGAAGGAATTGGGTTCAGTTCCTTACAACATTTGTTTGGCAGTACAAGAGTGCCCTTGTTCTTCCTTTTTGCAGCAGTTGGAATAACTGGTGGTTTGCAGCCCAGTTCCTGTGGCAGCTTCTAAATAAAGCAAAATCAAACACAAGCCTTTGAAACCAATCTTGAAGAAGCTGGTTCACAGAATATCAAATCTCAGATCTTATTCTAAAAACTATTAACATCTGAAAACCTGTGTAGGTTAAACTATATCCCGGTTACCTTCTCTTGAGATTCTTTTACTGACTAATGACTACACAGAGGATCTGAAACAAATGCAGACAATTACTTTTCTTTCCTTTTCTGGTGGGGGATTAGCAGATAGCAGCAATACATTTCTCTGTGAATAGATCTTCCATTTGACTGGATATTTAAAGGGAAATACATCAATAAACGGCGGTGCTTAAAATAAAAGCATTAAATATTCATAGCAGAAAATCCATAAATCTAGGCATAATCCGTGCAAAGGACATTTCAATGTTTGTTGTAATATGGTCCTAAGAAAGCATAAAGTATCCCCTTACTGTCTGTATCGTTAATGCAGAAAACAGCTTCTGGAAAGACATCACTAGGTTTGCATTGGAATTACATCTGCTATCTCACTGCACCAGCCTGCAAATCTATGCAAGCTTTAGTCATAGGTTACTCTGAATAAACAAGATGCAGATTCTTTTAAGCAGAGAGAAAGCTTGGGAAGCAACTTGTCATCTTTGACTCAAGATCTCTCTCCTTGTTCCTACTGACCCAAGGGCAGTACACCGCCCCAACATGCAGCAGTAGCTAAACTCCAGTGTTTGAACAGTTGTTATAGATTTTTTTTTTACTGATATTTTGCTGGTTTCTGTTCATATTGAACTAAGTCTTTGGACTGTGGCTTTGGTTGTAACTTCTTTTACAACATTTAGGTCTAGTAAATAAAAGTATTGCAGCGCAGAAACTTACAAGGATTGTAACAGGAGCTTAGGTGAAGCAAATTATTCCTGCTATCCCAGTCTCTTCAGTGGTTTCTAACAAGAATTAACACCGAGTAAATGCAAACAAGTCATGAGTAATCTTTCCTCCTGGCTTGAGAACTGCTTTTCTTATAAGACAAGAGGCATTAGGAGCCCAACTGAATATTTTAAAAGATACCAGAATGATATCAGGTAAAACTGGGTCCTGACAAAGAAGCAGAGTATTTCAGAAAGGTTCTAGACTTGATCAGAGAATAAGCAGCATATTGGCAGGGAGGGCAATATTAACTAGCTTAACTTCCACACAGTACCAATCTGCAGAATAACTTTTCTTTGTCCAACCCACCATAAATGCCACACTTTAGTTTATAAATAGGGCTCACTTTAGTTTATAAATAGACTATTGAGGCAAAGTAAGGGACAAAAAAATAATTATAATATACACTAGAATGTGGAAAGAGAAGATTAAACCTTATTAAAACATCATTCCTGAGCATTGGTAACAGTTCTGTAATTAATAACAAAACAGTTGACTGCACTAAGCAGTATAACAAAAAATAAATTTCCATTTATGCATAAGAATAATTAGGTGCCATAAAAAGATTTGGGCCAGAATTTTTTAATTTTTGTTTACCCTGTACTGAAGATTACATATTTTTTATAAATTCATAGACTGCAATTATGCATGAAATGGACGCAGATTCAGTTTTGCTGTCATAGAAGTCAGGACACTTGAGCTATTTAACATCTAAGTGAGCACTACGGAAAATAAAAGCTTCATTTTTCAAAAATAAAGCATGGTATAAACTGACAAATAATTGAAGTTTACATTTTTAATATGCAGCATTTTTTTCCCTGGCAGTAAAACTACTCTGTGTGGAGTTCTCATGGCATTTGATGAAAGCAGAAGTACTACTCTGAAAGGTAGCTTTACTGAGAAAAGACATTTAAGACTGAAGCAGAGCAGTGGGAGCAAAAAGAGTATGTACAAAAACCTTCTCCAATCTCTGAGCCACAGACTAGCATTATATATTCTTTCTCACTACTCTAAGAGTTTAGGATTTCTAAAGCTCTAGTGGGATACACAGAATCTTTCCTTTCATTCCCTTACAACATGCGTAGAAACACGAGATAGATATTTCATGTGAAATTATAAAATTAAAGTGTTTTGTTCTTTACAGATATATTCATGTCTCATATGGAAACCATTTCAGTAGTGTCTGATTAAAAAATTTACTTCAAAAGGATATGGATAGATGCAACAAATCTCCAATGTGATAAATGACTTTACAAGCAATTCTTTTCAGAACTGATCAAATATAGAAAAGATACGTTTTGGGGAGTTGGGAACAATATTTGCAAGGTTTTCCAGAAACCACATAGTTAGTTCATCTCACATTGAAATGCTGCCCTTTTCTAGATCTCCATTTTACTTCAGCTTCTCTCATTCCAATCCATTAATTCGGACAATTATTTTTTTTTCCTGTTTCCCATCCCAGCTCCCCTATACCTTGGGGAAACTGCTTAACACTTTGATAAGTATGAAAAGCAAACATTACATCACTGTTAAGTATTAGTATTCTATGAAAGAAACCAGTAAGCAAGCAAACAACTCCCACTTTCTTTAAAGAAAAATAGTCTACCTTCACGAGTTAGACGTCCACATTACAGTAGAACTCCACATATTAATCACATTGACATTTACAAAGAGGGATGTTTTACCAGATCACCTAATGTAACTTGAAAGTTGTTTAAACTGGACTTGAATGGATTAAAAAACAAGTTTATCATCATCTCTGCTGACATATGTGTAATGTTTCTCTTTAGTTATTAGTGCTTCAGATGACATAAAAAAAAGGAAAGTGGAATAAGGAGGACAGTAAGATATCTTCCTGGTGGGTACTGTGCTATTTTTGACAGGCACTACAGACTCTACACACTGTTCTGCAGCAGGTATGCTTTGCCAGGCAGTGTCTCAGAAAGGTGAAACAAATAACCAGAAAAGCAGCCATAAACATTTTATGTCTAGCAAACTCATGTTTGTGGGTAGCTAAGAATCAGCAAAGCAGGTAAAAGCAGCAAAACATATATACAGTTGTGGGGAAGGGAAAATGAAGATACACTTTAAGATACTAGCGCTGTAGTTTTCTTGTAAACGTCTTTCCCAAGATGCTTGCCTTTGCTTTCTTTAAGAGCTGTAGATCACACCAGTTTTGGAGAGGACCTTGAAATTGCAGTGTTTTCTCTTCACTGCTAGAATATTTTTCCGACACTAGTAAATTGTTTATATTGCTAATTCACAAGCTTCCAAAAGGGACAAAAAATATTCTTTCCCCCTTCTACAAGTTCATCGGCTTCAGCTTTAGATTCCTTGCATAGCCCCATCCAGCTTATTACATCCCCAGCTTCCTACAGAAGGACCCTGTAAAGCTCAACTTCCCTAATAATCCTGCACTTTGCCTTAAAACTCAATTAACTCTAGCTCTATTCTGCCTTTCTCAGACAGATCACTCAGTTGTCAATCCTTGCTAAATTATTTCAGTTGTGAAAGTAAAGAGGTGAGCATGCAGCAGTAGGGAAATGCTACTGTCAGTGAGTGGATTAGCAGTATCGTACACCTGAACAAGGTGGCAATTCCTACTGAGTTTCTGCATAGCGAGTAGAAATCTCTTTGAAATTGGGAACAGAGACAGCCTGCCATTCCTTGTAACTCACCAAGAACTGCAAACAAGAACAACATAGGCACATAAAGAAATGTGATTATGTCCCAGAGTTTGTAGAAAACAAGGAGCAAAAAAGATAAGATATCAGGTTGGCCACCATCATACGTGAAGCCAATACTAGAGACAGCAGCTCCCAACAGCTGCTCACTTTGTTTCTATATTCGTTGCTGTGCATGACAAACTTCTGAGTTGCAGACTGCATTTCAGGACTGCTGACAGTCTTGAGGCAACATAGATGCTTGGTATCAGGGCACAGAAATTTCCAGCTGCTCCCCAAGGGCAGGTGAGGTATGAGTCAAGGGGGATGCTAGGGCTGGCAAGGTATATCTTACTGTACCTAAGCAAGGCAAGAAGGAAATGACAGACAGGTCCAACAAAGAGTCCAGATCATTAAGTGTTATCATGCACACAAGGCAGTACCAAGGCCAGTAAATCAGTCTACATGCTGAAATCTAACTCAGAAGGGCCCACAACGGGACAAGGGTACAGCAGTAACTCAGCAGAAACCCAATCCCACCCACCCCCATAGACCAGACTAGGACCAAAACTTCAGGGTTGAGCTTAAATATTGCTCCCTAACCCATAGTTGTGGATGGGGGCTTCAGGTGATGCTGGTCAGGGCCATTAAGGCTTACTCATCCTCATAGAGCACTGACACTTGCTAGTGCCAACTGACTAGGATCTCTCTTCAGAAGCCTCTGAGAAGCAATAAAAGGGGAGATTTGGAGGGCTGTTTTTTTTCAATGCAAGTATAACGTATTGTCATTAGAAGTATCAAAAGATATAGAGACTAGGGCTAAAGCAACAAAAATCTGCCCAATTATTTAGGTCACGTTCACTGTTCATTTCAACTGTATGGACAGCTCTAAAGGGAGCAAACCTCAATCTCTATCCAATTTCTACCGCCGGTGAAAATCAGTAACTACTGAAAAACAACATGGTTAGGATTTTAAATTTTTTTGCTTGCCTAAGCGCCTGCACATCAGACACACTGATTACACATTTCTCAAGAGGATGTTTACTGTAGTCTCTCAGTAGCAGAATGAGAATTTTGTTCATTGACCAACAGGCATTAAAATTTCCTTCAGATGCTAATGAAGTCAACCCAAAAGCTAGGTCAGGCTGCTTTTAACTCCTAGTGAGAAACTTGGCCAACACAAGACTGTATATAAACATTACTACAGCTGTTTCCCACTTTATTTGCCAAATCTCTCCTCTCTTTGTCTCTCTTTTGAGCTTAAATCAGCTTTCACCTTTCCTTGCTTCCCCTACAGCAGTCTGTTTTCATGATGATGCATTCCATCTATACTGTCAAGGTTGAATGCTTTACAATCATCATTTTCACTTGGTAACAAGAATGATTGTACCAATCTATAAAATGCTACTGCATTTTTTCTAATTTGATTAATATTGGGTTTCAATCATAGCACACTTTATACTTCCCTTTTAATATTTTCTTTAAATAAGTAAAATTACAGTAGTGATGTGTAGTCTGATTATTTTATTCTTTCAGAAACCACGCAAAAGAAGTAAGCATATTCACTGGTCCTCCTTAGTTTTCAGGATTATCATTTGTAGTGTAATTCAAAAAGATAAGGAAAAACTAGTTATTGCCTTTTATGAGGAAGGCATTGAGAAAATTGTCTTACTTAGTGGGAAGTCATGATATTTTAAGGAAGCCTAGATCACCTATGAAGCTTTGAGACTCTCAGCGCTTGAGGATTTTACCTTGCATTTCTAATGTCTCATTTCAACCCTCCTGATGAATATTTTGAATACATCTTGCTTCATAAAACAAACCCTTCTAATGCTGTTGTGATATGTTTTCCTTGGTCTAGAAGACACTTACATTTTATAAACTTTTTTTTCCATAAAAATATGAAAAGGAGCTGGCAGATATATATGTTTGGAAAACATGGTTGCATTTTAAACCACATCACTAAGTGGTATTCAGAAATTTGTATATTCACTTTAATTTGAAGGGGAAAGGTATGTAGATAGGATGAAAGGCAGCAGTGTTCTTGCAGACCAGACTTTTACTTTTCTTTGAAACAAATATGATACGCTCACTTTCCATTCATTTTGTGGAACACTCTGTATTGAAGAGATTTATGTATTGTTCATTTATCCTATTTTTTAGAACCGCTCAACTCTAACTGTAAACCAGATTAAAAATTTGTCCTACCATGTTAATGCTTGTTAGCTTTATTGATTGTATTATATATAGTTTATATTGCCTTGGCAAACAGTTTACAGGGACTATAAAATAAGCCTTAGAACAGGCCATGAAAATGTTCCTGCAATTCAAGCTTCATTGCCTACAAGAAAATGCAGTTGTAATGCACATTACAGATATCCAGAAGATAGGAGCACAATTTCTATAAAACTTGATCGACTTTAATGTAGAAGTAACATTTTTTTTGAATGGGAGACAGATTAAAAAAAAACCCCAATGACCAGTTCAGATTCATTCCTTTAAGAGCACATTTGACATTTTCATGGTTTTTAGATTCCATGATTCAAACTCTTTGTTTTACGTATTTATTTCCAGCTATTATTTCTTATTTATTATATTTCAACTTGCTACCTTTTCTTTTGCTTTAAAAAGAAGTGAGGCGGGGGGGAAGAGTAGAGGAAAGGCAAAGTTGGCTAATTGGAAGTCAGCACTGGCATATTCAGATGATCCTTTTCCACGTTTTTTGGGGAAAAAAGTTATAGAGTTACTCTGGTTTTCAGGACTGATCAATATTTAAATTTTAATTAAGTATTTAAAGAAAAGCAATTTCTTTATGATCTTCTCCCGGTACAAACTTCTATTTACATAAGTCTGAACAAGAAGTGTTATTCATCTGTTTCCCAAAATCTGACCTGAGTAGTTTAGGAATGATGTCCATACTTCTTTTAACTAACCTGAAGTCTGCTGAGCATGGCCCTCTTGCCATTGACAGGAGATAGGAAGGCATATCTCTGTAATATCACTAATTTCTCTCTATCCATCCACTGATTTCTTACCTTGACCTTAGCTGCAGCCATTTCTGTGTGGTGACCTCTGCATACATACAGGTCTATTCTGGCTAGTCCTCTGACCATTGTAGTTAATTCACCATTTTCTTCAGATATGTTTCAAACTGGTGATCTGATGTTGTCTGTCAACACTTCTCATTTCTAGGAGCACCTTAAATCCCTTTTTATTCCCATTTTGCTTTTTCATTTTTTTCCATCCGTTCCCATCTTACACTCCTTTTTCCTGTTATTTGATGTTTTGAACTTCCTACTCATTGATATTTGTCAAATGCAATTTCCACTTGGAACAGGCTGAGGTTTTCAGGCTATCTAGGTCTAAATAAAAGCCACCAAATCTCTTTCTTTTGCCATTAACTAGCATCCCTCAGAATTTACAGGTAATATTTGGTGTTTCAGACTTTCTTTGGGTTAGGGTCCAGATGCACAGGCTGAATAATCTAAGGGGAAGAAATGTTCTTCACCCTGTGAACTGCTAGATAGGATAAAAAATTATAGTCCTACAAAACAGCCTGAAGATGGTAGTGAGAAGGTGTATGCGGTTAACAAAAACATTTTACATCCCTCCTGGTGCCTCATTTCCTATGTAAAACTGGCAAATTGCATCTCCATTGTGACTTCTAGGGACCCATACATCAAAAGGAGGCATTGTAATTTAGGCTGGCTTTAAAGACATGAAATGTATTCTTGCTCCTGTCTGCAAAGAACAGGGACTGGTATTTAGGGCCAGCAGTAGCACAGGTGGTGGAAAGATGGCAAAGGAGGTGGCAATGTAAAATTATTTGAAGAGGGAGGCAGTCAGAATTGAATTAAATGTCTGCAATAATTGTGCAGTTCAGTGGTTGTACTGTGCCTTCATTTCCCACAGCCTAATTCTTATTCTTCAGATGTTTATAACTGTCTTTCAAGGGACACTCATTCCTGTCATTCTTTCTGGGCAATAGTAACCAGGTTGTTGTTTCTGCTTATAATCAACTGCTCTGACCATCATTACACTGCTAACTGCCAGAAAAGCACCTTTTTTCATGCCATCACAAACCACTGTTGTAAAGAGCAAATCACTTCAAAATGCACAGTGATGCCTACATTTTTGACATTAAACTGCAGGGTTTTTAAGACCATTTGTTTATTTTGGCTGTTAACCAGATAATGTTCTAGCAAAGTGCTGCAATATTTAAATGTCAATGTTCATTTATAAAGCATATTGAGATTCCCTAAATGAACACAAGCAGAGCAAAGTGATTTGTATGCAAAACATATGTCACCTAATCAGATTCATAAATTCAAAGCGCATTTAATCAATTAGTTATACTTTATCCACGAGCAGTTAAAAAGTTTCCTTAATGACATTAAAAGCGGCATAAACAATGGAATGTAAATTTCATTTTTTCTAATTTAAACAGATACAATCATAGAGCTTTGTACCACAAATAATGAATGAGGAACTCATACCAAGGAAAGTGTGTCTAAAATTATGTACTATTTCTTTATTTCTGTAATTTGTTTTCCAAAGATATATAAGATAAAAGTTGAACATTTGTCTTCCATACAGATGACTTTTAAGTAGGATTTAATATACCTTTTCCAGATTAACAATAAATCTACTGTTTATTTGAGTCCCTTCAATATTAATAGTTGTGCTGTAAATATATGTTAGCATTAAATGAAAATGAATAAACAGTTCCATTAAAAGAAAAATAATTATATATCAGAATGTCTACAGATTGGTCTAGCAATTTTTGCTCTCTAGATCCCAGTGGAATACAACAAAGCTATCTTAGAGGAGTTTTTTAAATAAAAAGATAAAATCAATACTCAACAGTTTTGTATTCGTTATGCTACTGTTTAAGATGGAAACCTGGAGCATATGCAGAAGAAACACTTGACTTTCACAAATAAAATTAGCTAAATACTCTGAATTAGAAATCAAGGTCACAGGTCTTATCTATTTCATGTGCCCAAGACACAATCAAATCCACATCATTGTAGGTATTTTTCTAGATGACTGTTACTACCAGTTCTTAGCACTCTACTCCCTCCACAATCTATTCTTGTTATCTTTAGCATTAGAAAGATCATATCTATTCTCAGTCACCTTAGCTGCAGTTTAAACCTCTCAATACTGATGAAAAGAGAATATTCTTTCTTATTTGAAATGAATTTTATATTGTAAATCTGATGTAAAAGGCTGTAAAAAATAGCTTTCACTTGTATTTTCTGAAAGAAAATTAAAAAAAAGAAAACAAAAAAAAAACAGTCTCATTTTGTTCAGAGTTCTTCATAGTTTATGCACTGTAGACTTCTCTACTCCTGTTCTTACATACGCTCTCTCAGGTCCACATAACAGCTGAATCTGGACCAAGTATTCTATCTGAGTTACGGTAAAGCAGAAGGATTACTTCCATCTTGCTATTTATACTCATCTATTTTTCAGACGTCTGCCCTACTTAAAGCAGTTTATAGAAATGATGATTAGTACTCCAGTTACAGTTCTCTGTAACCCATAACTCTTTTGGGTTGGTTTTTTTTTTTTTTAACTCACTGTTCTATAAAGTGAGTCCTCAACCCTGGGAGATCTGTCTTTTCTAAACAAGAATACTGTGCATTTGTTCCTTTAAAAAATGTCTTTTTTTTTCAGACTACTTCTCCAAGTAAAATTGTACTGAATTCACATCCTGTTGTACAACATATTTACATTCTCTCCTTTCATCAGTATATGTAATAAATGTCACTTCTCTATTCATGAAAACAGTGAACAATACCTCACCCAGGACACGCAACTTAGTATTTCTCTCTTAGTCATGGCAAGCTGTTGTTTCTAGCTTTCTGTATATGATTTCCTACTAGTTTTGAAGTAGTGTTTTCAGAAATGTCCTGCTTTCCTAAGTTGCTTCTAAGCACTTCAAAGCTTGAGTTGTTTCACCTCTACAGCTTTTCCTCCACTCTCATGTTGCCATACAGAAGACTGATTTTTGTAGGATTTGCTTTTGAAAGGTTGTCTTGTCTTCGTTTTCTCAATTGTTTTCTTAGTTAATTTCATACAGAAATATAGAATTTTCCTATGGCTAAGTTAAGTCTGTAAGTCCCTAGTTTCTTCTTTTTCTCCTTTTTCATAGGTAAACCATGTATTTATCCTTTTCTATGTTTTTTTCTACTTTACCATGTCTACACAAGTTTTGAAAGGTGACAAGTAATGGCTCTTCAACTCAATCAGACAAATCCTTCCATTTCATAGCATTCCATTCATTTAATCCTAAGGACTTGAAAACATCAACACATTTAAATATCCAGTAACATTTTCTGCCTTATTCCAAGCTGAGGTCTTGCCATTATGTCATTGGTGTTACTTGTGAAGGTAGCTGATTACAGCTGATCTTCCTCATGAACAGTAATGTAAAAAGGCAGACATCATAATTTGTTCTATCACAAATAAAAAAAGGTGAGAGAGGGAATATTATGACATGCTAAAAGTGCAAATGACAATTAAATCAGCATAGAAATGTTGAATGCTTGTGATGAGAATTTCATCAATAAAATTACTAAACCAAAGAACACCTAATCAAAACTTCTGCAATTCTATTGTAAAGAAAAATAAGAATGGACCAAATTACAAATCTGACAGCAAGTTGTAATCTAACACAGTAGTCTAGATGGAAATTATTTTACAACTTTGTAAATATACATCTGCATTTCCCATTAAAATTCTGGTTATTTTAAGTCTAAAATTTAATGACCAAATGATGAACTTCAACTCAGAAATTATTTCTTCTTCAACATATAGTCCCATGAACTGGAAAAATATGAGTAATACATATAAATTCAGAGATATTTCTAAAAGATATAAATTCTAAGTGGAATACTTTTAGAATAAATTACTTAGACACCCCTTAAGAGTCTACAATGTCTACGAGATAGTCAAAATTATTTAGAACATGGATTAAGAATGAAGTTCTGCAGTCCAGGAAACTGAAAGACTCAGAAAAGATTTACTACAAGACCGGACTCAGAACAAAAGCTATAAAACACATCAAAAGCAAGAAATATCTTATGATGGGGAACTAAAAAAGCCCTCCTACCTCATTAAAAGAAGCTCCAGAGTTGCCTACCTCCCATGAACATCAAGCATCACTTCAAAACATGCTGTGCACTTCCATCCAGGCAAATACACATGAGCAAACCCTTATGACCACATGCAAAGTAGCTCTAAGGATGTAACTTAAATGAGATTGAGTCATAGTACTGGCAAGAGTCTTTCAAATCAATGTAATCCCAGTCAATACATTTCAATCCCGCTTGTCCTGTTGAAGTAAAAGTTAAAATTCTGACTGGTAGCAGTAGAGACAAGATTTCATCATACATATTAATAATAAACAACAGTAGATGATAGGGGACTCTAATCTACTGAACCCCATTTAAATGGGTTCCAGCATCTGGAAAGAAAAGGTAACAAAATTCATTGTGGAAAGATTGAATTCTTAATTTTTTTAATAAAACTGCTACCTACCCAGGAACTTGGTGAATATTTCATGTCTTCCAATCAAAATATGATATGTAAATGCAGTGGATTTAAGAATCACTGAATAGAGAAATACATTAAGCTTGAACTGAATAACTTTAGTGTTCTTTTATTTCCTTGCAGTCTGACAATTTATGAAAACGAGACCATATGTGAAATTCTAAATGTTTTGATTTGTTTTCATAGGAAAGCAGGGTGTGAATTAGGAAACTCTGAGTTACCTTTTAACCTTTCCTGGTTATGATATAGTGCTCCACACAACTGATAGGAGCCAGTTATTTGCTCAGCATACGTATGCAAATTGATTGAGGTCATAATTTATCCCCAAAGCCAGAGCCCATCCAGACCTTCTTTGACTCTTGCTTTGCTTCACATCTTTTCACTGTACCCATCCTATGTAGTGGAAAGCAGTAGCAAAAAAGTTTCAGAGCAAAAAAATTCCTTCCTTAATAGTGGTTGTTTAGCATTCCTTTCAGTGTTACCGTACAGTGCTTCAGTGCGTTTCACTAACATTCAAGTCTGTAGAAAGAAAATCTGACATTTGACCAACTACTGGTTTTCAACTTTTAGTCTTATTTGTATTATTCTTCCCTATTCCTCTAGGTCTGGGGGTTTTTTTCTTTCCAAAGATATTATATTTTATCATATTTAATAATATCAAAACTTTTCACAGTAGGATTCACATTCTGATTTGGCACAAAATAGACACTTCCTAAGGCAACCCATAATTCCAATCCATTAGGCTAATGTATTGCAGCTGCTGTGAACAGTGGGCATGTCATCTTTTGTATAATGACGTCTGGTACAGCACAGAATGTAAGCAAAAATAAGCTGAAAAATTACTCTGCATCTAAACATTATCAAGAGTTATTTTCACCCTGTTCCCTCAACCCCCTTGTCAACAGAGGAGTCTGCGATACATGTTAGTAACACACTTTAAGTGTTGCCTTTTACAGTGAGTAAACACTCCTATAAAATCATTATGGGCAGCCACACATAGCTTACCTATTATGTATGCATAAGTAACCAGTATTCAGCACTGGTTTTCAATTAGATTTTTTTTAAAAAGCTTGTAGCAATTTACATCAAAACTAATTTATTGATTTCCCTTAGTTTTCTTTAAAAAATCTTCCACCTACACAATTTCCTTTTGGTAGAAGGCGGACCATTAGCAAATCATTCATAAATTCATGTGGATTCATTCTCACTTCTCTCTTCTGCCCGAAAGAGTCAGTATCACCATTTTCTACCCTGCCAAAAATGCCTTTGCCAGACTATTCGACACTATAACCCTGAACTCTCTTGCTGATACTTATTTGGTATAGTATATTATATATTCTGAAAGAAAGACTGAGGGAAAAATAATGGATGCCTTCCTAACCTATTAGCTAACCAAGTTATGTCCACAAAGCAGGGTCTAGGCCCTACGTTATGATCAGAATCTTTCCTAATGATGCAAACAATATATATCCAAATGCTGTAACACTACAAAAAAACATTCATTTCAGTGCCACTATGACAAGTTATGCCAGCATTTGTGAAAGAAACAGCAAATCTGGATACATTCATAAAGCTGTCCACAGAGCCACTACAGACCTCCCTAACTAAGTCCTTCTGCTTGGCTAAGATGTCGTACTTTGCTTCAAGATCCTGCACTCTGAAAGTGAACAATGATAACAAACCGAGAGCAAGGGATACTGGCAATGATAAAAATATTAATTTGAGCATCTTAAATTTGAACATAAGGATTTTAACATTTACAACTTTAGCCACAAGAGAGCTTCTCAAGGAATCTAGGATCACCATTAACATACAGTTTGTGATGGTTCATGTAGGTTAGCTTTTCATGTTTTTCTCTAACATTTTTCAAAAAAAAATACAGCTTTTGCACTGTAAAATTATTCTGACCAATTCCATTTTAACAGATTTTTTTTTACTTCCCAGTTTTTACCATAATGTTGCCTCTTTCATCTTTCTCAAAAACTGCTGAAGATTTTGCAACACAAACTTACATCTTCCATAGATATTTTAAAGAAATTAATTCAAATGACCTCAGAATGAAACTATGGGAGGGGCATTAATTTGTGGGTGTTGATATTACAAATCTTTAATAAATTAGGTTTTTTAGAAAAGAGTCTTCTGAGATATATTTAATCAGATTGTAACATAACCCCGTGTACTATATTCCTAATTACATTGTATCATTTAGTTAATTTGGTTTGTACTTCAATTATTAAAATTCATGATTTATCCTTCTGAAATTAAAATGATCAAACATACTTGATAAAGCCAGTTTTAGAAATAGATTGTCATTTTCTACCATTTTGTAATGGTACACTAGGGTTCATTTTAATTATGACAGAGCACTACAGAAAAGTTAGAACACTTCATATTGAAAACAAGTAGAATGATAAAGTACAAATACAACCAAGTACAACAATTTCTTATTTATAAATAAGGAACCAAAATTATATGTGACCTAGAAACTATCTTGCTCTACACATTAGATTCACTTCACATTCGCATGTTGTCTTTTTTCATGAGAACATTTATGAAGTTAGAGATATATAGTTAACTTTACTTCTATGTAACAAACTTATGCAGTAATATCAGTCCAGGGCTGCAACATTCCCTGTTCCCCAGTGTTCCAAGTTGGTCGGAGTATGAGGCCTGACCCTTTCCCTCACATTGCTAGTTGTACCAATAGCACCTGACAGGAAAAGGAAGACGAACACAGCCTTTTATTCAACTAAAGACAATCTTTTCAAGCACCTCTGACTGTCTACACCTTAGAGTTGCTCAATATCATCCCCACAAATCATAGAAATCATAGGAAAAAATAGCTTGGAAGGGACCTATAGAAGTCATCTAATATAACCTCCTGGTCAAAAACTTCTTTTAGATCAGTTTGCCAGGAGCTTTATCCTAAGAGGCTGTTCCTAGAAGTCTGCTAGGGCAAACTTTTCCAGTAATTCACAATTCACGTTGTGAATATATTATTCTTTAGGTCTGGTTCAAATTTTCCTTGTTGCAGCCATGACTAATGTCTCTCATTCTTTCAACATGCACCTCTGAGAAAAGCGAGGCTCCTTCTGCTCCACTAAGCAGTTGAAGAATGCTATTAGATCACCCTGTAGCATTCTATTCTCCCTAACATTGTCTCATATGTTGCATACCTCAGGCACCTAAATGTCATAGTGACCCTCCCCTGTACTCTAACCCATACATCAATATCTCCTTTTTACTGGAGGGACACAAAAACCTGAGGATTTTAACTGCTTGCTAAGAGCAGATTGTTTGGCAGAGATTTGATATGAACTGTTTAATTTATAATCGTTCCCCGTCATTACTTTCAGAACTCTGGGAATGATCCATCAATACATACACAAACCTGTGCTCTCATTCTCTGATGTGTTTCTGGAATGATAGTCTAGTTATTGTTCATGTTATGCATAAAATGTTCACTATGCTCCTATAAAGGAAATACACCTTTTCCTAGGAGGAAAGAAGCACAGAGGGAAGGGTTCTGGTTCATCCCACCTCAATTCAGCAATCAAACAGAAGTGTCTAAGCTAAAAAGAAAGCAGTTCTCAACTCTGACTACAGTCAGTAGAAAAGAATAATCATTTCTAAAAGAGATCCATCTATCAATATCTAGATTACACTCTAGAAATTCCTATTTTGGTCACAGAACGGAAATGCAGCAAGCATGTCTGAAGTTAGACACCTTTGCAAAAGACTAGGATTTCCAAGAAAAACACAGACTTAGAGAATTCTGATTTTGTTGTAAAATAATTAAAAAAAAAAAAAACAGGCTTCTACCCAGAAGACCATATAATCTGTTATCTGTCTATGGACCTCTAAACAGGCAAAATGTAACAAGATGATCTCTTGAGATGCAGAGATCAGATGCACAGAAAGGGGCCAGAAAAATCCTTAGATAGATTCTGAATCAGAGGGATGGAGGAGGGAGAAGACACAAAGAGGTACATCCAAGCCTGGAACCTGAGAGAAGGAAAGAGCTGTCATATTGAAAGATACATTATCATTTGCATCTTAGGCATAACTGAGTCATAAAGTAACCATGATAAATTTGAAAAGAAAGGAGATACAAATGCAAAGCCACAGGTATCAAGTTTTCCCTGTAAATGAGGTTGAACTGTATTGAGAATTTTAATAACAATGCAAAAACCAGAAAGTTATGAGTTGTATTGAGACATATATTAAGAAATGTTAACCTGTCCCGGTAACTGCACAGGTGACAGTATGACCATAGTCCACTGAATGATTCTTCTATGATACTGAAAGCTCATTGCCTTTTGGTCAGAAACCAAAATGTCAGTAAAGCATGTAATACCATACAGTAATTTGCTTTGTTTAATTGCTGATCACTGCCAGGTCATTGACCTGAAATTACAGGTCCTGGCTACCCAGGCACTAAGATATTGTTCTGCCCACATCCACTTCAGCTTGAATGTTAACAAAGAGCCCCTCGAAATAAACCATGGTGAATATGCACCCTTACAGTGACTGCAGACTTCAGGAAATGTTTAACAAAGGAATGGCAATTCTAGAAAAGAAATGTTTCTTCCTAAGGCATATTTTTCTTCCTTGTACTAATACCGATATTTCATATAATATTTGCATGGATTTAGAGGTCACTGATGGATGCCATTGCATATATAAACTAGAAACTTTTGACCTTTTATGTTAATACAGTGCTAAGGAGAAAAAATGTCTATTTGCTAAAGTATGCAGTGGAATTTATCTCTCTTGCATCATCATCATCTAGGTACAATTCTACATAAGTGAAAGTAAAAAGCAAAAAAGGACATTTTTCTGGCTCTCTTTCCCTCAGTCATTATTACAGAGTTAGGGGATTTATTCTGACCATGGTAGCAGGTGATTTATTATTTTGTTGCTGCAGAAACAGACAACTGAAAAGGGGGTTTGAAATGGAAATTGTGACATTTACTGAGTAATAATCTTATACTGCCATTTACAGGAAGCAGGTGGTAGCTGTTTACCATTGCAAACAGATGGAAGTCCTGCAGTGGAGTTATTTTTTCCTGTTAGATAAATTAGCTTAAATAATGCAAGCATTTTTTCGCCTGCCTGATTAGTGCTTTGTGCAAATTTAAGTATTTAAAGACTGGTTTACTATTGAGCAAAATGTTGCACAGCTCATATTGTTTTTCTTTCTTGAGCTTCCATGAATGAGATTTAGTTTTTATAAAGAATATAAGAACTATTTAATATACTCAAAGGACATTCTGCATGAGGGCAAGTAGTACCATGAAAAATTCCACTCATGTTAGTGGGGGCTGAGAGGGAATCTTCCAACTGAGCACACTTCCATAGAGCTTTACTTGAGCCTACACGTGACTGACAAGAGGATGTACCTGTGATACCAACCATACATGTACTCTTTGCTGACTCAACACCATGCTTAGCATTTTCATTGATTAATAATTTTAATCTCTCTTGTTTAAACAAGCAGTTTCCTGGACACAAATATTGCATCTCCAAAGTTGCCACAAATTCTAGCAGATTGGATCCATATGCCCACCTCTAATATCTCTAATGTTCATATATATGTCTTATGGCAGACAATGTTTACTAATAAATCTCAAATCAGAGTAGAAATTTGCTTTTTTTTTTTCTTGGCTCCTGATGAAATTCTTTTTTGTCTTCACATGTAGTTATATTATTAAAAAATTGCTTTGGGGTTTGAATTTGGTCATTTGTAGCTCATCAATAATTTAATTGCATGGCCTAAAATTCCACGGTGTTGAAGTTTTGTGTGGTTTTCCAGAAGCATTAAAATACTCTGAGGTACTTGATGGTAATTATAAATACAGTGAAGCACTTAGCAGCTTCTATAAATGTCTTCAGGCAATTGATAGATATAAACATCATCAAATTCTTGTCAGGCATTCAGCACACATTATTAATATAGGCAATTGCTTGACATTATAATTGCCAAAAGTATCAATCTTCTAAGCACTGTTGTCATGAATTAAATCACTACCAAGAAACAGGTTGTTGAATTCTGTCAATAACTCTATCACATGCATAACAGCTGTGGATCCAATTGAAGTCAGTGGTAAAATTCCTTCTACTTTCTGAGGGATCAGGATTTCATCCCATGATCTTAAGAAGATCAAGTTGCAGACTTTACTAATTGTATCTCTTTATATGATTTTTGTAATATTTACAAGCCAAGGATTAATCTAACGTAGTAAATTTGACAGTTTTAAAAGGCGGAAAACTTTCTACCAGCATTAAACATAGGAACAGGTACCTGCAACATCATAAAGACTTTTGTAAAAGGGTTTGAGGTTTTAGGCAAAGCTAATACCAACCTCCCTCAAACCATTTAAAAATCCCACAGTGAACAGGCAGAGAACCGACGACTATAATTCAAATCCCTGAGCAGTTCCTTCACAGGCAGCCATAGATTAGAGCTCCATTTACTTGCCTCTCTGAGGTTTATATTGTTTGTACAACTACCATTCCTGAAGGGGAAAAAAAAAGATCATCTGTACTTTTAACTAAAACAATGCAAGTTGTGCTACCTAAGCAATCTTCTTTCCTCAAAAATAAATACATTATCAATTAACTATCATCATATTTCCCTGGAAACTAGTATCTGTCTTCAAAATTGTATAGATCTGATTGACTGTTTCACCACTTCACATATGCTTGTTGAAACTCCTTGTCTAGATCTTCCAAAGTATTCAGCCTCCTAATTCTTATGGAAATCAAACTGATTGATGCAGGTAGTATTTTCTGTTTAACATAGAAGTTAACCATATTTCAGCTCTATTTTTTCTGCCCTCTTCCACAAAATTTTTATCAAGCTTCTTTATTGTTGAATTTAATAGATTTCTATGGGTAGTCAAGTATAGGTCTTTCAGTATATTTTTAAAGAACATCATTTTTTTGCTTATGACAGATAAATATATGATCTACATTTCTTCTTCTTTGGTATGTCAGTCAGCAATTTTGTATCTACCCCTGGCATTCAAGGTCTTTCAAATACCCAACCTGGATTTTTGTAACCCCCCAAACTTGCAAAATATTAGTCTTACTCCCTACATACTTAAAAATGAAAAGTTCTCATTCTAATTTTCTTCAGTCTAGCCTTTGGTTGAACATAACATGGCTGTACTCACCTTGTGAGTACAGGGTGACAGAGAACATTAAGAGGCATTGTCAAACAGCTAGATTCTTGGTAGCTTTGGACCTACATAAATGAATTCTGATATTAGATAAGAAAAGATTTTAAAATTATTGCTTTACTTAGTGCATTCTCTCAGCACGGTCTTTCCATTCACATCTCTCTATTTACTAGTCCTACAGTCTTTCAGAGAAAAACAGTACTAACAGAAATAGTATACTTATCTCTCTTTCTAAGATATCTAGGCAACTGTATAAGATACCTGTCTATTCCTTCTAAGACTCTTCATTCTAAGGTTTCCTTGCTCTCTGAGCACATATTACGCTGTTTTCCTCAGGATGATGTGTTTTCTGCTTGTACATATCAGCACTCTATTCTATAGCTAATTCTAATACTGACAAGTTGATCAGACCAGACACATTTCAAAGCAGTCTAACACATAATGAGAAGCTGAAATTTTATTTTAAGAGGTCTTTATTTGACTGACTGCCCCACCTCTAGTCTCATCTATGTTCTAACACTGACTTTGATGATGAAATTTGATTTGGCCTTAGTTTAGAGAGGCTGGAGCTCTTATGTATGATAACAGCAAACTTTTGAACACAAAAGAAAATATTCAAACTGTTTATGGTAAATACAGCATGAAAATTAGATTAAGGCTTCTAGTTATTAGCAGCATAAGTCTCCGGAACAAAAATTTTCTTTCTGGTAATTTTTTTGTTGGAGGAAAAAAGTCAAATAATAGTGTTTAAGATTAATAACTTGATACTGTTATGAATCATGATGTGATTGCCTGTCATGGCAGAAGATTTGACTCACTAGTTCAAAAATCCAATTTTATAATCTCATCAGTTGTTATAGTTGAAGAAAGGACCAGGGAATTTATTGTCCTATATCTCCACGGTTGTCTTTTACATTCAAATCTTTGACAATTCTACATCTTCAGAAATGTCCCCTATTACATGTTGTGTCTCATGTGGGAAAATCCTCTCTCTTCCTGATCTCATGCATTTTATAAGTACATTGGAAAGCAGAAAAGGTCACTGACCAGTGCATACTTTCAATTATGAGAGAGAATTGTAACCATCTAATAATTTTAGCACTTTTACTACACAATGTATAACAGGATTTTATAGAAACATACACAATCTATATAAACCATTTTTATACAAGGCTCAAAGAGTATTAAATATCACTTACTCTGCTAAAAAATGCAATTTCAATTGGATCATAAAGGTGATTTCAATAAGATAACAAAGGTGAACTCATGTCAATCTTTAATCTACAAAAATATTCAATAAACCATTCAATATATTCACTTACAGCACAGCATATTGTAGGATTGTAGTATGATTGTATCATAATATTATCATACAATACGTATGATAAATTTAAAATTATTTAATGAGATAAACTATGCAGGGCAGTATAGTACAAATAGAAAACTGCTCTCAGTAATGATTGTTAAGTAATTGCCTTTTGATATTTACCAATGCAGGTACAGCTTTATAATCAATCCACACATATACACACCCCTCTTTTTCATGAATGGTGTTTCACTGGTTGCCATTAAAAGGAGCATTAATGTTCATTCCTGTTAACAATATCAGCTAAAAGTGGGAAGCAAATCAAGAATGAAGATTAATCTGAGGACAGTCAGCAGTTGTCACTTTGCAGAGATATATAGTTCATACTCACCAAGGTACTTAGGGACTAATCCTTAAACAGATAAGTCAGCTTAAACCTAATAATATGATTAAATATATTACTGTCCTGCAAGATTCAAATTTCTCAGGATCCAATAGTGAAGTTTTTCATGTGCTTATTTTTTGCAGATCAGAAAAATTGTTTTCACCTATGTCTTAGTATTCTATATTTGTTATCATTTGCATAATGGGAGTGACATTTTAGTCTGCTTCCATATGACATAGGATTAGTTATTACAAATTAAGAAGTATGAGAACATAAGAAAGGACACTTAGCATAAGTTAATAGAATATATATGTAAGAAACTGCATTAAAAAATCAGATAAATAAAAAACATGAAACATTTGTGGTTTATCTCTCACTGAGGCCGACACAATAACTATTCTTAGTTATCCTGAGCCTTATTTACGAGTCATCATATCTTCATTCCAGATAGTCTACAATTACAGGACAAAAAGTATTTAGGGGCAATCACAATATAAAAAATTAGATTTAATTTCAATATGTTAGAAGGATAATTAGAAAATACTATTGAATTGGTTAACATGGGTTGTTATGTTGGATTCTTCTCAAATTTCCACCAATATTAATTTATAATGAGCCTACCTATTTGACACTGAATGTGCACTAATGCAAGTAGAAACAGAATCTGTGTCATTACATTATATATTTTTGTAGTTGTGGTATTTAACTTTGGTTTTCATTCCAAGTTTGTCATATTTTTTCATGTTTTTTTTTTCTGTTAGAAAGTTTCCTATCATTTGCACTAATTGTTCATTTTAGCCAGCATCCACAAGATAGGAGAATATCATCCAAAAGTATAAAGAGACTAAATATCTTATATCCTGAGAACTACTGTGACGTTCCTTTACATATGGCTACCCTAAAAACTTGAGGGGTTAGAAATTTAATTTACTACATTTTACTTCCTACTCAGTATATACTTCCTGCATCGAGATATGCAGTAATTTCCAAAATTTACTACATATCTATAAAGTAGTAATTTTACATAGTATAGTTATTTTTAGAACCTTATTACTCCATTGACTAACACAAACTAAATGCCCCCTGTTGCAACATAACACAGCACTTGTCTGCTGGAAGTCATCTCCAACGATTTTTTAAATTTGTTCAAGGCAGCCAATATTAATGTCATGCAGAATCCTGTAAATAAATTACCCTATCAGTGCATTTAAGTTCCTTCACCAAAACAATTTATCTTGCATTATGTTTCCTTCACAATTAACATTCCCATCCTCAACTAAAAATAAATAACTACAGCTCTGATATTTTTAAATACTTACTGAAATAAAAATAGCCAAATAATGAATATTTTACTGACATCTTTATGGGCCGCAACCTGAATTTCATGCAGGTAAACAGCAAAAAGCTTTGCAATAGTGTTCTCAGCTCAAGGAAAGCAAGGATGGGGTCAACCTCCTCCAAAATCAGCAGTCTTATGACACTATCACTGCAAGTTTAGGGATTTGTTTTCCGTCATGCCCATCAGAAATTAAGATGAATTCCATTCATTAATCTCATCATAAAATATGAGTTCTCAATATATAAATACAAAACGGTTACATATTAAGCTTAAATACTATCCTACAAGACCACAGGGAGAATTAGAAGTTCCTTCAAGGAAGGAAATAACTTGTTTATAGTCATGTCAAGTATCAAAGCTGTTGTTAAGCGTTGGGTTTACCTTTGGTGAGTGGGCAGGAGTTCTTATGTTACCTGGCCAAGTGATAACTCCAAGAGATAAAATATGTCCCAAGAGTCATCAGCAAATTAACTGATCTCTAGGATAAGTTTTTAAAACAACACATTGGTTAAGTATCAAGTTTATAACTTACAGCAAACCCTTCAAAAGTCATCCTTGTCTGAATAGGAGGAAACCAAGAACCTAACAATTTTGCCCTTGATTAGTGTTTATTTTCAGAGAAGGGAAGCCTGAAGGCAAAGTTTGTGAAAGGACTAAATTTTGGCTGACACAGTTATGTAAGCATATTGTCAGCTTTTTAATTGAGAGAAAAAGAGAAAAAGTTGTCTGGCACTAAATGCAATTAAAAAGAGTTATTATGCACAGATTTCATTATGTTCACTCTTTCTAGATACATTGATTTCCTAAAATCTTGCATTTTAGTATAAGAAATTAGTATTCAGAGGTTTGGCAGGTATTACAAAATTATTTAAAGGAAAGCTGCCAAAACCACAAGCACTCCATTCTCAAGAAAGTGCTACTCTTGAGGGTGCTTAGCTACTCAATGTGTAGGCGGTTAGAGTGTGAATAGTCAGTGATCCACAGTGCTGGGAGTTGGTATTACAGGAAGTTGTTTTGAAAACATGCCCCAGGTAAGGAGACCATGAGTAGTAAGATAGTAAGGACAGTGCCTGATCCACAGGAATTGAAATTATAATTAATTTATACTTTCTTATTACCATGGGTTTTCATTTACTCAACAGTGCAAAATACTTGGCTTCTTGATGCCTATTGTCATATCTCTGTTAGCCATAAAACAAGAGACCAGTCTAAAACCAGACAGCTGCAGTCAGTTATGCATATTTCTACACATGCTTGATCTAGCAGTAAATGCAAACTCTCATTTGTTAATTACCACCCTTTCTAAAGTGTTTCTCTCTGTGGTGCAGTGGCAAGTATTTCTGATACTAGCAGGACTTCTCAGAACATGATCCATTACCTTACTTGCTGTGCTGCTTCACCGATAAGGCTAAGCAAGTAGAGACCAAACAATACAACATTTTGTGTTCATTTTTAGAGTACAGCATTCTGTGCTTAATTTTACATTAACTGATAACAAAGACAATATGTATCAGCAGTAATATAAGAAAAGGAGGTGACAGTAGACACAGAGGGGAAAAATATTTTTTTTTATATCCATAAGCAAGCTCCAGTCTTGAAAGCTCTTAACTACTTCCAGATTCATTCGATGTGACAGCTCATGCATATTAAGAGATCGTAGGAAATACGGTAAAGTAATCCCAAAATGGAGGTCCCAGTTGCAACCATTACCTTTCCACAGGAATGCATGAAGAGCAACAAAGACTTCTATGGCCTAAGTAAGCTATTATTAACTGTAAAAAATTCAAAATTCAGTATTTGCCTTTGATTTTCTATCTTGACCTTAGAAAACGCCACCTGGGAAATAAAATGTCTTCAGACTGCTTCAACTTGCTTTGTTATAATTCACTTTTGGTCAAGCCAAACCAATTTTCTTTGTCAGTTTTCGAGACTGTTCTGTTCACATCTGTAGCTGGATAGATCTCTTTAGAGTACAGTTTAGAAATAACTTTTGTAATCTGTAGCAATCTTTTTCTTCCTGTTTTTCAAAAGTACATATGTGTACTCTAGCAACTATCAGCATCACAGAGCTCTAACAATTTCAGTTCATGTATAACATGAAATTATGTAACATGGTCTAGTAATGCAAGCAGCTGGTGCTGTCTCAATTGTTTGTCTATTTTTTTTAAATAATGTTTATGAAGATGGAAATATATATATATATATCTCTTTGCAAATGTTAAGACTGGTAAAGTAATTATATTTTTAGACTATATTAAGCTGTTCAGGCAAGGAATGAAAGACAATCCTGACTAGTTAAATTCAGTATCAATTTGTCTGCACTAGTATTATAAACGTTTGGTTTAGTATGCACAGCATGCTAAAACCTAAGTGTTGCTTCTAAAAATAAAGCCATCATATCCAGTGTATTTTCCCCATAGCTCTTATGTTTCTCTCTATGGTGGCCTTTACAAACAAACCATTCTTACTCTGCAAATAAAAGCAAGTTACCATTTCTTACATAAAGCTCAATTAAGAGCTAAAGAATTGCAGGCAGACATTCAACTATGCAGATACATTAGGTTTTTTTCTATCTATTATTTCACAGGTACTATTGCCGCATTGTACAAGTGTGATGTGTACTAATACATCTGGGGTCTAAATAATATCCTCTTACTTGTAGAGGGTTTATTTTTTTCTGTTAAATGTACATAATTTAGAACATCTACATGAGGAAATTCTCACACTTCAATTTAAGTATCTAATTTAGGCGTTAGAAGCCAATACTGCCTACATAGTAATGGTAGAGTTAAAGTGCTCAAGCACATAGTTTAGCCATTCTGTCCACGTTCTGGATTTCCAATTGATTTTATGTATTCTTCTTGAAAGCCTGCTCCTCTACAGCAGACATCTTAATTAGACACAAGTAATCTAGTCATTGTGAGTACTCTCCAAGGAAACCTGATTTAAGTTTGCCACTTTTCAGAATAAAGCAAGGGTAAATCACAGAATGCTATGATGGACCTTAGAACAACTGAGGTTCACAGTCACCTTATGATCTAACACCTAATTCTCCTGCCAAGCATTGCTTACAGTTTCTTCCACCATAACTCAACTGTCTAATGATAAGTAGATTTTATTTGGTTCTTTTTGGTTTGGTTTTTTTTTCTGACCTGTTGTCATTCTTTTTGAGGAGATTATTATAATTTCATAGATATCTGGGCCTCAGGTTCTCATAACAGATGGGATACGAATCTGGTTCACAAACGTGTTTGATTTACATGAAACATCAAGATACAGTTACGAAAACATATTAATCATATTATAAAGAAATGGTGATGTATTTCCAAGATTCAGGTGCATTTTAGGGCCATAAATTTTGTTTTTCATGAGTTAGTCTTAAAGTCAAGACAGCCCTAATTTCAGAAAGGAATCTGCAGTTGAGAGCTAGTTACACAGGGGCTGTTCGTGCAGGAACATTCACGAGGTGAATTCAAGACTAGTTGCATCCAGTCCAGACATTTTCTAACTCAAGGTGATTACTGAGGTAAAGGTTGAACTGTTAAAGACTGGAAACAAAGAAACAGCATTTCTATTTTCTAAGTTATAATAAGAGGGCATAAATGTAAGATCCATATTAAAAATTCCCATGAGAAAACAAAGCAAAAGCTTATCATCCTGAGTCTGAGAGAACAGTGCAAGACCCATCATGTTTCCCTCGACTCTAGGGAACCAGAGCTCCTTATAAAGGTCAATGGCATAATTTTAGCCTGTATAAAAGAAGTAATCATTGATACAATACAGTATACCTATATGTAATAGGAACACCATCTTTCCTCCACAACTGAAACTAATAGGAATGGCTGAGTTGCTACAGCTATTTCATGGTATTAATTATGTTACCTTTCAAAATGACAGAATCTATTAGCAAATTCTATGGAGCCATTTTGTTATCATCAGTCAATTACATCTGTTTCTCTGGAATTTTTATTTGATTGGTTAGATGGTTTACTCTGTTCTAAAGATACTGTTAAGCTTTTAAAAGCTACTTTGGTTAGTTTGAAGCACAAGACTATATGGCTTTTAATCTAATTAATGCCCATCCAGAATTATTTTGATGAGAGTAAGGTAATAGTTCAAGGCCATTTCATCAGTCTTTCTTCTGTCTTAGACCATAACATGTATTAATTAGCATTTATGGAAATCTACAAAAATAACTTGTGAAATAAATGGAGAAAAACTTAGACTGAAAATTAATAAGGCTTGCACTAAATCATATAAACCCTTTTGAAGGTACAACATGCACACCACTGACTCACACTTAAAATTTTGTTATTGTGAAAGATTAAAAAATAACAACCCAGAAATCCTCTTATTTTCACCAAAATCCAAGAGCTACAGTTTTACTTTAATTCACTTCTCAAAAAAAAGAGAAAGGCAAAAGGACATAAAAGAGGTTCATTTATCAACAGGTAGATTAAAAACACCATCTCAGAGACCCTATTCACCACTTGAAAAAAGATACAAGATATCTGAGGATACTATGCCACAGTGGGGTAGATCACTTTCTCATCTAGTTTCTTACACTGCATTAGTGGTCTGAATATTATTTTGTTTTCTAAACGTGGACAGCCACAAGCAAAGCTTTTTTTCACTACAAATGTACTTCAGCACTGGACTTCAAGATTCTAGGCTATGTTACAGGATTAGGTTGCAGACAGATTCACATCAGTTTTTCAGAATCATTAAGGTGCAGAAGCACTCTTCACCTATTTACAAAAAGGTGATGGACCACATATTATGACTTAGCTCCCAGGTTTTAGAAAGAAGTGTATTTTCTGATATGAAACCTTGAGAGAAAAGATTTACAATACAAAAACTGTCAGAGTGTGAGCAATAGTCCAAACAGAATCAGAAATGCATATTATGATTCCCCGCCTTGCTCCTTTCCCTTTCTTAAAACACAGAATTGAGCAATTACAGGAATTTTATGAAAATATGGCCCCTGAGCAAGTCTGATGCATTAATGGTGTATGACATAGTCAGGCAATAACTGTCAGAAATATGTGGCCTCCATGCTTATAAATGAATTCAATATTTTCTGCATAATATATGCTTAAGTAATTACACAGAAAACAGGATTCCACGTTATACCTAGCCTTCTGAAATGATATTAAATAGCTTCTGTCACACCTTCAAAACACTTCAAAGGCACCACAGCATGTCATCTGTGAGACAGGTCTAGACTCTTGTCTAAGTAAAAATTATGTAAATATGATCCATAATACAACATGTACACTTGTGCAAGCCCGTAAATTCTAGTGAACAATGTAAACATATTGGTATCATAATGCATTCACCACGAGCAGAATTAATTTGCAATTAGATTCATTTCTTTCTAAAATTCACAGTGATTGAGTGTCATCTCCAGAATCAAGCATTGCCATTTCTCCCTGCACTCTAAAAACCTCCATGCTCAGTTAATGCATGTGGCAGACTAGAATCTCTTTCATCTGCTTTATCTGGCATGTTCATTACAGTGTTGTATAGATTCTTACCCTTTTCTTTTTCTATTTTATTACTGAATGCTCCACTGTGTTTTATATGCAGCACACCCTATATATCAGCTCAGGTAAACGTACATAAAGACTGGGTGCATCCAAGTTTCCTCATCTATCCCCAGGCTCTTAGCAACTTACTCCCTGATGAAGCGTAGCAGAACATCTGTGGTGGCCTTCACTTAGATTTACTTTTCCAGATTTTCATTAAAAAAGTGACTCAATAAAAATGTTGCTTATCCTAATAAAGCTCTTTGGAGCTTTGCAAATTTGCATTTAATACTCTTTAATGTCATTACAGCATTAATAATCTGTGCCTAAAGAGCAGTAAAACTTTACATGTTCTGGTTTATGAAAGAAGCTTCATAAACCCATGATTTTCTTGTGAGTCGGTATTAATGCACCATAAACAGCGACATAAGCAGGAAAGCTGTATGACACCACAGATTTGTATAAATTTATGGCTGAGTCCTCTGTTATGTATCTCTTGTTTCAGAGATTATATATAAAATTAATAAAAAGTGAGTTGTGAATAATCATACAAGGAAATACGTGGGACTGAGCATCAGAAAAAAAAGACTTTATTATATGAAGTATTTCTGCCCCCTTCAGCAGCATCAATTTTTTTGTCTTGGGGGTAGAAGGTTATAACATGCTAGCATGCCTAGAAAGAAAAAAAGAGAGATCCTCAGCTGAATCCTCCACTAACACATGTACTGCATTCTCTTTACTGTTTTAGGAAACGTTTGTCATTTTAGGAAAACTATGAGTTTTAAGAATATTACCTGTAAAGGACATTACCAGTAACACAATTGTGAAACAATTTGACCATTATTAGAATTTATGTAATGTCAATTTAAAATCAGTGTACATAAAACCCCCATAAAACTGAGATTTCATTCAGTTTTTCACAGCCATCAAGCTCCTGACTGATTAAAAAAGCTGGTTCTAAGTAGCAGAAAATTTTGGCCTAGCCATAAATATCCAGATACAAGCTCTACTTGTGATCCAGAAGTCTGAACAGTACTCAAGCAGGCTGGAATATCTAGACAATGAGCCTGATGAAGCCAGATCAATAACTGGACATGATGAAAAAAACAGAAAATGTAATAGCAGTGCATTTCTTAACAGAAACCATAAGTGATTTATTATGACGTCAGAGATTCCTTCTTGAATAAAATCATGAAAAATAGTGGTGAATTTCTAAAGTCCTCTTAATTTTAGCAAATCATAATTTCCCAAAGCTGTTAGGGAAAAAAAAAATCACTAAGCTCTAAGTCTATGTCAGACAGGATGAACTATCTTGTTGTATTCTTCAAAGACAAAATAAAGACCTTTTTTTTGATTCATCCATCAAAACAGGAAAATAAAAACCAGTGAAATGAGCAATTATAGTCACTGTGGTGCACAGCCCTGAATGCAAAGTAAAAGCACTTTGGTGAATGCAAATTAAAAGAAACAAGATCAAAACTCAAAATGCACCTATTAAAGCATTTTCCAGTTAGTGCTTACTAATATATGATATATAACCTCACATGTTGTTAAAGAACATACCAAAACTTCAGTGTAACTGGTGTTACTCAAACCCAGTGCCTCTGCAAAATGTTATTACTTGATCTCCCAGCATGAGACTTCTTTAAAAAGAATCTGATTTTGAGAAAGTACTGAGCATCTTCATCTGTAAAACACATATCCATTCAAAATACCTAAAAATATTTCAAATTCTACTTCCAAGATAACTAGCCATTTTTAAGAGTGTGGAAATAACACTTCATTGTATATGCTTTTTTAGACATTCAGATGTAAGTAATGAGCTTATTTATGATTACTTTCTAATAGAAATCTATGATCAACATCAGTAAATTTCCTGGAAATTGAAGTGGTCTATCTGTGATCATTTAATTGCATGGTACTATCAGGTTCCATTTTCTTTCTACCTTTCATTCGCAAGATGTCCTTAAGATTTTAGTAGGATCATTTTTATCCTTGATACTTAGTTCTACTCAGTTTTTGTCTGATTTTCCTGTAGTTTGTACACTGTTTCACTTAATAAACTCATTTATATAGGAAGATGACAAAGGATCTCAAAATAGGTGGAGAAAGTTTGTACAATTATGTTTCGTAAAGAAAGTGAGAGGGTGATGGTTGTGGTCCAAAAAGAATCCTTCCTCCTTACCTTCACTGCTTCCAGTCTAAGTCTTATTGAGGTTTTATGGAGAAAATGAAGGCGCCCACTATTTTAGAACTGCAATACTAGCTTTTCAAATTAAGGAGTCCAAGAAAGGCCTTGTGGAAACAAGCTCTGTGATGCTGGTTGCACGACAATTTGTAATACTCATAAAGTTGCCAATGGACAATATGTTAAGAAAAATCTGTTAAGAGTCTTGGAATCAGAACAAGCTTCTTTTTGTTCTGTTAGACTAAAATAAAAGGCTTAATTAATTTACATTAGGTGTGTGGCAACACATGTCCACCTAGCTGGCATAATTTGGCATGCATTATTGAACATGAAAGCATATGGTATTTTGGAAACCATCATCTTCCACCATACTGAATGCACTTCACTGTCTCATCTGAGCACTTGTGTTACAGTTGGTACTTATCAATTTGTCACTTTATATGATCAAACCTGAAATATCAAGGTCAACTTGGATTGAAAGAAAATGTCAGTAAGAAAACCTTCACAGAAGTGACAATATATCAATGACCTCTGCTCATTTAGGACCAGAATCTGGAAAATTTAAGACTCAAGTGCCTTGTATATGTACTACATACTGTGTCAGAAAATGGTCATTTCTTCTTCCTTCCTTCCTTCAGAGATTTCACTTGAGATAATACACAACTACATTACATTTCTCTGTGGTATGGAGTTTGGATCAAAGACAAAACAGGAACAAGACTTGACTTAATAATTACTTCTTTTTTTTTAAATCGGTATTGAAATTATTGGGGATAAATATTTTAATCTCCTAAAAGTTAACATTTTACTGGAGTCAGTCCTCAGAGGAAATGCAATTGGATTAGAGAACCCCACTATATTATGCTTGCTCCTTCTCCTAAAAATATTTTTCTATTTTTCTATTTTGACAGTCATCAAGTTCATCCTAAATTATGTTGAAAAGAGCTGCATTGGAAGTGTTCACAAAAATGGGGTTTTTTGATAAATTGTCCATGTTTTGACTGAAAAATGAGTCCATAATGCTCAGAACACCAGACTCGCACAGAAGAGACTGCCAACACTAAGCTGGCAAATACTGGTCTGGATAAAGCAAAGTATTGGCAAAGATAGTGGTAATTCAAGCCAGAATCATATATAAGTGACAAAACAGATACCTTAAATTATTGCAAAATATGAACTATTCTTGCTAAAAAAGAAACTTGAAATGCTGATGAGTTCTCAGCAAATTCATCACCCCAGTGAAAATTCATTTATTTATTAGTCCTTAGGTCAACCACATCAACAATCAAATTGGTGGAAATATTACTGTCTTCCTTAAAAGTTTTTACAACTGATCATAAGGAAGTAATTCATAAAAAAAATCATAGAAGTGGCCTACATTTTACAGAACAGGGACAAGAAATGTAGTGAACTCTATCAGCTGAATATGCCGGTCTGTGACAGCAGAGATAATGAAGCCTGCGGTCCTGTGGCTTTATCTCACATTTGGGTCTTTTGATGCAAAACAATACAAAACACGCAGTTACCCTTACTGGGGTTTTTCACATGATTGAGGGGTGCTTACTACCATGTTCAGGAACCTAATATTGCAGCATCTCTTACTTTGTAGGGCAGTGATTTAGGTTTCTTTCTTTTACTCAGTACATTATTGTCATAACAACCTGACCACTTTTAAATTTTCACCTGTCTGTCAAATTTCTTTGCAATTAAGAAAGCAGTTCAAAAGCTATTTGTGGTAAAAGAAAAAGACAATGTCATCTTGCACATCTAATTCTTTAGGAAACCTGGATAAAAATGGCAGACGTATTACAGCCTCCAATCAGCTTTCGTAAAGAAACAGGGGAAAAAGGTACCAATGTGATGAATATGTGATTATTGTTAATTTGTACCATAAGAAAAGCAGTGTTCTGATACTTCAGCCACCATCTGTGTTTTCATTATTTAAAACATCCGTCCAGTTGAAAATGAAAACAGACAAAAACCCAAATTTAATCTTTATAGTATTCTTCTCAAAATTCAAATAGGACAGTCTGGAAAGATGAGAAACAGACATCAGAGCTGTAAAGAACACCTTAAACCATTTACCAGAGTAAGGAATGTTACACAAATGAGTGTTACAGTTTCAGACCAAGCTGATAGTGCAGAGATAGCAAAATATTTCAGTGACAGATACAGGCTGTTTTTTCAAATTATGACTAAACCTCCCTTTACTCTCGGGTAAACCCTCTCCTTCAGTCCCTTGCACAATCTTCATGTGCCCCTGGGGACTTCCCCCACACAAAGGTCAGTCACAAGATCAACCAGGGATACCCCATGTTGATTGGTTCAAATTCCCTCAGGGCCTGGTGACTGGCAATGGTCACATGGTCCTCCAGATGATCTCCTCAACTCCCACAGCAGGTGATGGCAGGGCTCCTGGTGCCCTCAGCACCTGCTGCACTTATGGTCACAGGTCTCACTTGCCTGCAGGGCTAACTGAGGTCCAGACACTTAGCAGGCAACTTTCCTAACATAAGTTTAACCCCTCCAAAAATACCCTTTATATATTCTAGATAGGGTCCTACAGTCATCACATGGAGTTTCATAAATATAAATTAATAAAATTTATGAAGCTGCAAGGTAGATATGGGCTCTTCATCAAAACATTGTAAGAGTGGCCATATCTGTTCTTTCTGAAACAGAAGATGCAGAACAAAACCCTCTGTAATCTGTTAAAAGCAGGATCTCAGCATTATGCGTTGGAAAATGAACTCATTTTAGTTGATTAAACGCAGCTGAACAGATCATTTGCTTTTACTAGCAACAATAAACAAACGTTATAATTCTCATAACATATATAACAGAAGAGGACATCATCTCTCTAGACAAGAGACCCTTTATCATAAAGCCTCCTTCTTACATACCACGATAGTTAAAGTAAAAATAATAAAAGTGTTGTTACCAGAAAAGTGACAGCTCCCTTGTGGTGTTTACAGCTTTGTGTTGGAAGGGATTTTATAGCAACAGTAAAAGATAAATACATTTGCCATTCAAGTGAAGCAATGAAAGAAACTAGTGATAAAGTGGCAGTCTTCATTTAAATGGTGCATACACTTTGTCGGTAAAATTGCTAGCTCAATTTAATACCCAGATACCAGTTCATAAAAAAAGCCAGACAATCAGTTATATATTTGGATTCTAAGAGCAAGCAACAATGCCACCTTTGGTTTCGCCATTATATTCTCAGCAGAGAACACAGTATTCTAAGATACTTTTCAACAAGATCCTTTAGAGCTCTGATTTTCTGCTATTGAACTCTGTATTCCTTTTTTACAGCAAACAGCAGCTATGCTGCATGCCAGACCTTGTTGATCAACAACACTCAATAGTGCTCTATCTTCAGCATAAATGCCTTGAATACTCATTTTGTCTAACATAATTAAAGACGGTTTCTTAGTGTAAATGCAAGAGAATCCACAGTGAGGCTTCCTGCAAATAAGTGAGAATTCTCTCCCACACTTTCAAATATCCACTCATACTTTCTAAGTTTTTGCTCTTGCGTCTTATTTTCTCGTGACTATTACAAACACCCTGTGCTAAACCAAAATATATATCTTGTCCCAAGCATCTGTTAATGTTTTGGTAACATGCACCAAAATAATGCTCATCAAGTCTGTCGGTAAGACAGAAAGGTGAGCCTAAGCCAGAAACCATGCTATGTTCTTCCTCCTGTCTTAAGCTGAAGAAGTGCTTTTGAATTTAATACCACAATACAGACATAAAAATTGTGAAATGTACAATAGAATTAGATCTGGTATTTTTCATTAAAAGCACAAACAAATAAAAGACTCCAGATTTTCATTTAATATTTATCTAAGAATTAAAGGCTCTACTTCACAAAACATCACAGAAATTGGTTTTAAGGTCTACCTTTATCACTTTATACAGGAATTTTTTTCTAAGCTCTGCAGCAATGGTGATAATTTAATTCTGCACACTTTCTGGAGGGGTATTTTCTGAAGGAAATACTGCTAACTAAGCCTAGCATGCAGAGAATGAGCTCTGTGCCTCAAGAAACTACTACCACCAGTGAGGGAAGAATATAGGTTTGAAATATTTATGAGAAAACTTAAGCCAGAGGTGTTTCTCTTACATAATTATTAGTTTAACCTGGAAACCCTTTCAATATTTATTGCAGAAGCAGACAGCAGTTCCCCATTTTTTATTCTTCCAACACACTCTTTTTAAATGCAGAAGTGGAAGTTGGCAAGCTCGGTAGGTCATTACATCCACTGCATAACTGGGGTGTTCAGAATACCAGTCTGAACAACTGGCCTTCTCCTAAAGGCAGACAATCCTGAAACAGCATACTACCAAAATGTTTTTCTGTCCATTCATATTTTTCCACATGCCACAGAAATATCAAACTTGGACACAATTAACACTCTTCCACTACAGTTCAAAGAGCATTTTTCGCTATAGATATACTGCAAGCTAAAACATACTGCAAGCTAAAACCATACATTAGGTACTTCTCACTATTATAGACTGTTTTCAATTTATTTTAAATGTTCTGCATCAGCAGCATCCACATTGATTGCCTTTAAGTTATAGCTGCTAATCAAAGAAGGATAATGCAGATTTCTCTCAGCTGTTTCTGTTCATACAGAGTATTTGAACTGTCATGATCCTTTTTCTTTTCTGAAATAAGTTTTATAGAGATGACTGCTTCATCCCATAGACTTTGATCCTGCAATTCAATATTAGTGACAGTCCCACAAAACAATGTACACTGTTAACATCGTTGGTACTTTGTTGTTTCATTAGCCCATGCAGGCACCTTGATTGCAGGATCAGGTCTGGTGGATGCAAGCTATTGAGCACAGATATCAGCCTGACTACCATTTCTGTATTTCACTGCATTTCAACATTTTGACTGCTGTGACAATTGTTTCTGCTTCATAAATGACTAGCAAGAATAACAAAAATATCCATGCGAATGGTGTCTGCATCAGTACTCACATGAACCTGCAAGGAGGCTTGAGAAATTTTTGCACTCCACTGCTACTTCAAGGACTGAATTGGGCTGAATTAATTTATATTCATTTGTGGAAGTGAATATAAAATAATGGTGAATATCACTGAACACAATTCAGCACTAAATTGATTGAATATTTTTGAATACTTAAAAAAGTACTTTTTACTACCCATTCTGCTTGAAAAGGCACTATTCTTGGAGAGACTTTCATAGTAGTCAACTAAATACTCTAGAGTTCATATTAGAAATAAAACAGGTACACCCATCTTTTCTGTGTTTCATCTCAAATATTCTCACTTTTTCTAATAAAATAGCACATAATAAAGAAAATTATGTTTAATAACTAAATTGCAAGAAATTCTATTTCAGAATTAATATCCTCTTAATTAAAAGATAGCATTTCTTACCTCTTGGAGCTACAGAATGTCTACAGAAGTGCTGACAGAAACTCATATTTTGAAGCAAATTTAGTCTACAGGCAGGCTATTAATTACTCTCTTCCTTTTTTTCCTCTGCCTCCTTTTTCATCACAAGCTTGTGCTCTACAGAACTTGAAAGGTTAGTGGGTGATGTCCATACATACACACTGCTCCCTTGTGAGTAATGTGGCAACGCCGTAGAAATTGGAAGGCAAGTTGGTCATCTAGTTTCAAGAAAAAAGTAATAGTATTACAATAAAACAGCTACCATCAGTGACTAGTGAAATCTCTTCCACAGTTTTCATTCACCCAGTATTAAAAAGTTTTGAAAATATTTTGGAAAACATCAATTCAGCTCATCATATATCAATAATCTGTGGTGAAAGTCTTCAACGGATATGAAGATGAATGGATGTGGTGTTGTCAAATAAAAGTGTTGCTTAGTAATAAAAGTAGACACATAAAAGTCAACACACCCTGATGTTGCTACTGTCAACACAACAGTAATAAAATAGGCATTCACTTCAACATCATACAAACTCAACAGGAGGACCACATCCATGGCATATTGAAATACTGCAATTTGACTGACAAAGTGGGGACTTTTCTATTAAAATACAGCATTATGGGAGTCGTAATGCTTTTCTAAAGCATACAGTGCTTGAAAAACAGCATATTTTCTTTTGATGTCAATGCTGATAAAGTTTCTGCTACAGTAATTGACAGACATTCATTTCCATTTTCAAATACAGAACTAGAAGATTTTAAAGCTGTAAAATTCAGTCAAACAATTTAATTTTTTCAGCTTCCTTTCCTCACAAAGGAATTTCCTGAACTACTATTGTTCCATTGTGATGGAATATTTTACAGTACTGTTAGGTGTTTAAAGTGTCTGCCTACTACACTTGTGGGCGTAGAGACTATGATCTCAAAAATCACATAGCATCACAGCTTCATAGTTCAGATTTAATCAAGGATAACTGCCATTCCGCTACTTCCTGTGGTGATGGATGTAATGTAACTAAGAACACATGATGCTATTAATGAATTGTTTTAGTCATGATAATCAAAAGTACATGAGTTTTTTCTACTTCTGGTCTGGTTTTGGCTGACAGAGTCCTCTCCACAGCTGCAACAGGAAGTTCAGTAAATCTTTTGGATATATCCTGATATATAGCCAGAAGGCAACATACCATAAATAAATGCATATTATTTCATTTCCAAGAGAAAAATCACAGTTCCTTCCTACTTGTCATTTATGAAATATACAGGTACAATTTTTTTCTTATATCTGAACAGCAATTTCATTTCTTCTTTCCTAAACACACACTTTTGTTGATTTTCCTAAGTTAAGCTTTCAGATCTCTGTTTTTCATTTGAATATTTCTACCAGAAATATAATTGAAATTGATAATAACAAAAATTTTATTAGATAATCCACATATTTTACTTCAAGTATAGATGATACAATATCTGTCATTTTCTATTCTGAGATGTACTCTTTTTAATCAAAACTTATTTTGTACATTATTAAACTCTTTCTATACTATTGTTTATATAAGACATAACCATATATGTTATATATACATCTACAATGATGATTCTATGTATATATATTCTAGATAGTTCAGAACCAAAGTCAAAAAGGGTGTTTATTTCAATCAACATATTGTTGCACAGCATGGAATAAGGATTCCTATGCTATCTTTAGAAGCAGCTATTCTTGTCCTTAAAATGCAAAAAAACACCAGATAAAAATGAAAACTCACTCCCTGAGTTGAACTGAACATGAACTGCTGAACCCTCTAGCCTCATTTGGTTCCTCTGTAAAGACAATAATTACACCTCTCAGCCAAAGAGAAGAGATGGACTGTGGAGCTTGAATGGAAAGCTGTATCTGGTAAAGTATCTCCCAATTAACCTTCAAGGAGCTACTCAGTTTGAACTGAACTATGCATAGATTATCTATCTACAAAGCATTTTTGTGGAACACAACAAAATCCAGATATGAAATTCTTCAAGAAATATCTGTAGTTATTTTGTTTGTTTAAGTGCTGGCAACATTTTTTATTTGATGCAAGCCAACCGTATGGAAGGTACATCATTTGCTTTCTATGTAGTGCCTGGCACTGAAGAAAAGGCTGTGAATGCAGCAGTTTGTACTAGTCAGTAATACTATAGAAAGTCAGTCAGCTGAAACCAAATAATAAATTTTCACATTAACAATTCCTTATGTGTAAGTAATATTCTAGCTAGAAACATTAAATATTTGTAAAGAGCTATTGCAACAGAAATGGGGTTAGGTCACAGCAACCTGCACCATCCTGTCCACTGAAAGCTAGACATTCTCAAAATAAGCACCCAAATAATGCAGAGTGTTAAAATTACTTATAATTTCAGGAGCGTGATTAAAAATGTGATTTACTAACAAGTCTTTGATGTTCAAATCCTATTGACTTTCAAGCCTTATTACTTTGATGTTTTTAATATAATAAATTACTCTTGTAAATACATTAGCAACTAAATAGCCCCATACAGGAATCAAGCAAGTGGTTCCATTAATTGCTAGCCTTATGTCCCTTACATTTCCCTAGATTTATGCCCATTGCCCACTAGGCTTTCCATCTCCCTGCTTATAAGCTCACCATATGGTCATTTGCGCTATGAAATCTAGCAAAAGAAAACAGATGTTGCAATTGCACATAATAAGAGCTTGACTGGCCAGACTGCTACAGCCATAGAATACAACACAGTTCAGCTCTTCCCCTGCTTTCCCCTCAACAAAGACTCCAGTTCGGATCTCTCATCTATTCAGCTGTTGATTTTCATAAAGAAGGTAGAAAAAGTAATTCTCTCTTATACCTCCCACACATACACTCTCGAATTGGCCAATAGATTCAGAAGTTATTGAGGGAAAGAGAAAGCAGACATGCAGATAGTAATATAGTATGCCTCATTTCCTTCACTGCCAAGAAAAACAGAAGATAAATAAGATAATGAAATGTGTATCAAGATACCCAAGCCTGATCTTGCAAGCATACAATTGGCATCTTTTCTCTTAACTGGAACTACTTACACAAAGAATGTAACATTCCTAAATTACCATTAGAAGTAGTAGAGGTTAATCATTCAGCATTTTAGAACACATTGCCATTAGAGAAATGGTACTGGCTTACTCTACAGCCTTAGGTCCTGTGAACTACATCACATGAGTGGCAGAAACATAAACATTCAGAAAGGCTGTGAATTCCCAGAACTCTTGTTCCCACTATTTCAGATATAAAGCTGTTATAAATTACTGCTAATCCAATATTTTTGTATCCTGCTGAAAACAGGACTGTAGGAACTGCGACCGTTTCCCTGCAAATTTCCATTCTCAAATGGTTGCTGCATATATTCTGTATTTTTATATAAAATAATTACCTGCCAATAATAACAAAACATGTATAGATACAGAAACATTTCGATGTCCAGAAATCTATTATATTTCAGTTGGAAGCATATCATACTAAGTGTAACCAAGGAAACAGAATAAACACTGAGTGTCTTAAGTTATTATGGTCTGACGCTCTCCTTGAAATAAGATAGGTGACTGCAAATAACACATATGTAACATATAATGTTTATGAAGATACTAGACATTTGTAATAATAGCATGCAAGCTGTACTTCTGGGATTATAGAAAATTATAACAATGTGAGACTCCAAGTGGACTCTTCATTGCTTCTATGTTAAAGTATAGCCAGCATCTTCATTTTATATTTAGATATGTATATGTAGACACAAGTGTCTGGCTTTATTTGACCCTTTAGTGGGTCAGGTGTAAATTTTTGAAATTATTGCCCCTGGTATTCCTACTTCGCTTTAGAAAGCCTGAGATATCACCTTTAAGTTATTTTTCCCAAGATAAATAGCAATATATTCTCCTTAAATGTTCATCACACAACACAACAAGCAATTCTACAGAAGAAAGCAAAGATATGTAACCCTTATAATGAAATAAAGAAAAAATGAATATTAAATTAGAATCTAAATCCAACACTAAGTATTTCCTTTTAAGAGGAATGCCTAAAAAGCTGAAAGCATGTAAACTGCAGGTGTTATTAGACTTCCAAGATTTCAAAGGGTAGTAAACATTGCCTTCTGCTGCACATACCTAAAAGGCTGGGATATTTGATTAGTCATTGATTAATGACATTGTCAAGATGTCATGTAGAGAATGATAACCACATCAGTTCTAAGTTCAGTGGAGGCTAAAAGAACGTTCTCCTCCTGGATACAAACCTCAAGTTTCTTCACAGTTGAAGAGCATGCAGTAAACTTCAGCATTACTATGTGGGCAGTTTCTCAAAACCTACATCACAAGAGAAGGACCAGTCTAGGATGGAAGCCTCTGTGAGACAAAAAATAAATCTTATTAACTTTCTGAAGGTTCCTCTTCTATTTAGTGAGAAAGACATGCATAAATTCAAAACACCATCACTTCTCTGGTCGCAGTCCAACATTTCCCTTTAACCTTTCTCCCAAATTCTTCACCACAAAAAAAAACAAAAGAAGAAAAAAAAAAAAAGGAAAAAAAAAAGGAAAGAAAAGAAAGAAATCAAAAAATAAACAGCTTTTTTTAAGTAATTTCTTATTTACATAATCTTATTTAAGTAGCTTTTCTAAGCGTTCGGTGATGGAAAAGCTCTATGGTGTATAGTATATAAATGCAATAGGTATATAGTTTAGTTTTTACTTGCCACTCAGCTATTCTAGTGACAATTTCACATCTATCTTCCTCCAAATAGGAGAGAATTTTCTATTGAATTAATTATAGTGGAAAAGAAATGTCCAATTCTCGGGTTTTTTACCTTATAATGTAGAAAGCCAGCTGAAAGCTGGTATTTCCAAAGAGTAAAATTAAGCATAAGTTTCTCTCTGCTGAATCTTGTCAGATTCTTCTCCTCTACTATGTCAGAAACAAGCTGACTTAAAGGCCGTGGGAGTTCAGCATAGTGTTATGTATTATACGTGAATAAAGTCCTAATTTTTCTTTTTTCTTTCGGTTTTTTTTCATAGCTGACCAGAAAAATAACCCATGCTTCTCTGCATTTCTGGATCACTCCCAAAAGCTATTTGAATAAAAGTATGCAGGCTAGAATACTCTGTTGGCATTCACAATGCAAACTCTTAGAGTACACACAGCCCATCTTAAGAAAGATTGTAACTTTGAGACATGATACTTCTCTAGTCTGGCTTCTTGTTCATCTATATCATCCGTATCCCATAATGCTACCATATGGGGCTACATGATTTGCTCTGACAGATTCGTGCTATCGCCCACCCTTGCCTCACAGCTTTTCACACAGATTTCACAGAGCCTGCCTGCACTACAAAAGGGAAAGTAACCTGTCTGATATTACAGAGATCTCCTGTAGAGTACTGGTTTATTACTGCCTCTGGGACTAGGATCAAGTTCAAGGTCACAAAAAGAAAGGAAGAAGGCAGAATCTTCTTTGGCATGTGGTGGTGACTAGGAGTTAAGGCTCCTCTACCCCGCATAGTCACAGAAACAATTTTCAAGCACCTGGAAAGACATTAAAAATATAATCTTGTCCAGGAAAAGATATTATTTTCTTCACTTGCAGAGGATGATTCAGCCCTTCCAGAATGGCTCTCCTTGGTCCATGGCACAGCTATCTAGACATGACCTAAACTGCTGAGAAGAGAGGGCTTTACAAAATACCTATCCCCAGTCTCCTCTAGCATACCCAGGGCTGTTGCAGCAGGTGTCCAGCACCTGAACTCTAGTGCCTCCCAGGCCTGCCCTCTGCTGAGTGTGGTTTCTTCCTATAAAGGCCATCTTTTGTGTTAATCCACACTGAATAATTTTTTTTAAAAATGCTTCATTTGCTTGTCACAAATGTTCACATTGTCTAAATTGAAGCAATTCCACAAAAGAATAATATTTCTCAGGAACAGCTTCAGTGGACCAAGAGTAATTCTCTCCTGAATACATTACATCCAGCACCTCAGGGTCATTTTTTTGGAAGAGGGAAATAGCTTTTGTGAATTATGCTAGCCAAAAATAATTTTATTTATGCATTACTACACAAAAGCAAGGCTGCCAGAGAAGGGGTAGGAAGGGTGGCCTGGTTTAGTCTGGTCTTCGTTACACATCATTTTGTCACTAAGTAAAAACTACTCCTTTTTCTCTTTGCATGTTCACATAGCCTGGCCGTGTTCAGCACAGAGCTCGAAAGGTATGATTTGTGTTGGCAAGAAGGTGGCTAAGCTGACAGAAACTCAGTTAATGTATATAGCAGCTGATGAAGGACAAAAATGCCTCTACCTATAGTAGATCTGCACAATGCTACCTCTGTGCTTGGTGATGGCTTCCCAGGCTCTAAACAGATGGCTGCTATGCAGATTCAGGGCATCTATCAACCCTGGTCTTGGAGCTCAGCCAGGAATATCAGAGCAGAAATAATAGGTGGCCAATCAGACTTTCTGTGAAAGGTATTAAGCCAGAGGCTGGCAAATGCCATAGCAAATTTCTCCTTTTCACTGTGAGGGTGAAGCAGGCTCTTATTTCAGTTCTCATCTTCCTTCAGGGAGAGTTTAACACACAGTTATCTCTGTAAAAGACAAGGGCTATCCCCTCTAGCAGGCACCTATTTCTAGTGTGGTATCACTAAATGAGTGAGCTCTCCCAGAGTTCTTTTAGGAGTGTTTCTGTGCATTCATTGCCTAGAAAATGTAGAGAGAGTAGCTGCACATCCTTGGAAAATGCATGTTGTCAAGCAGAGTGTGTGCTGGAGGATGCAATAAGGATCAGTGGTCACGGTACGCAGTAATTTGTGCAATTTTCCCTGGAGTATCCGGGACCAGACCTCTTCAGCATATATAAAATCAAGGAATTTGGCTTCGAGAGCTTGGATAGGAACATTCCTATGGGACAGATAAACAGAGAGTGGAATTAAAATGACACCTGGGGAAAGGGAGAAATTATTTAACCTTTATGCCAAACTGTGCTTAGACCAACAGCAATTTAGTTCGAAAGCATGTGAAGCAGTGAAATGATAGCTCTCTGTGAAAAAGTTCAACATCTCTGTCTGTGACAAGGAAAACTCATTAGAGTTCACACAGAATCCTCCAGCAAAAGTAACCATTATGAAGTTCATATTATTACTACTTTTAAGGTTAAAAAGCAAAGTAAGGTATGAAGGTCGTTCTTGGGTAGAGAAAGAGGAAGGTGAAGAGGAAGACAGCTCCTGTCCATTTACAGCAAGATTAAATAGATCTGTATAAACCTGATTTTTCTCAGGATTTGGAGTTGCTCTTTAGTCTCACTTTGTCAGACACGCAGAATGTTCAAGGGGAAGACTGCAGTATTTCCTTTGGAGGCAAATTTGTTTTACAACAATGGAGGGGAAAGCTGGTCAGAAGTGGTTGAGAAAATTTTGTACCTTAAGCACATATGCTTTTACAGCCCCTTCACAACAGCTTCTCTCCTTCACCCTCTGACCAGGTGCGAATGTGCTGCAGAAGCAATAAAATGGCAAAACTACAGAGACCAGCTCTTTGAACAATAGACCTTCTGTTTAACAGAGATATACTACTCCAAACCTTTGCCAGAATACAGAAGGCAAAGTGGAAAAGCATCATGAAAAATGTGCTTATCCTCCTAAAAGACTTTTAGTCAATCATTAGCTTAAGTAGCTTGAACAAAAGCAAAGTGAGTATTTTAACATTGTGTCTCCTTAATTTGTATAACTGAAAACGTTTTGAATCCCTGACAATTTGGGAAAGTACAAACAAAATGAATGAGGGTTTATTCTGAAAACAGTCAATTTCCCCTGTCATTTAAAATATGTAGAGGGCACTATTGCCTTGCCAGTGTTCCTTTACCCCTCATGTGAGGCACTAACTCACATCCCCCACTAGATCAGAACAAACCTCAGTTTTTCCAAAGCATAGACTCCTGCCAATGGGGAAAAGAGGTTTCAGGATAACATAATTGCTTTGTTGCAACCTCAGCTTCCCACTGAGAAAATAATTCACTCATTTAGAAGTAATAACCTATATTTTTCAAGTAAAATGTAAAACAGCAATAATTTTTAAATGCTATGCATTATTGCACTTACGAAGTTCACTTAGGAATTTCCATCCACAATCATACAGCAAAAAACATAATAAGTACGTGCTATTTTTATCACAGTATGCACACTACATTCCATGCACAGGCAAGTTTACAATATGTTTCATCTTTTAATTAACAGCTCTTTTCATCTGTCAGTTTACAGAGGAACATGTCATGTCTTTGTAAGATGAAAAAGTACAAGAGCTGGAGACACTCACTCTTGAAAAAAATGAAAATTTAGTACAAATCATTTACATAGACCAGAGGAATTTTTACAGCTTTCCTTCCCTGCATTAGTTTCAGCCAGATCATCTAGTAACAAACTGAAAAGGGCTATTCAGTAATATCATACCTAAAAACACAGGAAAGATCTGGTAACTATACCAAACAGAGCTTCATTCTGTATTGGTAGCTACAAGAGTTTAGATTGCTGTTTCTACTAGTAGTCAATAGTATTTGAGGGGAAGGGGGCTGGGGAAGCTGATAAGTTAGCAAGAGTTATGCCTTCTCTTATCTGGCAATCCTACACTTTCATATTAAAAATCTTAGTGCTATGTGATTACAAAATACTCCTTTACCACTGAGTTTGTAACCCTGCATTCCATCATTCTCCTGTTTCTCCACATCATTTATTTAATGAAATTGATTTTCCTATCAACTGTTTCAACTTCATGTTCTCTTCTGGAGCAATTCAGTTTTCCTTCTATATTAGTTAATATTAACAACTAGTTGTCTCTCCTAGAGTTTTTCATTACTGTTACATATACTCCTGAAATGTGTCTTTAAACAATTAAAGTACTTCTACTTAGCTATGGAAAAAAGAAAGTAAAGTGTGAGTTTCAGTTCAGATTCAATATGAACAATGCAATCCAGTTTGGTTTAAACTGAGTGATGATGTTATCAGTGAAGAACTGGCTCGTTCATTCTAAGTTTACACATAAACCTGGATCCAAAGTCTGGCTTAAAGCATTGTAATTTTTTCTAGTTGCCACAGCCTTGCATGAAGTCTTTCATGTGTTCTACTCTGACACTGGAATGAAAGACAAGGTGAGTTACAATAGACATGTACAATTAAAAGCTGTTTCTGTGTGTCTCAACCTGTTTGTTCCTCATCCTAAGAGCGGAAGAAAAGGAGAAGTAGTTTTTCTCCTCTCTGAACATCAGCACCGAGACTGACCTTTGCTTGGTTGATTTTAGAGCTAGTGGGGGGAAAAAAAAAATAGGAGAAGGAGGAAGGAAGGACAGGTTCACTGAGTAACACCAGCTCTAAGGGTCAGCTACTTATGATTCTGAGTCCAGCTCTGATACAGCCCAGCTGTGAGATCTCAGCTCAAGCTCCTGATGAAATTGCCTGAGATGTGAGAAAATCTGTATAATGGAGCCATGCAAGCTAAGAAAGATAAAATTGCAGAGGTAAGACTGCTGAGATGAAGGTAAAGTAGTAGCTCAAAGATTCAGGGGTAAAGACACCAACATGAGAGGATCCTATAGGGAAAACCAGGGAACTGACAGCAACTCAGTAACCTTGAGGATCAACTCATTCCAGGGAGCAGTAGAAATCTTCCCACTGCCCATTACTTTGAACCAATTTGTGTTCAATCAGGTTAAAGTAAGAAAAAAAGAATTAAACTGTGTATTGTTCAAAAAAGTTTGAATCTGTAACCTGAGGCCCTAATATTTCTGGGTAATGTGTTACAATACCACCATTTTATTTAAAACAGTAGCAATGATGGGGTTTAGCAAACTTACAAGCCTTGAAAAGCATTTGAAATTATCATGAATTACTATATTCTTTGAGGGGAAGTAAAAATTATCTTTAATAACTTTTTAAAAAAGTTACAGAATTTTATAATGTTCCTATGCAAATAACTACAAGCCAAGGAAGGTATAAGCAATGTCTATATTGCGCAGGCAGGCATCCTTCAGACTACTTAACGTACAGCAAGAAGAAAGTGGATTTGGCATATTTTTGTGTGGAATCACAGTTTTTCTGCTATGGGGATCTTTTGACACCAGCTCCTGTATTTGCTTTTATTACAGTCATTTCAACATAATCTTGATAAAGAGGATATATAGAGGAATACCAAATTGATGTGCCTCAGAGATTTTATCTTGGGGTGAAGAGAAAACTACTTCAAGAGACTTGTTTATGGGAGGAGAAGAGATTGATATAACTTTGGCCTTAAGGTAAAATTTCACTGACTTTTTTTCCTTCTTGCTTATCTATAAACTATATGTTCATGTAAACAGAATTTTTATGTCTGAATACATATGCTTAAAAGAATATTTGTTATTAAAAGGCTACTAAATCAAGACGCACACAGAGAAATCCCCAAACACACAGAGAGATATACACACAGACACACTTTAAGAGGTTTCACTGGGACAAACTTTCATAAAGTTAAGTCAAATTATTAGGGCAGAATCTAGTTCACCTTCTGTCATTAGGATCTGATGCCACAAACTACATCATCCAGCTGAAATCTGTGAATTTTAAAGAAGTATCAGAGGTCTCAGGAAAACTACTTGCAGTGAGTGTGAAGTCACACATGCTAACTCTAATAACCTCCCTGTTATTCTTGTGCGATCAAAATAAGAATGCTCCTAATTCTGTTTATATTGCAGCCCTCTAGACATGCATGGACAACAGTAATTTCATTTTGTTGAGAATTTTTGTATTTGAAAGCTTCCAGAACTGCATGAAATTAAAATCAACAGTAAAGTCTCTACAGAAAGCACAGAACTCTTTTCTGTCTCTGAGCTAAAATGGAAAACCAAGGTGCCCACAGTTTCCTGGAAGATGCAAGTCTGGGAGCCCTTCCAAGTTTTACACTTCATAGACAGGAGACAGAGAAAGAAACAGTTTGTGATAAAAATCAAAATCAGAAGCAAACACATGCATAAGCAAAGCTATACTCGCAATTTCTCTGTGCTATCATAGTTTGATGGGAACTGAAAGAATCCATGTCAAGTAGGATATAAGGGCAAATAAAGAATCTAATATCAGCTTCCTTGGAGCCTACACTAGCACTAAACAAGTCTTATTTTTATTGATGTCCAAAGGTCACTGATTTGACTGTGCAGACTCAATCTTCACTGTGATTTGAAGTTGTCCATTATGCTGTGCCTCAACTTTCCTATTTCCTCTCCTTTTCTTTTTCCACCTGCATATATAACGTCATTTCAGGTTCTTCATTCAAGTCACTCCTTGTCTTTATTGAAAACCTTTAAAAAGACTTGCCTCTTCTACAAAGGAAAATACATAAATCAAAATGAAGTTTTTTTATATGCTGCCATTTAAACCCTGAAACCTGATAATACAAAAATATATCTCCACAATGATCAGCTTTTAATAGTCATATGTGATAGTATAACCAGGTACAATAGGATTATGCACAGTGTTTCAGAGCACACACCATTTTTGTAGACTAAAGGGAAAGAATTACGTTGTTGTTTCTTGATACTTATACCTGAACTTACAGCTTTTATCAGATAATTTTATATCTGTTTTTCTAACATTAATTCTGTTACCTACTTAGAATTCTGGAAGAAACTTTGAAAAATCAGCACATAAATCTCTTCTACTGAAGTATCGAAAACCTTCTTATACACCTATTATTTCTAAAGGTCTTGGAATTTTAAGGAAAATAAAACATGACATAGATATCTCCATCAATTTTGTACTTTAAAAAAGTTGACAGAAGGAACTTAGTAAAAATCCTTCTTAGTTTATCACTAATTGTTTATACAATAATCTCTAAGCTACTGAAATTTTATACCTATTTTTAACCATGGCTTCTCAGAGTCACTAGATCTGTATTCTCATGTAAGCCTCTGACAAACTTATTAGACCAGATTAACTTGTCCATTTACTACACTCTGTATTTTTAAGATTGTATTTTTCAGTTTCTCATTTCTAAACCAAACTCATGATTCCTTCTGGCTTCCAGCTTAGATTCTGTACACATTATTATTATGTTCCTTCACCTTTATTTTTTAAATTAATTCTGCCTATTTGTTCATTTATTTTTACTTCACAGAGTAGTGTCAGACAACTTCATGTATACATAAAAGTTATGCTCACTGTGTTCAAATAGAGTTTGTTTCTCTTTCATCTTTTTCCTCACATGTGTTTCCTCTTATTCTAAACTCAGGATAAAATGACAGCTTCATGTTTATTTCCTCTACGCTGGTGCATTTTAATTGATCTACAAAAGATGTCAGAATGTGCTGCAGCTGAACAATAGAGCACTTCAATAAAATGTCAAATTCATCTGTTACAATGTTTTCTAAGCAAAAAAATAAGGACAGTAACATGAAGACTGGAAGAATTCATCATCTTATTGTTTAAATTTGAAACAAAAATTCCTACTTTAGCACTTTGGGTTGAACAATTCCTATTTTGATGATTTGTCTGCACCTCTGCATAATTTAAGTTCCCAATTTTACTTCATTTTCGGAAGTAACTGAAAGGCAGTATTACTTCTCGAAGTCTAGGTTTTAAGGGTTTTTTTCTGTTTTTCAGATTTCATATTAAAATTATCTTTTGTAAAAATATAAACATGATTATGTAAGAAGGCAGAATGGAAGACATTCTAAATCTGCATTTTCTGTCAGTTCTGTAATTATGAATTCCACAAGGGAAGTAAAAAAAAATAAGAAAACCTACAAAACCTACACACACATAATATAGACTACATAGTCATGAAATTGTTGCTACATCTATGTTTTTCCCTACGTTAAATTATGCAACACCTGAAAAACTCAGCTGTACTAGTCAAAATATATAGAAATCCTACACACAATGAAAGCTAATTTGACTGTTAGCTTGAAATTAGGCTGCAGCTTCCTTAATGAGGGATCTAGGAAGAATTCCTCCACCTATAGGGTCTAAATCTGAATCTCTTCATTAATACAAAATGGTTAGAAGATTGGCACAGATTCAAGTAGGAAAAGGTACCTGAGGCAGAATTCTATATACCTGTGAAATGTCCAATGATGCTCAATCGCCTTAGGCAGGACTGCAACAGGTGAAACAACAACTAGGTTGCTGTGTGCAGCCATGAGGGCAGTGTAAGTTATTCCAGAGGATTGTATCAACTACCAAAGCAGTTTATAATTAGGAGACCATATAAACATCAATGAATATACTCAAGATACAAAGTAGATTTTTTTTAAAAGAGGACTAACAAACAAACAATGGCCTTCTAGTACCACAACATTCCATGAGCTAAACTGCCAAGGTAGCTACTCTGTCTGCTCAGTGCTGAGGTAATCAGATAACTAAAAGTTCATAATTGCACAGTTGCTAAGTGTACTTGTCACATGACTATCTTAGAAAGACTGCAAGTCACCAGGCCTCACTGACTACAAGATGACAGCTGACAGATCTGTTTCCTGATGCCCTTTCCAAGATTCTGCGGTGCTGAAACAAAATTACCCTTCAGCATTGAGCTACAAGCTTTGATCGATTCTTTTTTCTGTTCAGAACCAAGCTGAATAGCACCAAGTGAAAGAAGTTGATTAACAAAACAGATCCACCACTTGGTTTTAAACCCTTGGCACAGAATGTGATTAGCTGTTAGGTAGTAAAGTAGCCTCATGCTGGCTGACACAGTTGAAGTCAATGCTACTGTGGGAAGAGAAGAAAGATCCATATTTCTGCTACTGTCCTTCTATTCTGTTTGAGAGCAGAACAGACTCACTCTTGGGCTTTTCATAGTTGCTACAGTTACAATTTAGGAATCATAGAATTTGTCAACTATAGATTTAAGCTGTCCTCCCCAAATGGAGGGTCTATGAGTACACATACAAAACTAATGAACTACTTTAGACTACATTAGGAACTACTAGAAGAATCTCACAATAGGGGTTTAGCTAGACTCTTACCAAACCTATGTTTGGGTGCCCTACCCTTCTCTGAAGATGTAGTGATTTGAAAAAAAACTTTATCCTCACAAATGTATAAGTTTAATGCTCAAACTTGGATGATTTTAGAATAAAAGAAGAGCTAGCCTAAAGTATTGCCATGGACATATACATATGTATAGGATGTATACATATACACACACACACATATTTTCATGTATATGTGTATACATACAACTTTTCCAAGATTTTCACTTTAAGAAAACCAGACTTCAGCAGCTGCCTTATTACCAAATCCTATCCATGCCCATAGCTGTTAAAGATGAACAAAATTTGCATAGCATTCGCACAAAACTCCAGACAGAATATTTGTAATTCAGATTTGGCTTACAATGGACTCATTTACATTTTATAATGACTTTAGCAGACGAAAAAAAAAGCCAAGAATGAAATAGGTTTTTTCCCATTTACCAGAAAGTAAAAGAGACATATTCAATGCACTGGTAGTAAGAGTACAACTTCAATTTGGAACATCACCATCAACGATAAGAAATAGCGCCAGCCATATTAAGTGCTTATTTTGCCCTAGGCACTTTATGAAATGCAGGGCCCTTGAGAACCACCCTTCTCTTAAAAACTGGCATCTGAAATTCTAATGAAATCTCAGCTGAATAGGGGACTGGTCCTCTTTCCTTCAAACATAGTAAGTCTATATTCATTCCTTCATGCATGCATCTAAAACCCCATTAAAGTTAATGGGAGCTACATGTGCACCTAAGGGGGAATAGTCCCATAAATATTCTTAAAGGGCACACAGAGTGTAAAATAGAAGTCTTCACAAGTAGATTTTTTCTTAATGTTGTAAAAATGTTGCAATTTGGGAATAGTTTCAAACGGAAGAAAAAGCAGTTGGAGGAATTTCTTACCTGGCTTTAAATTACAATTGCAGGAAATCAAGCTGCTTCTTTCAAAAGTCAAGATAATAGCAAGTTAACAGAGTAGTTATAACTGCTGTTGAAAATAACTTAAGCAAACTTCTTCAAAGACAGTGCTGCATATATAAAGATTCAGGAGCTTGACTAACCCTTTAAATACCTACCTTCAATAAATTTTCTTTCTTTTCCAGAAAATAGAACAGCACATTTAAGGCAAAAACTCACTGTTCTGAGCACTTTTCCGGTTTTATCTACAGTTTAGGTAGATGGTCATTACATCTGTCCCATCAAAAGCCAAGGACCACAAACAGATATGGCTGTCTTCCTAGATATGCTCTCATTTGTTGAGCCTCATGAATGTAGGTAATAAAAGTGTAAATCCAACTCCAGGGCAGAAAGAAATGACAATGTGTTTTTCACAGAACTGTGGAAACCAGCTCCATGGATAATATATTGGTAAAATTTAAAATGCCTCACTAAATCAGTGTCTATGCTACCTCTATTTCCACATTAGGGAAACAGCAATATAAGATCTTAGCAATGCACAGAATTAGGAAACAACACTTATACTCATCAGACTAGCCCAGGACATTACCCAGCATGACACAACAGTGACAATACCCTTGTATCTATTTGGCCTACATGATGGGGAAGGGAAATATCCTTGCTTTGTATTTCTGTGTACAGTCACACCATAGCTTTGGAAATGATGAAAAGTAACTCTCCAGGAAATTTTCAAGTCTAACATGGTCAGTATAACAAAAGATCTCTGCATGTGAATTCTAATGCATTTACCTACCGTGTGTACCCCAGTCTCTACAAAACGCAGGCAAACAATTAATTTTGCAAAGCTATGTAATTCCTCCAAATTAGGACAGATTGGTTTTGAAGCAGTGGAAAAAGGCACATCTTCGTCATAGAACCAACCTACATCCCAGCTGTCACATCTCTGCTTTAGCCTATAGGTCTACTAGAACTTTGCAATTAAAGGGTTGTGAAAATGTCGGGAAGTAATGTGTTTTTCCTGTAATTTCATTCCCCTAAAATCTTTAAGCCATTTTTGCTAAAATTGTCCCAAATTCTCAGCCTAAGTGAATATCCAATGTGGAAGAATGTCCACATTGGTGGGCAAAGTTAGGCAGCAGAGAATATGGAGTTATAATGAAAACACCCTGGCAAACTTAGTCCTTTGAAAACACCACCAACCAAGAGTTGAATGTGTGATAATTATCAGTTAGTCTTTCTTCACGGCACCTTCTATTCTAAACTCAGTTTAGCTCTTACATTCCCTTTCACTTCTTCTTTTGCTTCCAGTTTTTTTTTTTTGCTGATAAACTCTGCAGCCTTTGGGCACACTTGTTGCTGAACCAAGACCCTCCACACCACTGAATCTGATTGGGACTCTGGGGCAGGAGCACAGTTAAAAATTATTGCAGATTTAGACAGAGAGACCTGGCATTCCCAGGTGTTGGTGATAAATGCTGAATAACTGACCATTGCTTTTTCACCTTTACTGCAATGTGCAGTGGCCTTAATACAGAGTATCTGACACCCTCAGAAAGTGTTGAGGCTACATTTCTAACAAAAAATATTTTATCCAAAGAGATAGCACAAATTCTAGTCATAAGATGGACCCCAAGCTTTTTAAGTGAATGCCTCATCATTTTGTTTTGTAAACTTCGGAGCAGTCCCCTCATCTATCAAAAAATTCTGTAGCTGACCATAGACGAAAGCAAGTGCTCTTAATACGAGAAGTAGAAGGATAGACAGCAGATCAGGGAAAGGAACAAATTATTTCTCTAGTCTCTGCTTTCCCTCCCCAGACGCAACTTTTTTCTTAGTGCCTTTTGGAAGTATCTATTTCAAATGAGCAATTGAGACAGAGTAATGAGCTGACCTTTTCCAAGTATTATCTTACATGAAACACAATTGCTTTAAGACAAAGCACATATAATTATTCAAACTGGGAGGCATTTTTCTGCTAATGGAAAGCAAGCTGCAATTTTCCACACTGAGCAGCACTGTTTCAGAGCTGTTGAGCCCTGGAGCTTTCTCTGAGCCTTCAGTATCAAAAGCTCTACTGCAGCACTTCTCCAAATCACTGAGTTCTGATAACTTAGAGGTATTTAACTGAAGCCTAAATCTATTAAATACAAATTGCATTAAAGTAACATTAAGGATTTTATTAAAACCTAGTATACCAAGGGTAGAAGGAGAAAGATAAAAACAGAAGCAAAAATTGGAATCAAAAAGCTCCCGAAATGCATAAAAAGTAATCCATAGCCATGTCTAAGCTCTGATTTTTTTGCCATTCTAAGACAAAGAGAATAAAATGAAAAATAAACTATACTGATTGTTTTGACTAAAAGAACTTTTCTACAGACCAGCAACCTGTGCCAATTTTTAAGACTGATTACCTTTGAAATGCCAGATAACAAACTGGAAAAGAAATTACTTACACCTTTAACTACAGAAAAAAAGAGTATTCGCTGCTTTCATTTATACTACAGCCTTGAGCAGTGCCTATAAAACATTTAATGTCTTTCCTTCATCAGCTATTTCCTAATTTTCCTGGTTTTAGTAAAAGGAAGGAGAGCAAGGTGACAAAAAAAAGGGAGAGAGGGATCAAATGTAATGCAAACAGACTCAAAAATATATTTGAAATAAAATCTGATGTAGTAGCTGCATTTTTTAATAATATCCCAGTGAGCTATTTTTAAAAGCAACCTTCAAAGGAAAAACTCAGGCTTTGCAAAGGGGGATGAGGAATTTAATTTTTTTATGAAGTCTTCTTTCTTTTTTTTTTTTTTTTAATCTTTTGCTTGATGATGCTTTGCTTTAGAAATGTAAGAATTCCATGACTGGAGAATTAGAGCAATGTAATGAAAGGAACTAAAAAGCAAATGCCTGCTTTCTGAAATTAATTGGGGTTTCTGCTATTATACTCAAAAACTGCCAGCCATATACTAGTTGCATTTGCAGTTTGAGTTAGTAGGCCTTTCCCACACTCCAAAATGCAAGTGAGATATCCACTTAGGTGAATCCTAGGCTGGCCATGAGGATGTATCCAATGATATTCTAATATAAATTCACAGTTCTCCATAAATTCCCAACATTTGTTTCACAAGAAAATAATGATACAGCAATGCTCTTTTTTTGCAAATCAAGAAAGAAATCCTATAAATTTAAAAACATAAAAGTGTACATTAGAGAAAAGGTGAAAGTTGATAATCTAAGAGTTAAAATGGATAAACACCACATTGTCTTTAGGAGAATGCGAGCTAAGCATTTGTGAAGATACAAGAATTTTACTAGGGTGAGAAAGAGGATTAGTTCCGAGGGGAGGTTGTTGTTGGGGGTTGTTTGCTCTTGTTAAAAAAACTGGCACTCATACCAGTAAGTACATAAAAGAAAGCTTAGTAATTGCCATTTAATTCCAGCTTATTACAGCTTTAAGAGAGACACTGGATAATCCAGAAACCTGGCAAAAAAAACAGAGAATAGTAGATCTGACTTCCCAAGTATTTCTAAGATGATAAAACTCAGAAGGGTTATGTTACAATTACAGCTCAAGATGTTACACCGTAGCTCAAAAAAAAAAAAAAAGACAACATATATAGGTCCTAATCTTTAGGAAAATGTTGCAATGGAAACAACAAAACAACTTCAGAGTCAAGTAAGCCTCTACCTTACCTGTTGTGTCAAAACAAGGTTGCTATATATGATTTTGTGCTCCAGAGGGATAAAACAACCCATCTGTCCAACAGCCAGATCAGAACAGGTGTAGCCTTTTTGTTAGGTGATTTCATTGTAAAAAATAGGGTTTGTTTATCTTGCTATAAAAACAGTCCAGAAGGTAAAAAGTGTTACAGTTTGCTGATGTGCAATTCTACACAAAATAATGAATTCCTCTAATTCGCACTGAAGTTCAGTAGGAGGTAGGCAGGTCAGCACTGGTCAGAAGTAGTAGTCACTTAATAAGAAAAGTATAGTAAGAGATTTATGGTTTCCAAGAGTTTTTTCCAAGATCATTTCATTCAAACGTTTTAGAAGCTTTTTTAGATTTCTTTCCCTTGACTTTTTTTCCCCAAAAACAAGTATCTTCTTTCTTTGAAGGAAGACTGCTTTTCTTTTTCTATACCCTCCTCTCTCCAAAACAGGCAAAAAACCCCACAGTAATGTGCAGAATAACCAACAGAAGGGGACTGAAAGGAGTAGAAAAAATAGCATTTTCTTTTTTCCCACTGATATAAAATACAACTTCTAAATAAAGCTTAAAATGGAAAATTTTCTCCATTAACACATCCTTTAAAATTTTCAATACTGCAAAAACCTATTTCCAGTAAAAACATTTGACATTTGTCTAGGTAATAAAAAGTGGAACTAATGAATGTGAATATATCATTTCTCTTATGGCTAAATCTAGAGATATTGTGCAGAAAACTTAGTTCCTGTGTTTAAAAAAATCTTTTCTTATTCAACCTAGTTCAAAACCATAATTTTTTCACTAAGCTTTTACTCAATTTCTGCTCAGAACACAATGGGTGGAACCATGGCATCAGCAATGCTGTGAAATAGGACCATACTTAGACTGACAAAAGGCCTTGCAGAATGGGTAAAGAAGTAAAAGCATACTTGCAGATCCCAAAATTAACATATTTCTTTTTTGTCTCATCCAGTTCTATCTTCAAAATATCAGATTGTTCATAAGTCTGATAATTTTCAATATAGCTCTATTTACAGTTACTGAACATCTTGAAAATTTCATAGGATGTGTAGAACATTGCATTCTTCATCTTTATGCATATGATCGTATTGTTGGAGTAGACTGAGCCATAACAAATTCAAAAGGACTATTCAGATGATTTAAGTGCATTTTTTTCTGGAACAAAGTCAACACAGAGCTCTGACAAATGGCGAGAGCCACACCATTCAGTAGAACACAGAGACACTCCCCAGCTGGTGCTGATCACATTCTACGCCAGAAACATTGCAATCGCATCATCATACATTGCATTTCATACTGACAGCAAAGCATGCAAGATGGAAAGCACAAGCTACCTGGGGAAGTTTGGGTGTCTCTGACATACTGCGACCTTCTGCTGTGCAGATTTTCCTTTAGAGGTCTGTAGTCTCCCCTATGTGTCCTAAGGTACTGCTTTCACAGCCAGTCCCCACCTGCCCCACAGTACCTCCTGCTTCTGCCAAAATCCCCTCTGCTCCACGCCCAAGACAGCTGACATTGACCCAAATGCAGGTTCCTTCCCCAGATTCAATGGCTTCGCTCCTCCCCTCTCCTTTGCTGCACCACTTTATCCCTTCACCTTGGACCTCCTTGCTCCCAGGCAGCCCTGGGCAGCACATCTCCTCACTCCACACCCCTTGCTGAGGACAGGACTGGCCCTGCACCAGGCAGCTGAGGGGCTCCAGCCTCCTCCTCCTCATGGACACACATAGACTCCCTGAGAGTCCCTTTACCTGACCTCCAGAGCTGCTGGATCACTTCGCTCTTACCGTGCTCATGTATGTTGTGGGCTTTCCACTTCATGGTTGAAACAGCACAGGGTGACAGCAAGCTGCAGCAGCAGACTCCCTCTCTCCAGGTTCACCTCTGCCAGCTGTGATGGAGAAGCAGGAAATCAGTTTCCAGCACAGACTCAGAACCTGAGTCATGGAGACCCACCTCTCCCTTGGCAGTCCTGGGCAACTTCCACAGCTTCTGCCCACTGCTCTGCCAGTCCCCAGCACAAGCTGCAAGTCCCCACAGTCCCCTTCACAGCCAGGGGAGGAGCAGGCCCAGAGGCAGCAAGGACTGAGAGCACTGGAGTTCATCAGGGCTGGAACAGCACCTGGGCACAGCCTCCCAGGGGGCAGTAACATGCCTTGCCCTCCTCTCTCCTTCCCTGCCCTGTTCTGTCTGCCTTTTCCTGGTCCTGCCCTGCCTTCTCCTCATCTTCCTTCCCCTGCACTCACCAGCTTGAAAGTGCTGCTTTCCAGCCTTCACAGCCCTTCCAACCTGTGCCAGTCCTAGCATGGATGCCACTGTGACATGGTCACCCCTGACTTGCTGCCCACAGTGACATGGCCACTGCAAGCCTCCTGGGGCAGGTCCATAGCTGTGGGTCATATTTTGGTGTGTTCACGGCCTCCCACAACACCCTCATGAACTTTTCTCTGTTGCAGATATGTTAAGGCCTGTTCTGCAGCCATGAGAAGGAAACCTGGTAATTGTTACACACTTAGAGAAAACACCTTCCCTCTGCATTTTCCCAGGCTCTGCTCTACTCCTTTACCAAGAATCCTCTCCTCCCCCTTTTTATCACCTGTGGTGAGCTGACTCTGGCTGGATGCCCCAGGTGGCCACCAGAGCTGCTCCATCACTCATGCTCCTCAACTGGACAGGGAGAGAAAATATAGTTAAATGCTCATGGGTTGAGATAAGGACATGAAGAGATCACTCACCAATTACTGTCATGGGCGAAACAGACTTGACTCGGGGAAAAATAATTTAGTTTATTACTAATCAAAACAGCGTAGGGTAATGAGAAACAAAACCAAATCCTTAAAATCTCTTCTTCCCACCCCTCCCTTCTTCCTATGCTTAACTTTACTCCTGAATTCTCTACATGCTTCTTCCACAATGCGTGGTGGAATAGGGAATGGGGATTGTGGTCAGCTTATCACATGCTTTCTGTGGTACTTCTTCCTTCTCATGGGGAGGACTCCTCACACTCCTCCACTGCTCCTTTGTGGTGTCCCACCCATGGGAGACAGTCCTTAGTGAACTTCTTCAACATAAGTCCTTCCTACAAGCTGCATTTCTTCATGAACTGCTCCATCGTGGGTCCCTTCTACAGGGTGCAGTCCTCCAGAAAGACTGCTTTAGTGTGGGTCCCCCATAGGGTCACAAGTTGTGGCAGCAAACCTGCTCTAGCATGCACTTCTCCCCACTTGGCCACTGGTCATGACAGGAGCCTGTTTCAGCAGAGGCTCTCTATAGGGTCACAGCCTCCGTTGGGTGCATCCACCTGATCTGGCATGGGATCCTCCATGGGCTACAGGTAGATCTCTGCTCCACTGTTAACCTCCACAGACTTGAAGAGGACAGCCTACCTCACCATGGTCTTCACCACAAGCTTCTGGGGAATCTGCTCCGTTGGCTGGAGCACCTCTTCTCCTTCTTTCTTCACAGATCTTGGTGTCTGCACAGTTGTTTCTGTCACATATTCTCATTCCTTTCTTCAGCTGCAGTTGCACAGGGTTTTTTTCCCCTCCTTAAATTTGTGGTCACAGAGGTGCTACCACCATCACTGACTGGCTTGGTCTTGGCTAGCAGCAGGTTCATCTTGGAGCTGGCTCTATCAGACATGGGAGAAGCTTCTAGCAGCTTCTCACAGAAACCATCCCTGTAGCCCCTCTGCTACAAAAACCTTGCCACACTAACCCATGAATTAGAGCAGCAAGACAATGAGAAGCCAGCTGAGGGTTGCAGTGTGCCAGTTATGGTCCATAAAAAACTGTTTCTCTCTGCTGCTCCTTTCTTCTCACACTTTTCCCTTGTTCCAGTGCAAGTTCTCCACAGAATCTGGAGTTCCTTTGGGAATATCTATCTCCTTTGACATGGGCTTTCCATAGACAGCAGTGAATATCTGCTCAAGCACCATGGAGCATCCCTTCCTCTTTCTCTCTCCTTTGTGTTCCCTGCACCACTTCTCACTTCTTTTGTTCCCCTTTCCCTCTCTCTGGCATTTTCTACTCTTCCTTGCACAGATTCTTCCCAAGGTGCTGTCATCATGACTGCAGGGCTCAGCCGTGCCCTGTGGTGGTGCCATTGAAGCTAGCTGGATCCGACTGTCCGGCACTGGGCAACCCCAGCTGCTCCTTATAGAGGCAGCCCTGCACAGGCCACTGACAGAGTCTGGGCACCTGCACCCAATATACTGGCTTACGTATTCCCTAAGCCTTTCTTACTCCACAAGGTGCAATGCTGCATTCCCATAGGTTCTGTGTCAGCCCAGAGAACTGGCAGGCTTCATCAGTGAGGAAAAAAAGGACTGGGTGCCTTAGTCTTCTCTGCACCCCCTGTTCTTATAGTAGTCCATCTTGTTGACTTTCACAACCGTCTCTGATTTCAACACTAGCTAAGCATTACCTTCACTCCATCCCAATACACTGAAACAATGTCTTTATACTCCTCCTGGGATGTACATCCCTGCTTCTGCCTTCTGTGCAATTTCTTTTTTTTTTTATTTGCTCTCAGTCAGGATTTTCCTGTTTATCCATGTCTTCATCTGTTTTAAGGTTCTCCAAAAAGCAGAAGCTTCCATTATTATTCCCCAACCTGTGTCTGAACAATTAAGCTTAACCTGAAGTTTGTACTGTAAGCTCACCACCTGCTGTCAAATCTTCTACTAGGCTTTTGTGCACCGTGCCTGGCCTGAAAATTACTTGCAAGAACTGTATTACTGCTATTTGTCATTAATATGAATCACAGCACCATCAGCCCCAAACCTCAAAACTATTTCTGGCTAACCTTGAGAAATCTATCAAAATTACATTAATATACATTTGACAATTGCAGTATTGCAGATTTTGCAGCAGCTGCCCTCACAATCAAATACCCACCAGAAATTTCTATGATATGCTGAGCTACCAGACAGCATATTTGTCAAAGCATCAAAAATAAATGAACAAACCATGCTTTGGTGCCTGACCATGTATGTCAAGACAGACAGGAGAGTCTAAGCTAAGAGTCAGTATAAGCTAAGAGTTAATTGGCAGTGCTTGTGCGGGCAGGACTTAGAACAGGAACAATTTCCCAAGCCACCCAGTCTCATTCTCTGATGTTGCAAAGGTCACCTTACTGTAGTTCCATCCGTAAATGCATCAGGTGCAAAGGTAGTAAGTTCAATTCAGCAACCTACTCCCAATATAGAAAAGTTATTTCAAAATGCAGTTCCTCTGAGAGTTATAAATTTTCATAGAATTCCAGGTGTTGATTTCAATTGTAGCCAGTTTTCATCCACTTCTCCTTGCCCTAACCTTTAGTTTAGATAGTTTTTCTATTTCAGAAATCTTTATCTGCCTTCACATCTCTTTAAAAGTTAAACATCTTTCTCTTTGACAAACTCACGCAGCATTCCCATGTTGACTGGGGTCCCCATTTCCCAAATCCTCACGCCCATTATTTGTTTTCGTAGTTCAAGTGCATTGTTCTTAAACGTGGATGAACCGAATTGTCCATAGCATTCTAGATTAATCTGTCAGCATCTTTTACAACAGAATTACTATTTTCCCAACTTTAGCCGTAAAGATTTTGCATTTGAACTTCTTTTCTGTACTTACTTCTTTTGCATTTTTTTTTTCCCATGTCACATCACACTGGTGACCTAGATTTATCATGTAACAATGAATAAACTCTCATCTTTCTCTAACATTCCTTCGATAAGAACCTCAGCTTGTATAGAAATTCTTGCTATTAATACTCACTATAAAACCATAACTGTCATGAGATTCTCTCTGCATCATTCAATGTCTTCCAACCACCTGTTATCAGCTTATTCCCATTTCAGTATTCATACCATGGCAACAGAAGAATTATATGCTTTATTGTGAGCTGCGTCCTAAAATAAACATATTTTTCATAGAGTTTCCCTAACAGGGTCAGAATTAACCTTTTTAGAAAAATCCCAAGCCACCTGCACTTTACTGCTACTAGCTGAGTGGCATGTAGCCTACATGAGTTGAGTTTCCTTTTTGAATGTACTTTATATCTCAGCTCTGGGCACAGAAATTATGTTGGCTTACTAAAATGCTAAAGTATACTTTCAGCTGGAGTTTGGCAGAAAAACAGAGAAAGAAAAAATTATGCACACCATGCAATGTGCTGGGCAAATAATGCTCCAGAACTTAATACTTTATTGACTATGAAGTACATTTAAGTATTTTCAGAGGACTTTAGAGAATGACCATTTTTCATGTTTTATCGAGCACTTTATTCTGGGCCCATATAACTTGTCCCTGTGATGTGCTAGGCTGCTCTTGCAGCTTGTGAACTTTATGGCTCAGAACTATGTGAGAATATCTTTGGATAGTTTCCACCCTCAATAACAATAGAGGATTGTTAACTTTACCTTCTGTCCAAAGATGTGATGAATCCTAAGTAAAGTCAGAAGACCTTGCCTAAGCTCTCTGTTATATGGCAAATTTTGCCTGAGATCTTTATTGTTTGGTTTGAAAAAAAATAAAAATAAAAAAACCAAACTTTAAACTCTTGTCCTAGACTCCAATTTCATATCCAGGGATTACATTTTAGTAGAATGGAGGTGTTTTCAGGGACTTCACAGCAGAAATGTAATAAGAAATTGTTAAATCAAATTGATGGCCAGTCACAAGTAGTGTTCCCCAAGGCTCAGATTTGGGGCTGAGTCTATTTAATAGCTGTATCAATGATCTGGATGAGAGGATCAAGTGCCCCCTCAGTAAGTTTACAGATGACACCAAATTGTGTGAGAGTGTTGATCTGCTGGAGGGAAGGAAGGCTGTACAGTGGGATCTGGATATGCTGCATGGGCCGAGGCCAGCTATGTGGGGTTCAACAAGGCTAGATGTCATGTGCTGCTCTTGGGACAAAGCAACCCCATGCAGAACTACAGGCTTGTGGATGAATGGCTGGAAAGTTGCCCAGCAGAAAAGTATCCTGGAGTGTTGGTCGATAGCAGGTTGACTATGAGACAACAGTGTGCCCAGGTGGCCAAGAAGGTAAGCAGTATCCTGGCTCATACCAGAAAGAGTGTGGCCAGCAGGACCAGGGAAGTGATCAACTCCCTGTACTTGGCATTAGTGAGGTTGCACCTTGAATCCTGTGTTCAGTTTTAGGCCCCTTACTACAAGAAAGACACTAAGGTGCTGAAGTGTGTCCAAAGAAGAGCAGTGGCTGGTGAAGGGTCTGGAGCACAAGTCTTATCAGGAGCAGGTGAGGGAACTAGGGCTGTCTAGTCTGGAGAAAAGGAGGCTGAGGCGACACGTTAGCAGCTACTTGAAAGGAGGTTGTAGCAAGGTGGGTGCTGCTTTCTTCTCCCAAGTAAAAGTGATAGGATAAGAAGAAATATAGCCTCGAGTTGCATCAGGGGAAGTGTAAACTAGATATTAGTAGTTTAGTGTGTTATGTTTACAGTTGGACTCAATGATCTTAAAGGTGTTTTCCAACCTAAATGATCCTATGATTCTGTGATTCTGTAATATAAGGAAGATGCAAACGTGTTTCTGTAGAAACAATACAAAATAAATATCAGCCAAGACACTAAAGTACAACTGAAAACAGATAAATATGTGGCTATCAAATGAAACACGTCACCTTACCAGAAGGCAAAAAAATTTTATCCAAGTAAAAGCTACCTTTGTTCAAACATTTAGTGTTGGTTAAAAAGAATAAACTAATATATTTGCAAAAATAGAAACAGCAATGAATAAAATGAACAGTTACTATATTTAAAAGTTAAGCAGTTCCCCAGTCAAATAGAGGTAATATCTAAATTTGCAAAAAATGTTATTAAAATATTCTGTGTCAGTCTTTTACAGCAAAGTGGTTTGTGCCTATGCTAGATATACAAAATAGATTCACATTTTCTTGCATCTCATATGTTACATAAATACACATATTTTAATTTCTGGCAGGAACCCAGGAAAGCAGAATACAGCATTATCATTCTGTACTTTTTGTTGCATTTTTCAAAAGGCATACTAATGAGACTCAATAGGCAGATATATGAAGACTGAAAAGTATTTCCCAGTTGGTAAAAGAAATACTCCTTTCTGTACCCAGTTAAACTCTAACTCACAAACTCAACATAACTGCCAGTAATAAAGCCCATGGAGCTTGGTTTTCCACTCATTAATTTCTAGGATAGCATTCTCTGATCCAGCTCAGATGATCATAGTATCCCAGACATCAGAGACACTACTGTTGCAATCAATTTATAGCATTATACTCTCATCATCAGGGAAACAATGGTGTACATGAAAGTCATGGGACTTGATGTGCAAGAGAGCTTGACCTGACTCTTCCTTGATCTCCATGTAGTTCCTTCTGCTCCTGAGACCAAACCTGGATTTCTGTTCTTCCTCATTATCATGATGCTGGAGACACATCCAAGGTTGCTCGGAGACTTCTGAATTGTGTTCTTTGTTAGTATATAACTCCCAGAATTTCTGAAATAAATCCAAATATTGGTGAGTGCCATTCATTAATGGGTTTCAGAAAGGTGGTAAATTAAGAACGTAATCAGATTCATCAGCAAAGCCAGGAACAGAATTAATATCCCTGAGTTGCCTTCTAGCAACTGGGCATCATAGGGTCAATGAACCCAGTCAGACTGTGGTAGGAGCTTTGGGGTTATCTAGATAGCTACACAGATTCCTCAGATCAGCTCCAGGAGAAGCAGCGTGTTTCCAGAATCCAGTATAGACTGTCAAGTAGAGAGTATTTTAACAAATGTCACAGAAATAGTATAGTCATACCAAGGGGATACTGAATGCTAGCTGTTAGCAAGTCTGATTAGCCAGGAGATGGCATTACATGGAACCAAATAAATGACTTGCAGTTCTAAGGCTAGTTTTGACAAAGCCCTTACATGATATCTACAGAGGAACAAACTAATCTGGGTTGGAAATGCCACTAAAAAAAGTCAGGCTAGCATCTGAACAGATCAAATATCTGAAAATTGTGGCGTTCTACAAAGAAGCACGGCAGTTATGCTACCAGAGAATATATTAAAAGTTATAGTATTCCAAAATTTCTGATTAAATAGAAATCATTTCTTGTGTGAAAGCAGCAGATACGTAAGAAGGTGGTCCTTGAGTGAGCAGGGATACATTGCAGATGTATTTACAGCAAGGAAAAAAAATGAGCCTTATTCCTGTTGCATTAAGTAATTGAGAATAAATATGTTTCTATTTATTAGATGTAAGTATATGTGTGTCTGTACAAAATGTCTTTCAGATAGAGGTGCAAAGATTCCTTTTTCTGGCATCCTTTCAAATTACATAGCTACACCACAGTTATTTGGTAATTACAAGTGCAATTGCAGAGTGGTAACAGTTTTTGTTACTACCGGTTACCACTAATTCCCTGGTTATATTACTCTGTGCCGAATTATGGGGTAATTACAACAAAGTTAATTTGTAGCACTAATAGGCATAGTAAGAGCATTGCAGTAAGAAAAGACAATGAATAATACAGCCATGCAGTGAATTATCCAGTAATGTTAATTAGTCCTAGTTAGGCATTGAAAGGAAACTTGCAGCGCAATTTTGCTAAAACTGCACTGCAATGAACGTACCTTTATTGTAAACCAAAGAAAGGTTTCATCGAGGCTTGAATGGATTCTATTAAAAATAAATAATGCTCATAAACTCTAAAAAACCCCAATTTTGGCCATGCATATGAAATTCTTCAAGATGCAACTCTACACAATTAAAACAAAGAAACAAACACCAAAAAAATCCCTCAGATAGAAGTTCCAGATATACTTGTTGGACAAGTTCGAGTGTTATCTTGACCAGAGATTTTTATCTTTTCTACCTTATGTTACACGTCTGTCCAAATTAAACTGTTTTAGGAAGTAAAACCAAAGGACTGGAGCCTCATGAAAGCCCATGCTAACCACATCCCAGGCTTCTTTAAGAGACTTGTTAAGCCTTCGCTGAAAATATTCATTGCCAGTTGCTTCAGGCCAGTATTTTCATCAGCTGTGAGGCAGGTACATAGCTTCACAATTAGCCAGTTTAGACTGCTGAATGAAATCACCATAAAAGGAGGAAAAAGTCTTCAGGATTTGGCATGGTGAAGACCAGCATTTCTGGGTGCTGAGCAAAGGCACCTGTTCTGGCACTCCTTTCTCCTCTGCCTGGCTGCAGGGTGCTGCAGTTCCTACTCAGCCACTGTCCCTGCACAACAGGACAAGGAGGGTGCCAGGGTTGTTGGCAGTGTTGAAGACACCCAGGGAGTTCCTTCACCTTCCCTGACCATCTCCTTCAGGTACCCTCTACTAATCCAGGTTGTGTCTGGGGGACAGCATGAGGGATCAGGGGGTTTGTGCACATCTGCTCTACACCCAAGGCCTCCCAACAAGTCATTAATGTCCTCCCATGGTGTCTTACCTGAACTGGCTTGATCGCTGGGGAACTATGAAGAAGATTGAGATGTCCCCTCCTACTGTCCCTCCTTCCTTCCACCCAACAGCTGACCCCCAAGCGATGCAGACAGATACCCATTCCAACTCAAGCCCACATCTTTCTACCTTGTGTCAGCTCCTGCCAGACCCCACCTGGAGCATCTCCCAGTCAAAGCCACGTGTGTTCGCCCTGCCCTGGGCCCTTTTCAGAAGCCTGCCTTCCCCTGGTGCCTGGACAGGAGATTTCCATCTGGAAAAGCAGCCTCCAGGCTGGCTGACCTGGAGGGCTGCTGCTACTGCTTTCCAGACTGCAGGGAGACCCTTCAAGGGCACCCTGACCTCCCTTCTACCACAACTTTCTCAGGCTTTCTTTCCTCTTCCCCTCCTAGCACCAGAAAAGGTCAAGAACTTTGAAAATGCCAGGGGGTGCTAAGGAAGCCCTGGAGGAGACCAGTTCTGCTGTGAGGGCTGGCACAAACCAGCTGGTCCAGGCTGGGACATTGAAGGCAGCAGCAGACTGCCAGCGTCCCACCTGCCTGGTGTGACATTGAAAACACAGCTTACTTTGCCTTCTGCCTTCACCACTTCTACTTTGCCTGCCTCCAGCAATGGACCAGAGGGAGAGTTGCCTTTCCACTTTGCAAGTGCTGCACAGAGTGAAAGCAGATGCCAACCACAAGAAGTATCCACCCGCTGCCAGAGGAGCAGGGCCAGGGTCCAGAGCAGATCCCTGCAGAGGCACTACAGCCTGCACAGGTGGAGCACTGACTATAACCCCTCAATTGGGAGAAAGGGGCTTGTGGAGACTGACTCAGGGCATAGACACGTCACAGCTCTGGGGTCATCAAATGCCACATCTCACCAGACCCGCACATAGCATTTTTGGAGAGTGAATCCACCAAGAGCAGGACAGCGCCCAGTCAGACCTGCTGCTGCAACTGCTGTAGCCCCTGTGTACTGACATCTTTGTCATCCAATAAATATCCGGATGTTTTTCAGAGAGCGTGTGTTTCAAAACCAAAGAAAAACCCAGTGTAGAGAATGCTTTCCGACAGCGCAGGAAATCCAAAGGGAAGACTTTCTTGGAGTGCACAATGAATTCCCTTAATTTAAGTTCTCAAAAGAAGATGTTTCCCTTATGCTCTCCCCATCTCCATCTTCCAAGCACTAGGGCAGGAGTGTCCAAGCCTTTTGACCAGCAGCCACACTGTAGGTCCTGAAAATGTAGTTATAGTCCAGCTGCCACAAAAAGGACCTCTATAGGTCCCAACAGACAGTTGAGTTGAATGTCAGGCAGCACTGTGCCCTCTTGGCAAAGGCTGCTAGGCTGCATTTGGAGCAGGGTTGACAGCAGGTGGACAGAGGTGATCCTCATCCTCTCCTCAGCACTGCTAAGGCCACAGGTGGAGTACTGCATCCAGTCCAGGCCTGGACTAAAATGATGAAGTAACAGGACCATCTCCCATAGGAGGAAAGGCTGAGAGAGCTTAGTCTGTTTATCCTGGAGAAGAAAAGACTCAGGGCAGATCTCACCAAATATAAAGATGACAGAGCCAGCCTGTTCCCAGTGGCATCCAGTGACAGTAACAAAGTACTCCAAATAAAACACCATACTTGGATATTATACAATTTAAAGCACTTAAGTGCCTTTCCAATGTCTTTTGGTTCTTCATAAGATCATTCCACATTTGAGCAGCTTTCAGTTTCTGAAGTGAGAAGTGTTACTTTTATCCTGCTGTTCCCACTCAAGCTGGCTGAACAGGAGTAGAAAAATAACAATAATGCCATGAACAACCACACTTACAGCCAAGCAACCAGTACCTGATTCTCATCAACTGGAAAATAAGATAAAGTTCACCACTGGCAAGGGGCAACTCAAAACTATGTATCTATGACTGTGTCAGTCCATCTCAGTCCTGCAGTCATCAGCCTCCACATTACTCCTCCTAGACAAGCAAAGGCAACTGATTGGAAGTGCCACAGGTAGCTAAAGGACAAGACTTTTTTTTTCCCTAGCTTTGTCCATATCTGCCCATACAAAACAATTGAAAAGCAGTAAAGCTACTATTCAAATCCACATCAAGACCACTTCGGATCTCTCAAGACTAGGGCAGGAGTAGGGGATTTCATTTCCCAGGCAGCCTGACCATTAAAGGGAGTGTATTTCACCTTATGACCAGAGTGGATTTACAGCCAAAAGCATAAAGGGAATGCCATGCATTCTAACACATTTCCTGCTGCATGTGTTTACACATTGGAGCCTTCCTCTTCTTAGGCGTCAAAATTTTGTGAGGAAAGGTCAGACCAGTACAGTGTTCTGTATTTTCTTAGTCTATTAGAACAAATGTGCAGAAATACAGAGAAACAGCTTTGAGAACTTTGAAGTTGTCTAAGAGTGTCTATAGACAGTTTGAAAATAAATGTTCATATTCATAAATGTGTTTCCTGTGATCTACTAAACAGCACTGTACAGTTTTAGGGCACTGTGCAGTGCCTTGTAAATCTATAGTACTACAAGATTTTCCTTTTGGTGAAGTACTTGCATACTGTGTCTCAGCTGATCTGTTTACTAACTAACTAACAAAGGGTTTCAGATTCCTCTGTGTGACTTGTATACAAGATTTCAGTATTGAGACATTAAGACAAAAGCAAAGCAGTAGTTTAGGTCTTGCTCTGTTTTGCTGTGTTAGATTTCCCATTGCTGAAAGAGGGGCATAGAATATATTTGTTAATGCAAGTGGGATTCTCAAAACCACTACTAAAGAAGAGGCAGGGATAAAAAATGAGTAAGCAACTATTTTTATTTTCTATCTCATAAGAAAATAACTATTTACTTTCTTAACCTGACTAAGTCTTTGGGCATACCAAATTTCTTACCTGTCTAGGACTACCTTTTTCGTATTTCTCACAGAAATATTCCAAGTATCTCCAACAAAGTGCATCATCAATGTTTGTTTCTTAGCTTCCGTCAGATTCCTATGTTACATATCAAACAGAAGACATTAAAAAGTTTTGCTATATCATGCATTCATGAAAAATGAGTAGACAGACACTGTTTACTGCTAAACTCATCCTTTTGATGGAAAAACTTGAGACTCTGACTGTAAATGTAAGATGTTCTTCATTATACTGTGTCTAAAAGGAATGTGCACTGAAATCCAAATTATCTCAGCAAAAGTGACTGCTTTTATTAAACTCTGAGTCAGAAAGAAGCTGATGAAACTCTTTTGAATTCCTTAATAGCTTGTGTTCCAGATATTATTTTTTCTACAGTTTTGCTTGCAAGTTTTAATAGCTAGATAGCACATCAAAATTTCTTTTCACTGTAATCTTTAAATTAGGAGAAATTTAAGATGGGCTTCATTTTTTTAATAAAAAAAAGCTTCTTCTGCCGTCCAGAGTACTGATTTAAGATCTGTAGTTGAAATCTATTCAGCATTGTACACCAGAGACACGTTGCCTTTCCACTATTATATACTTTATTCTTCATTAACTCATTACTAATTTAGAAAGATGCAAGAGAAAGAGAGTGATACCAGGCTGCAGAGCCTCTGTAGAGTTCTCACTACTGTTTTTTTCACACAAAACAACTAAATGCAAATTATAAATAACAAAATAAATTTTAAAAAATGTTCTTTTGAAATTCTTTAATTTTGCAAAAATACATCTCCAAACGTATTTACAATTAGGACAATTTTTACCATTTTTCACACTGTGAATTTGAATACAAGACCTACATATTTCTGAGAAATATCTGTTTGAAAAATTGAGTATTGTAAATTAATGAAAATGTTCATAAATATTAAGGACCAATCATCAAAATCCTGATGATGATTACAATGTATTTTGAGAATGGACTTTGCCTGTACGTTTTTGGGAAATTTGGTTGTATATGACCTTGTATTGCTGATCTGCTATAATGCAGCTGCAGCCTGGGAGCCACAGGCTCTGCTCTCATCAGCTGGATGAGCCTGAAAAGAAGCAAGGCCACAGGACCTTTCTGCTGAGATCAGCAGTTCCCCAGGGAGAGCTACAATACTCTTCCTCTCCCTACATCATCCATCTCTTTCAGTCAAATGCTCCTTTTACATCTTTTAGGAGCTGGGTGTGGGAATTCATGTTGTAAGTTCTGACAATTTTACTATGAGTTTTTGTTCACATGGATATTTTCTTCAAGTGCCTGGTGCTATAATCAGGAAAATGAAAAAGGAAACTATGGTTTTGTCTGATTTCAACATTTAGTTCCAGTCTTCGGATACAAAGTATAGGAGTAATTACATTTCGAATGCTTTTTTAAAAAGAGAGATTATTTGTACATTTTTTCTTATATATAATGTTTCAATGTAAATAAGAGTGCGTGTGACTTTGAGGGGTCTTTTTTCTTTTTTTCTCCCCTTCTAAGCTTTTAGATTAACAGTGAAATTCATCAAAACTTCCTTGTGTTCCAACTATACATTTTGATAAATTGTTATTTCTCCTTTAAAGGTCTTCAGTGTTATGTCTGCCATTTTCCAAGTGTTTTAAAATGCTTCAGAAGTATTCCGTTTATACAAAAAGAACATGAAAAAAAATCATAATTCCATTAATTTTGAGATGTCACCTAAAAAGAAGCACAGAGCAGGTTTTCTTTCCTGGCAAGATGTAGCCAAGAAGTTGTCTTAGCATTGCCTAAATGCCTGCATCTCCAATGCAGAATTTTCAGACACTTTTGGTAAATCTAAGCCATCATCAAATTCATAGATTCTGATTCATTTGTTTGAGCATCACCAAATAACTATTTGGACTTTATACTACTCTAGAGTAATTTATTGAAAAAAATATCAGCACTTGATGATTTTAGAAATTCCACGAAAATACAAAGTGAATCAACTATTGCTAAATTCCTCTCTTTAGAGAAGCAGGTAGTAAATAAAAATCTCAAAAAAAACCACCAAAAAACCCCAAAAAGGTAACATAGAGCTGATAAGAGTACAAAGTGTAGAGAGACAGATAATTATGACTACAATACTAATCTTATTGCCATAGTAAAAGCCTATTTCAACCAAAGGGTACATGAATCAGAGAGCTATTACTTTTAAGCAATTCACAATTGAAAGCTGAGTAAATATGGTTACCAAAATATAACATGAGCAGGAGATATAAACTCAATTCAAGCATGGGAAAGAGCAGAATAACTGGAAGATCAGCAAGTAACTGTTCTACAAAAGCATAGCAACTTTTCTAAGTGTGCTTTTGTATTAATGATTGACTCAGAGTAGTCAAAGATGATCCATTAAAATCACAGAATATTTTTCTTTACAGGATTACAGTTTGATTCTTTATCTTATGTGTATGAAAAAAAGAAAATTAAAGAAAACAGTGCAGATGTACAAAATGAACACCTAAAAACTTCAAGAACTTGACATTTTATCATTAGAAGCTGTTATTGTTTCATTGATTTAATGGAGCTCTTCAGATTTACATCAGTTGAAAGTCTGACCTTCATTCTCAAAAGTGTTAGGTTTAGTATTACATACTGGAAACATTTTGGCACACTACAACAGCTTGCACAGTGGTAGTAAGGGGAGTGATTAAATGATGTACATTTAATCTACATTTAATCTACATAGCCCCTGTATGTAGAAAATTAGGCAGGGAAGGGAAGAGGCCAGCATGGCTAAGTCAAGACCTGCTGGTTAAAATAAAGAAGAGGGAACTGCCCAGACAGTGCAAGCAGGGACAGGTAAACTAAGAAATGTATAGGGACGCTGCCCGATTGTGTAGAGATGAAGTCAGGAAGGCCAAGGCACAGCTGGAGCTGAACTTCACAAAGGAAGTAAAGACTAACAAGAAGGGCTTCTACAGGTACGTCAATCAAAAGAGGAAGGTCAAAGAGAACGTACCTCCACTGATGGTTGGGAATAGTGACCCCGGAACAACAGACAAGGAGAAGGCTGAGGTACTTAAAAAATTTTTTGCCTCAGTCTTCACCAATAACTGCTCTCCTCACCCCTCCTGGGTCATGGGACGGCAAGATGGTGAGCAAGGGGATAAATCACCTCCCACTGTGGAGGAGGATCAGGTTCGTGACCACCTGAGGAACCTGAACAAATATATGTCTATGGGACCTGACAAGATGCATCCCAGAGTCCCAAGTGAATTGGCAGATGTGGTTGCCAAGACACTCTCCATGATATTTGAAAAGTCATGGCAATCAGGAGAAGTCCCTGGTGACTAGAAGAAAGGTAACATTGTGCCCGTTTTTAAAAAGGGTAGAAAAGACAATTCTGCAAACTACCGACCTGTCAGCCTCAGCTCTGTGCCTGGGAAGATCATGGAACAGATCCTCCTAGAAGCCATGCTAAAACACATGGAGGACATGGATGTGATTAATGGCAGCCAGCATGGCTTCACCAGGGGCAAATCCTGTATGACCAACTTAGTGGCTTTCTATGATGTGTTAACCACAGCAGTGGACACAGGTAAACCGACCGATGTGATCTATCTGGACTTCTGTAAAGCCTTTGACACAGTCCCCCACAACATCCTTCTCTCTAAACTGGAGAGACAGGGATTTGATGGGTGCATTATTCGGTGGATAAGAAACTGGTTGGAGGATCATATTCAGATAGCAGTGGTCAATAGCTCAAAGTCCAGATGGAGATCCATGACTAGTGGTGTCCCTCAGGGGTATGTACTGGGACTGGTGCTGTTTAATATCTTGATGATATTGACAGTGAGATTGAGTGCACCTTCAGCAAGTTTTCAGATGACACCAAGCTGAGTGGTGTAGTTGCCACACTGGAAGGATGTGATGCCATCCAGAGGGACATGGACAGGCTGGAGAAGTGGGCCTGTGAGAATCTCATGAGGTTCAACAAGGTCAAGTGCAAGTTCCTACACCTGGGTTGGGGCAATCTCCATTTTCAGTACACAAGGGGGGATGACATGATTGAGAGCAGCCCTGCAATGAAGGACTTGAGGGTACTGTCCGATGAGAACATGAGTCAGCAACGTGCTCTCGCAGCCCAGAAGGCCAACCGTATCCTGGGCTGCATCAAAAGAAGTGTGGACAGCAGTTCAGGGAGATGATTCTGCCCCTCTGTTGGTCTCTTGTGAGACCTCATCTGGAGTACTGTGTCCAGTTCTGGAATCCTCAACATAAGAAGGATATGGAACTGTTGGAACTGGTCCAGAGGAGGACTACAAGGATGATAAGAGAGCTGAAGCACCTTCCCTATGAGGAAGAGAGAGTTGGGTTTGTTCAGCCTGGAGAATAGAAGGTTCAGAGGAGATCTTATAGCAACCTTCCAGTACCCAAAAGGAGCCTACAGGAAAGCTGGAGAGGAACTATTCATAAAGGCTTGTGGAGATAGGATGAGGGGGAACAGGTATAAACTGGAGAATGGCAGATTTAGACTAGACATTAGGAAGATTTTCTTCACCATGAGAGTGGTGAGACACTGGAACAGGTTGCCAAGGGAATATGTGGCTGCCCCATACCTGGAGTTGTTTAAGGCCAGGTTGGATGGGGCCTTGTGTAACCTGATCTAGTGGGATGTCCCTGCCCGTCGCAGGGGGGTTGAAACAAGATGATCTTTAAGGTCCCTTCCAACCCTAACTATTCTATGATTCTATGATTCTAACATAGAGTTTTCTTCTCAATGCCCCATTAATTTTAAGTGTCTTTAAGAATGGAGTTCACTCAAAGTCTTTGCAGTTTTTGATTTAAAATGGAAATGAAGCAGCTTACTTGTAGTCACACCCACACACCACTCAAAACAGTTCGTTCCTACTAGCTGCCATTGATTAGAAGGAGGAAACTTTGGTTCTGATCAAGCATTTAGATAGCTTGAAGGTCATAAACAGTTCCAATGGCTACAGGTAAATTTCATGTACAGATCAAGTTTAAGCACTGAGGTTGATCCAATTTCTATATATTCATATAATACGCACAGAACAAGTTTGTATTATATGAAGTACATATTTAAGTACCTTTGCTACATGGGGGAGTAGTTATGTTACAGTGAAGTGGAATAAAGGCAATCAGATATGTTAGATAAAATTTTAATCATTCTGAATTCTCTACTTTTAATACCTTCACCTCTTAGAAGACCTGAAATGATTGAAACAATGTGGTGAAAATAACCTGTAATGTTGCGGAGAAATGTATATTCAGTACTCAGTAAAGTTAAGCTGGAGATTCAAAGACACAAAACTAGAAAACTGTAAGGTTACATTTTTCACCGAAATTTCCTACTTCTTTTTACACATGTGCATTAAAAGAGATGAGATTTTTATCATATAATTGCAGAACAATAAGTAATAATGCTAGATTGCCTGACCCTTATTCTTACACGTTCCAGATTCTATAAAGTTTTTCACTTAATTGAAAGATCATAGAATCATAGAATCATAGAATCATAGAATAACCAGGTTGGAAGAGACCCACCGGATCATCGAGTCCAACCATTCCTATCAAACACTAAACCATGCCCCTTAGCACCTCATCCACCCAACCCTTAAACACCTCCAGGGAAGGTAAATCAACCACCTCCCTGGGCAGCCTCTGCCAGTGCCCAATGACCCTTTCTGTGAAGAATTTTTTCCTAATGTCCAGCCTAAATCTCCCCTGGCGGAGCTTGAGGCCATTCCCTCTTGTCCTGTCCCCTGTCACTTGGGAGAAGAGGCCATCACCCTCCTCTCTACAACCTCCTTTCAGGTAGTTATAGAGAGCAATGAGGTCTCCCCTCAGCCTCCTCTTCTCCAGGCTAAACAACCCCAGCTCTCTCAGCCGCTCCTTGTAAGACCTGTTCTCCAACCCCCTCACCAGCTTTGTTGCTCTTCTCTGGACTCACCCCAGAGCCTCAACATCCTTCTTGTGGTGAAGGGCCCAGAACTGAACACAGTATTCGAGGAGCGGTCTCACCAGGGCCGAGTACAGAGGGAGAATAACCTCCCTGGACCTGCTGGTCACACCGTTTCTGATACAAAAGATGTGCCATTAAAAGAATAAAAGAATTCATTTCTTGTTACTGTCAAACAGTAAGATCTCCTGATTTGTCTACCACACATTTTTATGAAATAGTAATGGGCAAACCCCACTAACGAAAGAAGCTCTGTTGTAATATAAGTATAGAAAGCAAATGGTGCAAATACAAAACATTGGAGTGGTTAGGGTATTTTTATTATGACTTACTATGAAAACCTTCCTTTTTGAATTTTTCTTAGACTTCCTTGGTGTGTTCTAGCAATAGATAAAACAGAACTCTAAAGATGTTGAGGTTTGCATCCTGGCTGCATTTTTTGCCTATACACAACTTCAACAGACACTTTTGCCTTCTCAAAAATGTAATGAAAGTTCTCAGTTACTGCGTCCAGAGGTCTTCTTTCAGTTTGAATCTATCATCCCCTTACTTACAAACCTCAAAATGCACATGCAAAATAAGCAACACAATTATGACTAAATGGAATGAAAGCTGGGTTTATTTTTGGCTGAGATATGGTTGCTTCCTCAGTATTATCGGCGTTTAACTCAAAATGGAAAAGGCAGACAGCATTATAAAAATATATATTTTAAAATTCAGTCTTTTCTTTCTAGCTCTTTGTCTTAGTACTGAGGAAACATATTGTTATTAGTATGATGAGATAAAACCCTAGTTCTCAGGATAAGGAACTGCAACCACTCTCACACAAATGCAATTTGAATTACATAAATTAAATTGAATATTCCCAATTATGCATGTTATATAAAGTACAATGTATTTATAATGCATTAAAAAATACTGCTTTCCATCTCAGTGAGTTTCATATTCTGTATCAGAACTAGTTACTGTTAAGTTCAGACTACAACCTCATTACCCATAGCCTGTTCAAACACCTGTGACAAAGGAAAACTGTTGGAGTGCCTTTAGGCAGATGCATATTGTGTGAAGGCAGACTACATTAAAGTTGAGAGAATATATAGCTGGCTTTTGTTGTGATTGCATATACTTATGGTAGCAACCTGTTACCAAGCCTCATGAAATAGCATAAATGTTTGTCTATGTTGTTTGCAGACATACAGATAAAATACTTTTGTCCGGGTTTGGTGTGGTTTGCATTCCAGAAAACTCCTGCAGAGGCTGGACTCTGCCCTACAACTCTGCTTTGCTCTCAGTTCTCTGCCTAGATGATCCAAATTTATTGTTGAGTGATCCTATGTGGCAGGTGTCATAATTCAACAATAGTCAACAGCCATAAGTACAGGTGGAGGAGTTAAATGCCACCGAGCAGATTAGGTGGCTGCATTTCAGAACTAAATGCAGTTGCACAAGCATCTCTGACAAGAATCAAATGTTCAAACCCTGTCAACCCAGTCTAAATCTAGCTGCTGGTGGAGCCTTTATACAGCAGAGAATGACCTTTGACTACAGAATCCAGATAGTTCTTATTTGAGATTGCAATGCTAGACATACTCTGGGACTCAATGGTCATATAGCATTGCTCTCATGCTCCTCTTTAGAAACAAAAAGTGATCTATACCCAAATACTGCGAAAATCTCAAAAAGGGAAGAGCAAGTACAAAGAGTACCCAGTATTATTTTCTCCCTTCTTGCAAGGTCATTCGTAAGATTTGGGTTCTGGGTAGAAAGAATGAAGTCCACTTCTGCATATTTTCAGAACAGATTGTGTTTGCTACATATTTGCATTTAAAAAATGAATATTTTTTGTTTGGATTGAAAAGTCTGAAGCTGCAAGAAGGAAACTGAATGTAAAATACTTTGTGCATTACCACTGGGAAATCTGAGACACAAAGAATTACAGCCATGTGTTCCTTCTGAAAATGAAAATTTAGTACGAAATATGCCCACAGGAAATCTTTAAAATATTCAGTTTGCTATCTCGAAATACAGTATTTATGTGATATTTGAAAAGCCATAGTTTTTAATGTGAGTTTAGCATTTGTAAATGCAGATGCATTTGTACACACCTCCAGCATAATTATTTGTTCCACTAGGTCCGAAGTCTGTGGCATTTTGAATTCTAATTGGATGGCATCAATTACCCTCTGCTAGAAATACATAATATTCAAAATATACCCAATCATGTACTATACTCCTAAACCTAATTCTCAGACTAGCAATCAAATACCCATTCACCAAGTATTTCATTGGCTAAGGCTTACTTCAGTTATCTATATAATTGTAGATGAAGGTGAGCAAATACTGAACACTGTGTTTGCAGCTAAGATGTGGAAAGGCAAAGGAGAAAGTAGCACGGACCTACTGCAGGTTTGCTGAGGTCAAATAAAATGTGTTTGTGTATAATTAAAACCAGGTACTAAAATGACAGTAGGAGCAAAACATTTAAGGGGACATAAAAGGAAGCTGCAGAGTTGAAGGCAGAGGATTCTAAGGCTACAAATTAAAGGAATCAGAGTACATCACACAGAGTTAGGCATAGCAGGGAAATAGAGGGAGACACTGATCTTGAAGCATGGCTAGAGATCAGAAAATCAGTCCTGTGAATTGGGTGATCCCTACTTAGCATTTGCATTAAGCCACCATCCAAACCTTCAACAACAGAATCTAGGACAGCTACTACATTACTTAAACCTCCTTGCCATTAGAAAAAAATGGCAATAATGTTCAATTCAAGCTCAGTGCTTGTCCCATTGTCACTGGCCAAACAATTTCAGCTCAGGCAAATTTGCTTAATTATTTTATTGCCAATTAATACAAACTTAATTACTGATTTGAGTACTGAGAAAAAAGAAAAATAAATAGACAAATAATTGAATCCACCTTTAGGAAAATACCTCTCCTGCCCCCTCCCCCAGCTTCAGCCCAAATATTCTCCTTCCTACTTCCTAGGTGCAACTTTCCCTGTTGCTATCACACATTACACTCAGTTACACTCCATCTTCGGTTAGGTGTCTGTGTAATGGTTTCTTTCTGCTGCCCCTTGCTTCATATTCATTTTCCTCCACTGCTCCATGTTTTTTACTGCTCCTGTTTTCCAGCAAGATCCTCCAGGAGCCTCAGTTCCTCAGGGGTGTCCCTAGCCCAGCATGGTTTGCCCATGGGCTGCAGTCCTCTAGCAAGTATCCATGCTCTACTGTAGGTCCTCTAAGTACCACATTACTTCTCAGATGTCCCTGCTTTGGTGTGGGTTGCCTATGGACTGTAATCCCTTAGGAGAGTCCCTGCCTGGGTTGGGGCTGCAGCCCATTAGGGGTACTTCCTCTGGTACTGAGCACCTACTTCTAAGAGTGCTTCTACAGCCATATTCCCAACAGAGTACTATCCCATATGTGTCCTCCATTTATCCTCCTCTGCTTTATCCCCAAATTTCTCTAAAGATGTCTCTTCACATATGTCCTCATGTGTTTCCTGCCATCATGGTTTCACCTCTTCTTGAACAAAGTTGAACAGCAGTGCCTGGTTCTCAGCTCCCCAACTGCAATGTCAGTGACTCCTCCTTTATCCTATATTATCCTATACTTTCATTTTAATTCTCATCAGTTCAGAGAATCTGAGATTTATTACACCCTCAGTCTTTTGGTGCACTTGTCGGGACTCTGTCCAGTTACTCCACTTCACCTTTTAATATATTTGCCATATTTGCATACCACAGGACTCCCCTGTGCCTGGGAGAGCAAAGAACAGTTTCTCCTGACTTTCACATATTTATGAAGTAAGTTTGATGTTGCTTTTTTTCAGAAGTTTGATATTGAGCCATACATTGAAATCTGAAGATCTTCCTCCACAGAACTGTTGTCAGCTAATCCCCAACTTGATTCTGCAAAATGTTTAGCTAAGAGTGCATATTGACCAATGTCAGGTTACATTTCATTTATCTCAGATATATCATCTTTCCAGGTCATCAGGACCATTCTGAAATCTCATTTTACATCACTTCCAACCAATCCTGTTGTATTTGCAGGCAGTTCCACTCAAGTGCACTCCCTTGCCACTCAGATCTTTACTAGAAATACTGACTAATGTTGTCAATAGCTTAAATCCTCTACTATGCTGGTTCTGGAAACCACGGCTTCATGTAATTTCTTTTTGCTTCTCTTCCCCTAAAAACCCAGGCATACCTTTTTTGGACAATTCTTTTCTCTCCATATGATTCATGCAGCAAAACACCTTTCTGTTCACATACTCTGTAGCGAGAATTGGTGGAATATATTTCAAAATATTTAGTTCCAATTAGCAATAAGGCATTGCTTACAGAAGTGATAAGAACCCAAAATAAGGATAACAGAGATATCTGCTACTAGTTCCAGTCTGCCATAATAATTTCCAGGTCTCACAGTCCATTCCTCAGCACTGCTATGGAGAGATGAGGCTTAGCCAAAGCAACCGACTCATAAAGCGTTACAGTCACTACAAGGACTCGATTAACACATTCCTCAGGTAAGTAAGGATAGAGAGTCTGTCTTCAAATCTGCACCTTGGAAGCAAACTCCTTGACTACTACTGAAAATTTATCACTCATGCTTCAGTTAGTCTGTTCTGGGGTTCACAATATAACTTCAAACCAGTAACTTCTCTTGAAAAAGTATAGCAATGTTAAATTTTAAAATAATCTTCTCCACTTCTGCTCTTTGTTATATTTCAGTCACTCAGGAAGTGGATTCAATAAGCACACTGGCACAAAACAATGAATATGTGAGTAATTTTTTTCAACGATAGAATTACTCAATTTTTTAAGTAAATGTGTCTATGCTTCAAAATAAAGAGTTTCACATTGTTCTGCCTTCTCCACTTCTGTAGGAATAAACCAGGCAGACATCACCAAGTGCTTGCACTTCTCCAGAGTGCAATTCTTGCTCACACAAGTGGATTCATTCTGTACCTTGTTAGATAATTATGTGTTCCTCCTACAGCTCACATCTACTAGAATGTTTTTATAAAAAGTTGGGAAGATTTAATGCAATGTATTTAATTCCTCTTGTGACTTTAAAGCTTGAGTTACATAGCTGTGTCTCACAAATGAGTGAGTTAATTTTACAGTGCTATTTTCAGTATCTTCAACTGGGATATACAGGCTGTGAAAAAGTTATTTTGCAATGACTTTTTAAAAACTTATTTTTATTATTCTCTCATGAAATAATGCTTAGATCACATTCTCACAAGAACAGTGACAGTTTAATGATGCAACGTATCCACAACTAAAAAGCATATAACTGCTAAGCTACTACACAGGGGAAAAAATAGGCATCTCATAAAGTTTTAGTTTATTTTCCTCAGTTCAAGAGAAAAATATGTATTAGAAATACATAGAATGCAAAATACAAAGGGAATCCCTGAATGTTTGGGCTCCTGCTTTATGAGCTTGTAGCCATGGGGAGAACATCAGTTGATATAAGGGAATATGACAATGCCATAAAATATGTGAACCAGGAGTGAGAGTTTTTTGAATCTTTACACCAGCAGCACTCTAGTTACTACCATATGTCATATACAGAATGCTCTTCCCCAGGGTGCAGAATTTTGTGCATTCCCAGTGAAACGCTATATATCTTTTCTCAGTATAATGATGAGGCTTGGAGTCAATTAAACTTGGTACTGGAGACTAGGATTACTATGCACGGTGATTGGTGAATGTTACCAGAGCAAAGAGAGAGAGAAAATACAGAAATGAAAACTGCAAAGAGCAATATGGTCAGGTGCAAACTGACACCACCAGCAATGTCTTCACCTTTCATGCTCAGAAAACTTCAATATCCTTAGTAATACAATTTCCTTTACAATCCTAATCAATAGGATAAAAACATAGCAGTCAAATGCCAAAGATGTTTCTGGTCTGCCATGACCAAAAGTACATACAATATATACAATATTTTCCTGTTCCAAATCTATAATTGTTTTAACCTGTATTTGACAAATATCATACGTACAAACTTCGCTACTCATATTCAAAGACATTCTTTAAAACAGCTTTAACATCTTTTGAACAAAATTCTTCATGAAATAAATGGTGCTGACATTTTTAATTGATGTAATTAATTGATTTTTAATTGATGCAATTCGTCCCCCACCTCTCTGTGACAAAAAAGGTTACAGAAGTTTCCAGACCTAACAGTTTAAAGAGCTGAATAAAAACATCTCACTGTTATATTACTACAACTATAAAAAACCAAGTCTGTTATATCAAAAAAGTGTATGAGGAGGTTTCAGTTTCACTGGTGTGTTTAACAAAACAGTAGCTAAGGTTCCAGGCAAACTCTCACGGGAAAGAGAATTCCCCTAAATGAAAACAGCCTGTAAAAATAAATAAATAAACAGGTCATTCTGATTACTTTCAAAAGTTTGGTTATTATGCAAAAGGAAAATCTGTTTTGTAATATCAAAAGCCAATGGGAAGAGCCTGATTGCATTCTGCCATGCCTGTTCTTACGTACATCTTCAAAATGGATCACTTTCCAGAAATTTCTGCAAAGAAGCCTTAAAAGCTAACCAGATCTGTGGATGTAGGTGACCATGCTTGGTGAGTAATCTGGGATGCAACTGACGGTTTATAGGAAGTTTCTGAAACGCCATTCGTGGTGGGTTGACCTCAGCTGGCTGCCAGACACCCATCCAGCTGCTTTCTCACTCCCCCTTCTTGATAGGACAGAGGGAGAAAGTAAGATTCAAAAGCTCATGAGTGGAGGTAAGGACACAGAGATGTCTTACCAGTTCCCATCATGAGCAAAACAGACTCCAGCTGGGGAAAATTAATTTAATGTTTTGCCAAATAAAAATAGAGTTGGATGGTGAGAAACAAAAACTAAAACAACTTCCCCACAACCTTCTTCCCAGGCTCAACTTCACTCCTTCATCACCAACATCTTTTGTCTCCCCATTCCATGGGGCACAGGGGGACATGGAATGGGAGTTGCAGAACACCATAACAGCTGCTCTCTGCTGCTCCTTCCTCCTCATGCTTTTCCATACTCCTGCAGGAGTTCTTCATGGGCTGTGGTACTTCAGGATAAAGCGTCACTATCATGGGCTCCTCCACAGACTGCAGGGCAATCTCTGCTCCATTGAGGTCTCTCCAGGGGCTTCAGGGGATCCCTGCTCTGGTTAGTTGGTATTCATCTCTGTTTTAATATTTTTGTTTCTCTTCATAATTAAACAAAATTGAACAACACACTCAGACACATGGTGCAAATTGTGGGGCTTATCCTATGCAAGGATAAGAGTTGATCTCCGTGATCTTTGTAGATTCCTTCCAACACAGGTCATTCTGTGATTCTATGATTCTGTGTAATTCTGGTGCCTGAAACACCTCTTCCCCCTCTCCCCTTGGGTCTCGCAGGGCTGTTTCCCACAATTTTCCCTTCAGCCCTCACTGCCAGGCAGCATTTTGCCCTTCTCCACAACAGTGCCATCCCAGCCGCAGGGCTCAGCTGTGCCCTGGAACCTGCTGTGTCCAACACAGGGCAGCCCCGGCCACTCCTCGCAGAGGCCACGCTGCAGCACACACGCACCCCACACGCACCCAACAGAGCCTGGCCACCTGCATCCCATTTGCCATTTCAGAGCCTGCCATCTATCAGGAGCCACTGCTTGTAATGTCATGTCTAAGAGACTTTTAGCAAATGTTCCAAGGAATCATTTTCAAGACAAAATACAATGAAAGCACTTAGGAAGGAGTTGGATTTTTTCTTGCTAAAACCCTTTTTCTGGTTTTAAATAAAGAGAAAAATGTACCAGAAAATAATATCCTTTCTGGCCAGATTTTCAAGCTATCATTACATCTACAAAATAAAACTTTTAAGTCAATGCATACTTTTCATACTGATAAAGGAAATCTTTTATAAATCATAGGCCTATTCAGAAAAGTGCAGTCGATATAACTGATACAGAAATGTTCCATAAAGCCCTTTCTGTATTGCATCCTGATTCATCAGAAAATCCACTGGCTAAAATCCAAGATAGGAAGAGTAAGACAATCAGTAACAGCTTTCCCACACCCTTTTGCTTTGGAGAACACTCTGTTGCTGATGCTACATTCAAATTCTCTGCCAAAAAGGGAGCTATTCTGACGTGAAAATTTTTTTATTTTCAATCATTTCTCTGTTTTAAGGTAGCTCTCTACAGGTCATATACCATGTATATTCTCAAAGAAATAGCTTTCATTTTTTAAACTGTTCATCCTGTCTTATTAAATAAGAGCTTATTGGACACTAATTGCATGGGACTTCTAGGCAGAATGAAGATAAAACCATTTTATTACCATGTTGTTAGCAGCATTTCATTTCCAACTGTTAGACCTTCATTTATGTCTGCTATTTTATTACATATAAAATTAATCCTATAATTTAAATTGCTTAAGATGTCATTAAATATTGTATGATTTTGTGGGTATGATGTTGTCCATTTAAGGAGAAAAAAATATCTCCCTTTGGAGGCTAGCAAGTGCAAAATACAGACTTGATTTCTTCTACCCTAAAAATCTCTGCTTTTTCTATTTCCTTTCAAGCCACTGACAGCTAAAGTGAAAAGAGAAACAGCTGACTGACAGCTGCCTGGCATGCTACGCACAGTCCTAATTATAGCCCCTCTTGTAGTTTAGCTGCAGCTGGCAACTAAGTATCATGCAGCCACCCCTCACACCCCACTACTCCCTGGTGAGATGGGGAGGAGAATTGAAAAGAAAAAAAGTAAAACTTGTGGGCTGAGATAAAGACAGTTTAATAGAACAGCAAAGGAAAAGAGGAGGAGGAAGAGGATAATAATAGTAATAATAATAAATATACAAAACAAGTGTTGTACAATTCACTGCTATTTCTCATCACCCAATGGCTTGACAACTAATTGCACAGCTGGTCCCCAGAAGCGATCGCAGATCAGCGAGTTCTGGCACCTGGCCAACCTCCTATTTTTCCACTGACCATGATGTCATACGGTATCACATATGTCCTTGGCCAGCTTGAGTCATCTGCCTGGCTATGGTTCCTCCCAGCTTCTTATACACCTGCACACTTGCAAAACATGTCAGACTTTAAAAGTTCTTGATTCCTTAACAACAACTAAAAATATCAGCATATTATCAACATTATTCTCATACTAAATCCAAAACAGAGCAGCTAGTGGGAACAAAATTAACTCTGTTCCAGCTGAAACCAGGACATGTTCTTTGTCCCAGATACTATGAGGCTGGCTTGGAAACGAGTCCTGTATCTGAGTCAGTTCTTTTTAGGGTGTAATATTGCCATAGGACTTGCTTTTCAAGGGCCAGGATAGTGTTTCACATAGTGACATGTGGCACAGGACACTTCCAGCCATTTAATGATTTCTTCCACCATTGTAAACATATAGCCTTTGCCTTGATGGGTTTGTGGGAATGCGGTATAACCTATCTGCAAGGCCTCCCTGTATTTATATTTCAAATAATCATCCTCCATACTAGAGAGCCTTAACCATTTGGCCCGCTTGACTGTAGCCTATGTTTCACATTCATGGATGACCTGTGCAACGGTATCTGTGGTCAAATCTACCCTTCTATGCCGAGCCCATCCACATGTTGCATCTATTCCTCAGTTTGGTGAGGTGCCATGGGCCCAGCAAGCTAAAAACAACTCACCCTTATGTTGCCAGTCCAGATCCACTTCAGCCACTTCAGTCTTGGCAGCCTGATCTACCTGCTGATTGTTTTGATGTTGATCACCAGCCTGACTTGGGTATGTGGGCATCTGTGTGATTTACTTTTACAACCAGATTCTCTAACCAGGCAGCAATATCTTGCCAAAATAGGGCAGCCCAGATGGGTTGGCCTGTGCCCTACCAGTTGCTCTGCTTCCATTGCTGTACCCAGTACCAAAGAGCATTTATCACCATCCATGAGCCAGCATAAGGTAAAGTACTGGCCATTTTTCTCATTCAGCAATATTCAAAGCCTGCTGAAGGACATTCACTTCTAACAAATTGACTCGATTCACCTTTTTTTTTAGCATCTTCTGTAACTCATCATGTAGCAACTTTCCATCTTTGATGTTTTCCTACAATATGACAAGACCCTTCAAGAAACAGGGTATATCACTTCTCACTTTCTGGTAATTATATGTTGGATCCTCTTCAGCACATGTAACCTCCTCCTCTGGCAGTATTCAAAATCTTTGCATTCTGATGTGTCTATAGTCACTTCCAAGTTTTCAAGGCAACTGGGGTTTCTTATTTGAGCAAGCTGTGTGATCAGTGTGCCCCTTTTACTCCCCTCAGCATTAGTTGCATGAGATGTAGAGGAGATCCTCCCTTTGAACATCCAGCCCAGCACCACCAATCAGGGTGCCAGGGGGAGCTGTGCTTCAGTAAAAATCACTTCCAAAGCAGCTCAAACTCCCTTGTATGCTGACAATATCCATTTTTCACTTGGCGTACAGCAGGCCTCAGATTCTTTGTGTCCCTGACTTCAAAACTCTCTGGGTCAGCCTTGAGTCTCCCTTGATGCTTTCTGCCAGAGGCTCCAGGTACGGTCATTGTCACTGGCTGCAGTGTAGATCATATTTTTAACATCTTGTCCTGCCTAGACTGGCCCAAGGGCTACTGCATGAACAATCTGTCCTTGAATTTGTATAAAACCTTGTCATTTGACAGGTCATATTTGAAATAATTTTTCTTCTCTGTCACTGGATAGATGGGGTTTACAATCAGACTGCAATTTGGAATATGTATTCTCCAGAAACTTGCAGTGCCTAAGGAAGCTTTTTGCTAGCTGATAGAGACAGCTGTTATTTTGTTGATCATTGGGATGTGATGATGTCCACCTTGCCTTATGATATCTAAAATCTGGATGTCTCATGCAGGTTCTTTGACCTTACTTTGTTTTATGGCAAAACTGTCTTTCAGAAGGATTTGGATTATTTTCTCCACTTTCTCAAAAACTTCTACTATGTTGCCCCATATGAAGATGTCATCAGTGTATTGCAGGTGTTCCAGAGCTTCACTCTTTACCAGTGTAGTCTGGATCGGTCCATGGCAAATAGTAGGGCTGTTTATACCCCTGGGAGAGTTGATTCCAGGTTAAAGCAAACTTGTGGCCTGCACTCTGTCACCAAAGGGACTGAGAAAAACACAGAAGCAATAACAATTGTGTGTCATACCATTTAGCTGCCTTTGACTCCAGTTCGTATTGAATTCGATGAAACTCAATGATCCTCTTCCAACCTGGTGATTCTATGATTCTATGATTCTATGATTCTATGAATTTCTAGTATATCTGGCATGGCAGCAGTGGCCTGACTTCATTCAGGCCACAACAGGTTACTGATACTCTCCACTCTCCATTAGAATTTTGCACTTGTCGTATGGGGCTGTTAAAGGGTGAATGAGTCCTCCTGATCAATCCTTGGTGTTCTGGTCAATGAATCAACTTATGGATTAGGATCAGGGATTCTTGATTGGTGAGATATTGCTGCCGGTGCACCGCTGTAGTTGCAATTGACAGCTGTTGTTCTTTGACCTTCAGCATCCCCACAATAGAAGGGTCCTCTGAGAGACTGGGCAAGGTAGACAGCTGTTTAATTTCCTGTGTCTGCATGACGGCTAAACCAAAAGCCTACTAATACCTTTCTGATTCTCTGAAATACCCTCTCCAGGGGTGGTCTATTCCAAGTATACACAGAGCCTCTGGGCCAGTCTCAGTGGGGTGCTTTTGCCACTTATTCCCAGTTTTGCTCGCTTCCGCTGCCAGTACAGTTAACTGTTGGGATCCTCCTGTCTTTCCAGAAATCCAGATGGGTTCTACTCCTTTATAGCTTGATGGCATTAGGATACACTCTGCTCAGGTATTCATTACAGTCTTATACTCCCGTGGATCTGGTTTGCCAGGCTATAGAATGCACACGGTCTAGTAAACCTTGTTTTCCCTCTCCTCCACCTGTCTGGAGGCAGGGCCACTATAGTTTTGATCATGATATTTGTTACTTACAAATGGGTTTGTGTGGCTCATGTGAATTTGAATCCCTTCCTTGTTAATCACTTATGGTAAATAAGAATTAGAAGCTTCCTACCCTGTCTGGGTAACTGTCCACTGGAGACGAGAAAAATTTCCTGGAAGAACCCCTATTTGCAAGTGTTTTTTCCTTGCAGCCAAGGCACCTTTATTGGGTTTTACTTGTGATTACACCCCTGCCTACAAGGTCTCAGGTCATGCTTTTTCTTATATCTATATAACCAACATAATCTTTTCCAGGTTCAAATCTTTATAGCAAGCCATATAAATCTTGACAGAGCAAAAAAAGAGCTCCCTGACTTCTGCTAACAACCAAGCATTCAAAAGCTACTGAACAATATTCAAGAAAATATTCACACTTTCTTCTTTATGTGCCATTCATTTTTATGTTCATCTATTCTTTTTCTGCTGCATTATACTTTGTTTATTACCTCAGTCAACCTTCACAATAACAAGGCTACTTTCAGCACAGATTGCAGATTTGCAGATTTTATATCCAGGCTGAGTTATAGGCCACTGGGAAGTGATAGCAGCCACATAAGAAAAATGTTTCTTGCTCCTTCTTCTGCTGAGTCAAGGGAAAACACAATTGCTTCCCATTCTCAATTCTCTTATTCTGCATGCTGGAGTGCAGGAAGGAAATATGTCCTCTACTACACAAAACACAAGACGTGAAAATAAACCTCTAGGAAATTATAAGGGTATGGAGGAAACAAGTGCTAGTGTTACAAAAAATTAAGGCAAAAATAATAAGGTACATTGAACAAAATGTTCTGAGGCACCCTGTGTGGAAGAAGTGCCACTGCAGACTAAAATGCAGCTCTGCTATGAATGGTGTCTGCATTGTTTCAAATAGACTAAACCACCTGAAACTCCAGGAGATTCAGAGAGTTAATTGAAGCTGAATTTCAACAAACACTGTGTCCAAATGTGATTACTTTGGCTTTTTGCTGAGCTGTAGAAGTTTTGCCCAGCTTTGTCTGCAACAGTCTGAAAACATAGCTCAAAAGCAATATAGAAACAGTTTGACAATGCATCAACCTTTGCAAAATATTATCATATCTACTAACAATAGCAGAAAGCTTTTTGGAAAGAATTTCCTTGTCCATGTTGGCTAATACTCACTTTCTTCCTCACTGTGAGCCTCTGATTTGAATTCACCCCTAACCTCACAGGTATTCCTCACTTTGATCCAAGCACAAAAGTGCCATGCTGAAAGGCTTACTGTAGATTCTAATTGACTTTCTTACATTATATATTGCTTGTGAGGAGCAATGTCAAAGTTTACTGAAGTGTAAAGGCATACATTTTATCATTAAAATGGTTATATTTAGAGTACTCTGCTAGAAATTGAGTGTACAGTAAACCTTTTCATCAAAAAGACATGAAACTATTTTTAACAACTAGTCCTTCAGCCCACTTTTTACTTAAAATTATAATTTTAGAAATATCCCTATTCCTCCTCACTTACATAAAAAGACTCACACAGGATCTTTTTAAAAACATTATTATTTTCCCATTATTTCCCCCAACCCTGACTAGAATAGTGTATTGATCACAATTTATTTCTAGCAAATTCTTGTTTCCTTTTACTTTCTCATCTACTTATATAAAACTATTTATCCTCTATTACAAAACATCCAGCTATGATCTGAATAGCTTTTTAACGTAGTTCCTCAAGGCAAGTGCCACATTTTTAGGCAAATACTATCTCTACGGACTATGCCACTGGTGAAAAGGATTTGGATCCATGACTAAGACTGCAATATACTATAAAATAATTCTAATAACTTAAGTTCTTAATCTACTTGAATGTCTCTTTTTCCCCAACCACAACTTTGATTCCTTACAATTTTTTTATATGGAGCCACAGAGCTTTCAAAGTTGCATTCCAGGATTTGCTTTATCATGCAAACTCTGATTACAGAAATTGTTTACTAATTGAAAACGTTCAATAGTTTCTATTAAAAATCCATTAGTTTACTTTGGAAAATATCAAGAAATGTAATATTTTAAAGCAGGAGGACAAAAGACAGTGACACGTGAATGGGTTTCCTGGGAAAATCCCTGTCTCATTTGTTGGCTACCCTCTTAAAAGGCTCATATCTTTTTCAATGAAGGCAAAAGACAGTTAAGGAGACAGGAACACACACAGTTACCATTTCATTTCTACCATCACGCCCACCAAAAACTGAGATTTTTTTTTTCCCTAATAAGCCATAACTACTACTAGAGGCATTTTGTTGTCAGAAAACAAAAAAAAAATCCTGTCATTAAAAGTAAGATATTTTTGAATATTTGAAATCCATATATTCATTCTAACATTTTTCGGAAAACTTAATGAGGTTCAGTCTCTTATGACCCTCTTGTAAACGTGCTAAACAAAGATCATGTTAAGGTAGGTGTTACCGGGTGACGTTGGGACCTTTGTTCAGGGTCTGGTTGGTACATCAACACTAAATATCACCTTGAGATTATGAATAGCAGCATGGCCTGTGAATCTTACATGACTAGAAAGATTAATATAGTCAATAACCAGATGAATTATGTCATGCTTGGAAGTGCAATACAATGACTAGTTTGGGGCAGAATGCTTCAAAGAACATCATGGGCCAAATAAGGCAAATCTGAATGAGAACAGCTAATGAAGCCAAAGACCTAAAAGATATGAAACGCATTTTAAGAATGACTAAAATGATTGGTTTAAAGATGAGGAATTTGGAAGACATAACAATGACACTTGCAAAAAGCTGCTGCCAAAGACAAAGAAGACCATTGTGTTCATGTCTATGGCAAGCAGATAAACTAATGCACCTAGATCATGTCAAGATTTCATTTATACAACAAACTTCTTAGCAGCACACTGAAATAAACAGCCTGGAAGACTGAAGATTTATCCTTACTAGAGTATTTTAAGAAAAGGCTAGATAAATACCTGCCAAGAGTAACACAGTTATAGTTGATACTGGCCTCAACAGGAAGATGAACCAGACATCTTCCCTTCCAGCCTGGCAGGTCCTTGCGGCTAACAGTCAGCAGAAAAATGAAGGGTTCCAATTAACTCTCAGAAATCACACTGCTCTTCTTTTTCAGGCCTGGAACCTCATGTGATTGAAAGGAGGAGACGCTTGGTTTGACAGGCTCTTGTGTTGCTTCAGTACCTTTCATGGCATTTCCTATTTCATCAGCCTGACTTGCCTTCCCTGGGTTTGACAGCAACAAGTCTCAGAAGAGGGAGAGGGAAAGTACTAGAAAAGTTATTATCTTATTTACAAATCTTACCAGACCAGTAACAGATGAAATATCACCAACCATCCATGCTCATTTATTTCTAATAAATAGAAAGGGTGAAATCATTAGCAGCCATGACTTATTTTTCTCTGTGCTGGAGAGAAGGATGCACAATTTTTCATAGCCTGAGCACTGAAAAAAAAGCATCAATAAAGACAAAAAATTGTTAAGAGTGCAGAATTAGGCCAATCACATGAAGTCTATTACTCAGTCCAGCAGGCATCTTAGCTTGAAAATATTTCTTAGCAAACAGTATGCAGTTTTAAATCTTTACATTAGAAAAATTGATTGGTTATGATTTTGTTAGATTGAAAAATCTCTAAAGCTACAGGAATCCAAACATATTACATTGAAACAGCAGAGCTGCCAGCACTGGGATTCAAAATAGTCTTCTCATAGAAGGATAAGGGAAAGAACAAGTATATTTCAAATGTGAGAACAGAGCTATTTTATCCAGTAGTAAAATATAGAACACAAAGTAATCAAATATAGCCACCTTTTCAGAGTGTAGATGAAACCTATGAGATTAGCTCACTTCTGAACATAAGATAAAGGCAAGGACAAACCTAATATTAAGTTTTTGCCTATGACTGATCCATGAGATTTCCTTGTGCTGACAATAACTGTAGTCTGATACACTGGAGTCCATAAGTCCTTTGCTGAATAGTTCTATATGAGCATAATTAAGGTCAGTTAGGCTAATTATACTTCTGCTAGGCTTGTCATAGTATTACACATACATATATATAAAAGTTACATACTCTGTAACACATGCTGTAAGAGACACAATTGCTCTCAGATTGTTTTGATGAGATTTCCACTGCTTTGGTTTACATCCCTGATGTTAAGGACTCCTGGCTAACTCCTCGCTGCCTACATGCCATGTGCAACACAAGATCAGGCTGTTATATGTTTCCACAAATCCCCCAAAGTCAGCCTTTCACAGCTGCAGTAACAAGGAAAGAGAGAGTTCTAATCACAGAGACTGACAAAAAAGAACACAAGCTGCTGAAACTACTCTTTTTTGAGAGATCATGAGCCCTAGAAACTTAGAAGAATTCCACGGATAGTAATATGTAAGAATTTGATGCACCATAATTTTAGAATTTCTTTTCTGTCCTTTCTTACAAGTTCACAAAAAAATGGCACTCAAAGATAAAATATAGCATAAGAAATCTAACACGGAAATACATAGTGTGTATTTAATAAAACATCCCCTAAGGCAATGCATGCAAATGCCTTGAAACATCGGGTTATTGTCAGTCCATATCAGAATGGAATGAAAATTACTTCAACTGTTTGATTTATTAATTTTAATGTTTGATATATTTTAAGTGTGTCTGAATTTTTAAATTTAGCCCCAGGGTAGATATAACATTCTTTAGATGTTCTACTTGTTTGCTTTGTTTTAAAGCACAAAATTATTAATAGGCACTGTTAAACAAAAGCTTATGTTGATACAGGTCATTCTTGGAATTACAGAGAGTATTCAATAGACCTTCATGTTTTACTAAGCTGTGGTTATTATTTTAATCAACGATAATAAAAGCATAACAATGCATTTCAATAATAAGAGTCAATAAAGCAATGTAAATTCATTTTATCACTCTAAGGAAATTTTCAGTTATGACCAAATTAACACTTCATTTTAACTGATGACAAATAGTGCATGGCAACAAAGCCAGAAACCTAGGTATTCTGAAGTATGTTTGTTAGGTGACTTATGAGGATTCACATGTTCCTCCATTTAAGCACCTCATAGTGGAGATACTATCAGAGGGCATTTTGAGATCCTATGAGAAAAAGTATGAGTATCTATAAAGTACTCTATTAATTGTATTTGAATCTCTAATGTTTATTGTAGTGCCTTTGAGACAAAATTATTCTGTATTTGCTTGTTTGTAACTATAAACATAACTTTACTGGTTTAATCACATACATAGTAGCAACTGACCTAGTTTCAAAACATACAGCTCAGAAATAAGGCACAGAAAACAAGGGAAAAGTTTAAGATAAATTATTAAGGATGGGAACAAGAAAAATCCATATTTTAGATCCCGTTTCAAGACTTTATCTTCTCAGATGAAATAGGTACACCAGTGCCCTTCAGTTCATCCTGAATGTCTCCTAGCTGTGCTTTTTGGCCACCTTTGCTGCCTTGTGATTAATGAAATGGGTTATATTTGCATTAAGTGCAATGAGCTTAAAATGCAACGGTATAGCACAAAACTCAGGAACATAGAAGAAAAGCCTCATATCTACTGTATTTTTATAATACTGCTTTATTATGCAATATATTCCAGGTACTCTTAGCCATGTCTACCCATTCCCATTAATTATTATGTATAATCATACAAGGTAAATTGGCTTTAAAGTGATCTTGAATGAACTGCAAGAAGGCAAACTGCCCTTCTGAAGAGCTTAGTATGTGTGTTGGGCAGCAATTTTCCCTTCAGCTAGGAAAAGAAGAGGCAGCATGCAGGACCATCTATTCACGCGAAGAGCCAAGTTACAAGGCCTAGTAGGAAGGATAGGAAAGCAGTTAATGGCATATGTAAGATATGAACACAAACAAAGGTACTTCATGTGAAAAACTATCACTTGTGTAGCAGCTTTTCCATACACAGGTAATAAAAGTTACTAAGGCTTTCTTTTTTTCATGGGTCACTTCTAAGTAAAAAGTGCAAGACTCTTGACAACAGGAGTCTGAATTTGTATTTTTTGCTGTTATATTGCCTTTAGGGTGAGATCTGATTTCTTTAAAGAGGTGGCTTAGCTATCACTTGAGCTCTGATGCTTTTGCTCTTCAGGGGATGTGCTTATTGCAGTGGCCTTCAAGTTAGAGTAATAGATTTGGATTTCTTTGCCATATTTTTCTCATTCTCTTGCATTCCAAAGACCCAGGAGCACTATCTTTCCAAATCACTTAAGTAAGAATGGAAAGGAGAAAAGCTCCTGTGTTTTATTTGCGAGATAACTAAGCATAGGCTGGTGAGAAGGGGTCAAATTTATTTCCTCTAATGTGCAAAAGCCAATCTTTTGCAAAAGCAGTCATTTTATATAAGTATGTACATTTACTGGGTAGTTCCCATTTCTAAACTTCTGATTTCGTCGTTAAGGGCCATTTTAAAAGTAAAATATGTGGCTATTTTTCCTTCCTGTTGAACCTCTACAAATTGACTGTCCAGTTTGTTTCTCAGTTTGAAGTTATAGCTTTGAGTTACCAGGCAGGTGCAAACAGGGACACTTTCTACATTTTCTTCTGAATAAGTAATCCTTATATAACTGATATTTAAATATTTAATTATAGAATCTTTGATCACAAGAGAGAGCCCTTGCATGGAATATACCACATAGATAAGGAACAAAACCCAGCCTGCTGGAGCTCAGTCTGAGTAATGTAGACTTCACTACCTGCAGTGGTGAGATGCCCAGCTCCTTAAATTGCGGAAGATGCTTAGATTCACTTCAGTGAATAGACTGACAAACCCCTTTTTTTTCCCAGACACTGCAGATTTAAAAATAAATAAATAAATTTAAAATAAAACCTGTGTAAACAGCTTTAGTTTTGAGAGGCTTCATTCTTCTAGCAGATATTCAAATAATACAGCTTCACTGATTTATATCATTTGCTTTGGTTTGACGCAGAGAGATTGTTCTCACAGATCGATTCTTTCAAAAGACCAATTATAGTGAAATGTACTTCTTGGTCCACAGCCAGCATACTCTATAATACATTTATTCTTTACTTCCAGGCAATTTACTTCCCTGGACAGCCTTGCTCTTCTGTAACTATTTTGCTCTGATGCAGAATGGAGTTTTGTTTTGTTCTTAAAATAAACTGGTCTGTTTCCAGTGGGCTCACAGTTGCTTCAGCAGCATTGCATTTCTAAGCATCATGTTGCACTCAGTGGGCAGTCGGAGATAGATCTGTATTACACCAGTCATGACATACGTTAAGCAGTAAAATTATTTAATATCATGCTGGGCAACTTTTACTATGAGATTTGTTTTTATACATAAGGCTTTATAAACAGAAGGATTTACACCAAGTATTTGTATCATATTTTAAGAAAATGCTGTGAGTGAGCTGTAGTTTTTAGAAAGGTGCATTCTTTTTGCTACATGGAAATTTGTGGTCACTCAGAAGTACTATCATTGAAGCATCAGGTTTTTATTTTCAGCTGTAGACTGAAAGCATCTGTCTAGATGGGAACATTGCTGAATAGCTAGTCGCCTCTTTGCATGTAGTTGCAGTCTGGAAAAAGGGCAGCCTAATCAAAATATTTTTTCCTTTAAAGTGTGCAATGCCCTTTCATGACTATACTGATACATAGTTTAACTCTGCACATCCATTCTTTTTGGTCTTCCCTACTGGTTCCTGGAAACCTAGTCTCTGAGTCCCTCAGCTTGTCTGCCCTAACTTCCAGCAGTGCCTGAGCCAGGTCTTTCACACTGCTTAAGCTCCTCTAAGGGCCAGATAAAGCCTTTGGAAAACTATGGTCACTGGGATCTCTCCCAACCTATAAACATTTGAATGCCCTTTTTAAAAAATCAACATCTTGTTTATTGCAACGTTATCACCCTTTCACATTTTCATGCTTTAGATGTGTTGCGTAGCCATTCAATGCAGCTGAATATCTAGCAATAGGCCACAGGGACACAATTAAAAAGTAGCTGTTTGAATTTATTTGTACTAAAACCATCTGGGGAACTGGATAAGTGCCTCAACTTCCTGAACCTCAGTTAACACAGTTCAAAAATACAAGAAAAAGAAAAAAAAAAGTATGAATTTAGTGTTAATTAATAGTCATCACAAATGATTAGACCTACTCAGATGTGACCTAACAGAGTTGCCATCAATAAATTTCAATAAGTGCTCTTTGCAAGTTTTACTCAATCTATACCTCTGGCTGCTTCGAATACGAAGATCATGGACTGATGCAGCAGGATGGTGCCATAGGACTGTGGTGAGAAGAACTGTTGCAGATCTAATTTATGAAGAGAAAATGTTGTTTGGTAGTGGTCTGACATTTCAAACAACAGTCTCAGCTCTGATTCTCGCTTTTAAATAGTGGCTGTTTCGTGTGGGAATCTTCAGGGTCTGCAAATGGTGAATTTGGAGTTTGCTATGTTCTCCCAGAATGGAAAATGAAGTGAGCATGGAAGAGCCTTATGAAAGGAAACAGCTGTACACTAGTGGAACAATCTTCCATTTTATTCCAGTTCTGCAAACGCATCCTAGTTTTTTTCTCTGTATGACCCATGCAGAGTAACAGGAGTTAACAGAATGGTGTCTTCTCTTCAAGGCCTGCAAAAGGATTAATTTTTTCCCAACCATGTATGTTTTGCAAAAGGAACGTGGGCTGGTAGTTTGTAAAAATGTAGATAATTGTAAAGTGGAAGGAGCAAGAATGATTGTCAGAGAAGCAGGCTAGCCAGACATTTCTTTAGATGCCTCAGACACTGGGCTTGATTGCATATGAGTGTCCATCCTCTCTAAATGTTACTCCTCAATTGTCACTTCCCACCTGCTAGCAGCAAAAGGCAATGCAATAAAGCTTTTAAAAAATCATTCTGCTACAGGTGTAAGACCACCACTTCCAAATTCTTCTACACTTGGATGGCTAATCTGTAAAATATTTTAACAACAAAAGTATCTTGAGGAGAAGTACAGAATACTGACTTGCTTCCCTATATAAAAATACAGTCAGAAGTTATGTTGTTTTGACCTTTTTTGGATCACTTGATCTCTATCAAAAAAATAATAGATTTTGACTGCTGTGGTCAATAGTGGGTTTGCAGTGTAGCTCAGAAGAAATGCAGATACCAAAAAGGAAACATTTGCTGCACCATTATCTGGCAAATTCTTCAAACATTCTGATGTTTCCTTGCTCTTCCGTTCACCTTGCAAGTAGGGTTCAAGTACTTGCATTACAATCTAACAGTTCTTTTTTTAACTTGAAAATGGTAAGATACAAAAAGTAAGTTCTGAAAGTAAGCATTGGGAAAATATACTCCTTCTGAAATAGTATCCTAGTAGTACAAAAAAAATAGAATTAAAATTGGCAAATAAATAGTTTGTCGGTGTGGTCATATTTTGCCATGCTGGCCACAATTCTTACTTTGAGAAGAAAGCTTAAGAAACACCACTTTGAAAGACACCTAATCTTCAAAGATTTCATCCACGGTCTACTGCAGAATGAAAATGTGATACAGAAAATGCAATGTATTTGATTTCATAACATTTTTTTTCCCCAAAAACTATCTACTATGTATTTGATGAGGAGAATCTTCCTCTTACTATCAATGGATGGATTTGAATATCACTTCCATACAGATTAAAATTCACTAAAGATCAAGCAGAAATAAAGGTCTTCTTGAAGAAAGGTATTTATTATGCTAATTCAAGGAAGACTTTGTATCAATGCCATATGAGAGTCGTCTGCAAATGATACAGATCGCAAATTGCAAGTAGAATAAATTATATAACAGCAGGAAGAATTATTAAATGGAAAAAGAATACAAAGGTAGCTAGTCATGAGCTTAAAGCTAAATGTAATTTTAATTGTTTTGCTGAATTGGATTCTAAGGTCTATTGCACAGTCTTCACCTGAAGCATAGAACTTCCATTTCAAATATTCATCAGCCTTATTTAATTTGACTCTTTAGTATTCTAAGAACTTTCAGGAATGTCTCACATCTCAAGTAAAATATTCTGATGAAAATTGAAGATAATGGTCTCATGTCATTAATGACATTAAAATGGCAGCATATAAACGTCTTGTACAGCTGAACCAAAAATATCTGTTGTAAAGGAATTTGGAGAAGAGGTAAGATAATGTGAGAGCAGTCAAATAAGAAAAATAACTCCAATTTCATTTTCCAAAACCAGTTAATGCTAAGACATATTTATTTTTCAACTAGTCTCCTGTAGCGTAATGTTAAAAATGGTATTTGCATCTTATTGGAAGTTATAGGAAACCAAATTTCAGATCATAAAACCAGAGAAGTTGTGTTTTAAGTTAGATTCAGAACAAAACTAGTAAGAGTATTTTCAAAGTTGAAAATATTCTTTTTAACTGTCACAGATTTTTCATAGCTTTATTGTTTCATAAATCCTAGATTTACATGACATTAATACAGTTGCTATTAAAACAACAAAAATGAGAAATTCAATATAAAGTTAGGAAATAGCTTGGGGAATTACACAGATTTTTGCTAAACATCACTAAAATTTGGCATCACAATATTGTAATAGTTATTGCCATCGATTACATGTAAATAATTACACTCAGACAACATATATCATTAGCCACTAAGTATATCCTGTGCCCAGAAACCAGTGCTTTCAGAGTGAAGAGAAAAAGTGATAGATGTATAGATTATACATGTAGAAACAGCACAGCTGCTCAAAAGAAATATGAGCAATTTTGAGCTATATTTCAACTTTTTATGAAATGCTGTTTTCTACTTTTCCCTTTCTTGTTTCAAGAAGCACTGTCAACATAAGGCCAAAAAATATATTTCCCTACCTCAGTTGCTATAACAACAGTATAAACTATTAAATAGAACAAAAATATGAAAAACATTTTTTTTCTAGTGTTATGTTTGCAGCTGGGGGCAGAGCAAGAGAAAAGTGTGTTATTTCAGTTCCTTTTGGTTTAAATAAAATCATTTTTCATGTGCTGAGACCCAGTCAAGAAACCAAGAGAGTCCAGTCTGATGCAGTGCCAAACACCTTCAAATTCCATTAAAGTCTGAGGACAAAATCCTAGCTATGTAGAAGCAAATGGGAAATCACTGGGGCAGGAAATTACCCATCATTATTGTTTATTTACACAGTCATGGATAATGTTTGGGTCATGATTAGGGGAGCGTATCTTCTCAGAAGCACAGAGCAATACAGGCTGCTGCAAAAATCAACATTCACTCTTGCATGGATTCTTAAAAGTGAGTTTTCTTCCTTCTGGTACATCTCTGGTACAAGTTCAAAATCACAACTAGTTATCTTTTTGCTCCAAAAAAGATACTAACAGTCATAAGATATGTTCAGATGGTTTGTTTTACCAATGAACAAAGGATAGCTGAAATGCAAAAAAATGTTATGATAACAGTAAAAACTGAGCTGCAGAAAGGCTTTAGCAGGAGTTTATAGTGATAAGAGCTATCAATCTTGTGATGTTGGCAGGGAAAACTCAGTCCTATATTTCTAAATTTCTGCATCTGTGGCAAGACAGAAGTCCTTTTCTTTTTTTTTTTCCTACTACTGAGAGTGGAGAACCCAAGAGATGCTGATAACCATCCAAAAACCAACCAATTGTATTATGGTACAACTATGTCTGGGAAAAATATAAATTCTTACAAGACTTCTTAAATAAGAAAGCAACACAAAGATTTGCAAAAAATAAAGGTATTAAACCAATGCCAGTTCACCACCGTTACATTATATGGCATGCTCCTCTTCCTTCTCTCTCATTAGTACATCTATCCCTGGGTTTAAATTATCTGGTTTTGTCAACCTCTTGGCACAGGAAGATTTTGTCTCTTTATCTTAATAATTACCAATATCTTGTTAAAAAGCTCTACACAATTGAAATATTCTGTATGCTGTATTTGCATTTCATAACATACTTCCCTAAATTGTCAACCTAAGGCATCAAAAAAAGTTTTATCAATGCTCAGAAGTCTGTTGGAAGTTCTTTTGACCATATCTAATATACTTGTGGACCAAAAAGTTTATTAAAAATTATTGGCTACTCTGACATATTATAGGCCCTGCAATACCAAAAGGTTAAAAAAGAAGTCTCGGAGATTGCACACTAGAGATCAAAACAGCTGTTTTCTATTTATGCTTTGAGAAAACAATGTATACTTAAAATATCAATTTACAGTGTTCTTTATCTTCTGCAAGGGCCCGAATCTGTGTTTCATAATAAAATATACTATAGAGAGGGTGAGAGAGAAACATTTCATGCACTCATTTAGCAAATGACCTCAGCAATCCTGAAAAAAAAAAGGTGAGATGTTTCTCACACACCATTTTATTTCTAAAAAATGCACAGTTACTACTGGAGAAGCATGATGAGAGAAGTAAAGCTACACTGACAGTCTAACATAGTCCTTTGTTCTGAATCAGCCTCCTCTCTAAGAGTTTAATGAAAACTGTCTCCTAATTGAGCTAAGGTAGGAGCTGATGTTTGAACAATGAGAATACCAGACTCTGATTTCTTTGTCTTTTGCATACAAGCACAGATGCGTGTGGCAATGGCCCCAACATTTTAAGTGAAGACTGGGTTCTCATATCACTCCTAAGTGGATGGTGATCAGGGATACTGGAGAGAGACAGAAACAGTGAATCAACAGAGTGTGGGTAAAAATCCAGCACTTGAACCACCCAGTTTGTGACACAGCTGAAGCAGCAGTAGTAGATGAGCCTAAGGCATTTTCTAGGGATTGATGACATGCTGAGAGAAGTAGTCAGGTCCAAGGCTAGTCTGAGGATTATTAACCCACAACCATTTCCTTGCCCCAGGAAATGCCCAGAGTCCAGAATGCTTTCAAGATCCTTTTTCTCCTTACAACATCTTTAAAAGTTCTAAATTAACTTTTTAGTGTTTGCAAGACTCTATGATTGAAATATTTTCTCATAACTGCATCTTTTTCAGTACTGAAAAAAAAGCATTAGCTTTTTGAAGGTTTAGCTTCAGTGCCAGTAAAAATATATGTTTTCTTACTTTAAACACTAAGATTGATTCTGAAGGAACAGTAAGCGGTTTGTTTTGTTGCATTTTGCTTCCAGATGCAGCTATCAAAAGTTCTAGTTACACTCGGTGAAAGGATAGATGGTGAAAGTATGTCAGAATACACACACAGGCAGCTTTGGTTGCACATGATGCACTCTGACATTTGCAATTCTTTATTTTTTATATCCCTGCAAGTATATTGTAAAAAAGTTATGGGAAGATACATGCAACTCTGCCATTATCTCCCACATCATCTGCTTGCTGTTTACATTTTATGTCTAAAACAAACATGCATGATGTGTGTCTTGTGAAAGGTGATTATCCTTCTGTCTGTCTTTACCTATGATTTATGCGGAATTGTTGGCCAATATGGCAAACAGCCTATCACATTTTGCGTTTAAGAATTTATACATAAGGTCAGACATATAAAGACATTAAGCATAGACCACAAGTAAACATTTTCATTATTTCTAAAGCTGCTGAAGCAGACTGACTATGCAAAGCTTTTCTTTTGTTCCTGCACCTTATTGCTTCACCATCATTTGTGCTAAAATATGCTTTTTGCTTCATTTTAATATAGCCTTTTGCAAAATGTCATTTATTAGGTAATCGCTTGTCTATGGAAAGCCTAATTACTCTATGTTGGTCAGAAAGAGGGCATGGTACTACATTTGAATACTGAACGGGCTGCAAACTAGTCTCCAGATGAGGAATATGAACATTTTCAAAGGCTTATTGCCAGTTAAATGAAAATAGCTAAATGAAGCTATACATTCGGGGTTAAAGTAGACAAATGCTCTGATGTACAAAGGATGAAAAAAAATACAGTTTATAGTGTTTTCAACTTTAATACTAAAGTAAATGCATAAAATAATTGATGACTACTACAATATTCTTTTCTGTATGGAATACTAATGCCCCCTACCGGTCCTACACAAGTGTTTTGTGAATATTTGTGTTGATAGAAGCTGCCTAGTACACATTTTCTGTTTCATTCCAAAGAAAGGAAAATTATTTAGACACTAATGAGTTTTTCTGTGGTTCACACCCATCAAATACATATCTGCAGTAAAGGAGTTTTTGACTGGGTTTTTATCTCCAAGATACATTCTGCAAGTGCTCTTTGCTTTTCCAAATTCATAGCTGTCATGGGAATTACTGACTACAAAGAATTCATACACTAATAACCTTTTTTAAAACCTTTTCTTAAATCCTTGTCAATATTTTAAAGGAAAAACATTCAGATTTTCATGACAAAAAAATATGGCATAGAAACAAGCAACAGAACAGTTACAAATAGTGAGCTGTTTATAAATAATAGTATTGTGAAGATTTTTCATGACATCTGGTCCTGAACTACCTTAGCCCAAGAGGCCACCACTACCAGTTTGTGTGACATTTGCCTTGATTTCTCTGCATTTTCTGAAAATTTACACTGTATGTCAAACAATTCTCTTGCTGCTGCATCTAATCTTTTGCTTGAAAAATAAATTTTAAAAAAGACTTGCTACCCTGGGTCTCCAAGTAAACGAAGCCCACGCAATCACAGAGTTTGTCTGTTCTTAGGCATTATTCTCCCAGAGGCCTTTGAAGCCACTGATCAACTCCCAAACATACACAGGGACAGAATTGCACAAGTTTCTCAAGTTTTTCCGAGGATCATAATAGGGTAGCAGAAAGTAATCTCCCAAAGAAAGATATCTACGACCCACCTTTTCATACACTCAAAGACATGGGTTATAAGACAGTAAATCAGTGCCTGTAAGCCAGCTAGCCAGGCAGTGCCCCAGTGTCACTAAGACAACCACTTTCTCCAAGACAAAGGGAAGCCTTATGGGAAGGGGAGTACTATGGACCAGGGAGCGGGGCAGGACAAAATCACAGAAAAATAGGAAGCCATGCTTCCATAGTTCCAAATCTCATAAAACAATGTACTTTAAGATTACTGCTAATTGCCTAGTGAAAACTACCATGTAGCCATCCAGATATGAATCTTTCCTGTCTACTTCTGCTTATGCATGAAACTATCTCCTCTCCACCTGATCATCACTTATCTTCCAAGAGGAACCATTTTCTCTGATCTGGCAGTTGAGCTGCCCATGGAAGCACTTCCTATGTTCTCATGTGAAATGGAGAAAGCTACTTCAAAGATTTTATAATGTTATAATCTTTGTCGATTTTGCTCAGTTTGTTTAGCTTAAACTCAGTCCGACATGAACAATACTCAGTATGTTCCTGTTAGATGTTCTGAAACACTGAAGTTAGTCATTACGTCTACCTGAGGCACCATGAGAACAGGATGTGAGCTGGACCCAACCTGAGGGGAACATTAAATGAGGTCAAACATGTCAGAGCCTCTCTAGCTGCTGACACTGATGTGGGATATGAGGTGCTATAGGTCCATGCAATACCAGCCGGGGAGAACAAGCAGAGAAAAGCATAAGCACCAAAATGTTTCATTGTGGGGTTCTGATTCTATGCAATTCAAGCTAGGGATCCCTAAATACCACTAAGTGTTCATAGACTTTTCAGAACCATATGCATAACCATGTCTCCAATGACTGACCTAATCAGGAATTTCCATTGTCCATTACAGTGCACGGATACATCCAGAGGTGGAATACTCATTTGCAGTAATATAAATTATTAAGCTCATAGTCTGGAAAGCACATTAAGGTACATAGAACTATAGAACAGAGTATTACAATTTTACCCCTAACTCGTTCCAAATATCAGCCCACAAATTTGACCAAGAACAGCAATAAGCCTGAAAGTGAGATGCATAAGATAATGGAAATAATTATTAACAGTCAGATCCGCCTCCATCCAGGTGCCATTTCCTTTAGAACACTACAAAAACAAAGACACAGAGAACTATACAGATGCATTTTCTGTAAAGATATTATTATGTGAAACTTGAAGTATGCCACTCCATTAGAAAAAAAATGTCTCTTAGGAAGTAAGAACATTTTTCTGTAATATAAAAGGTATAATATACACAAATAATGGAAGTGAGTCTTACAAATTACAGGGACAGGATACGTATGAATATATCTGTCCCTTTAAGAAGATTTCTTTCTGCAGACTGCAGGTAACCTGGCAGAGAAGATATATATCTACAGTGTTCAAAATGCCCTTTACAGGAACACATTTCTTTAGATAATTCTTTTCTTATGTAAAAGCCTAATTACTCAGTGGTTATTGGACAAGGGAAATGAAGTTCCATTTAAATTTAGAACTGGAATCCAAGCCAAACTCCAGGGGAGGAAAAGATACATATTGCAGATGGAGACTTGCAAACTAACTGCAGAGTTAGGCAATATAAATTTCCCCAAAGAGGAGAGGAAAGCATGATGTTATGATTAAAGTCACCCAAATGAGAATTAAGAAACCTGAGTCTGTCTTCACACAGAAGACAAATTTGTCACAGATAAAGAGTGATATTACATAGTTACATGGGAAAGAAGTATTCTTAAACACCTATTTTGGCATGCTAAACACTTAATATAAAAGGATTTTTTCTTCCACAAAATGCAGGCATCCAGAATGACATGTCATAAAAATGAAGTTTCTAGCAATAGAACTACCTCTACTGCTAATTCTAGCAGTCAAAGCCAAATATGGTGGCTATGTTGGTAAGCAAATTTTGCAGATAAAACTTTCAAAAACTCTAGCCCATTTTTAAGCCAGAGAATCATTTCCGGAAGTGGCTTAAAGACCACATTTTTCAAAGTTGTTCAAGTAATCAATGTTGCATATGAGTTCTTGATATAATTTTTATGTAGGATAAACACACTAGATGCTTAATTCCCATTGATTTCAACACATCTGCTTTTACATGCTTAGATACATGCATTTCAGTGATACTAATCAAATTCTAACCTCTATAAATATGCCTAGTACTGTTTAAAAACAGGATAGTTAGGTATTTTTGACACTTCTGTTTTTCTTCTTGGATAGGGTCGCCTTCTCTCTTCTGTTACATAGTACCTCCAGACACACACTGGTCTCATTCTATTGCAGAACTACATATAAATTCTGTGATTTACATTCTCCCTAACTCTATCTTTTATTTCATCATTTCTTACTCCTCTTCCTACCCCCTGCCAGCTGCTGTTGGTTGTAGACAAATAGTCACTGGTAGGGATTACTCTAATTTTAACTCTGCCAATTTCCTTCTTCTGTTAGTGCCGTGGAATTCTGTCAATTTTCTATGGGGACAATTGGAGTGAAAGTCTCTGGAAGATTATCTGGATGTCATGTGCTATTGTTTAATCTGAAAGACCAAAATGTCAAGGACAATCTTGACACTCTTATTTTCACATGAGAATCAGATCTACCCTTTCTGCCATATCACCCCATTTTCCCTGCTTAGTCCACAGTGCTGATGGATGAAGGAATTCTAGACAGGGTGGTACAACTGGGATGCAAATTAATTCAGGATTCCTGTTACCTGTGTTACTCAAGGGCAATGGAGGGAAAGATAAGAAGAAGGCATGAACCCTATTTCCTTTCTAAATACCATGTTAAAACTCCCTCCTTTTGCACAAGAATAAATTTCTCTGTAAATTCTTATTCTGTACTTTGACAACTGAAGCTGCTTTTCTAGCTGCCTTGCACAAAACGTCAGAGAATAATGGAAGTCTCAAACAAGCAAGGAGAATTGCAGAGTAACTCAGGAGGTCATCAGTCCAATTTCCTGTCCAAAGCAGGTCAGCTCTGAGATCAGACCAGGCTGCTCAAGGCTTTCTCCAATGGGTCTTGAAATTTTCCAAGGACAGTGACTGTAAAACCTCACTGGGAAGCCTGCTCCATTACTTGGCTGTCTTCATGAAGAGATATTTTTCCTTATATCTATTACAAACCTCATCTTTTTAAGTTTATTCCCATTATCTTCTTCTTGTCCTTCCATATGTCTGGAAAAAAAAAAAAAAAGCTGACTGAACTCCTAATGACTTCTCTGATGACTCATCTGCTGTCTCTTCTCTAGGCTGAACAAGCCCTTGTCCCTCAGCATCCTGTCACTGGGCAAGTGTAGTAATCCTTGACCACCTTGTTGGCCCTCCCCTGTCCTCACATCAGTTCAAAATGTTTTTTGTTCCATTGGGGGGATAAAATTGGTCACAGTATCTAGATACTGTCTAATGACAGTCAAGTGAAGGTAGATAATCACTTCCCATTCATTGGCTATGCTTCTGTTATTACAACCCAGCCAGATACTAGTCCTCACCAATGCCATCATGCCCTGCTGGACCCTGTTTAGCCTCCTATACACCAGTATGTCCAGGTCATTTTCCACAGAGCCTCTTCTTTGTCAGTCTCCAGTCAGTAACACTGCAGAGGGTTATCTCATCTGAGAAAAAGGACTACATATCATCTTTTGTGGAAGTTCCTAGTGGCTCATTCCTGTAGTGTGAGTAGCTCTTTCTGAATGTCCATTCTGTCCTTGAGCATTTTCATAGCACCCTAAAAAGAGCTATGACCTGCACACTTGATAATGATATGTTGTTTCTTCCTCCAGGTCATTGGCAGAGCTACTAAATAGTATAGGTCCCAAGACAGAGCTCCGAGAATCTCCACTCATGACCAGCATCAAGGTAGAGTGCAAGCCCTTAAGCACTGTCTTTAAGGCCAACAGCCCAGACAGTTTCTCAGCTTATCTGTCCCGTAACATCCCAGCCTGGCTGAAAGATGCCATGGGAGGCAGAATATCAAGAAAAACATCTGCTATTCAGCTGTCATCCACAAAGCTCATAATTGTTAGACTGGTTGAACACAATTTGACCTTGCATATTTGCCCTGAAGAATTCTGTCAAACAGCATTGGTGAGTGAAGAAAAAAAAAACAGGGGGGAAATTAGTTAAATAGATTTTGTTTCCCTAAAATTTTTCAGCAATTATAAACAACAGAACAAAAATTTCTAAAATAGAGACTTTCTATCCAGAAAATGTTGTAAGAGAACAGGTTTTAAATTACAACATGAAATGGACTGCTTGTAATGAACAAGACATTCTGACAGAATTACATACCATGGGAAAATTGATAACACATTCCTGTGTGTCTTTGCTGTTGACAGAATTAATTTGTACTGTTGTCATTAAAGGTATATTCTTTAATATAGAAAAGTAAAGCCAATGTTGGGAGTTTTTCAACTTCTTATGAGAAAATTTGAAACATTTCTAAGCCTTGAATGTAAGAATTAGTTCTCAGCAAACTGGCATATAACAAACTATACATGTATGCTAGCATTTAAACCAGTTGTAAGCAAGGCTAGTTGGATGTCAAAAAGCAGGGAATGTTGATGTACGAATACATTGCTTGAAAAGTATTTGGCAGCATTTCTTGATATAAATACTGTTAGTTACCTACTTTAACATTTTCCTTAGCAATTTTCATGTATTTTTACTAATAATCCATAAAAATTTATTCTTCTGAGAAGCAGAGGACTATTATTAATTCCTTATTGCATAGAAAATACCGTGTTTAAAAGTATACCAAGAAATGCGTCATGAACTGTTTAAAAAGGTAAGCTTTCAACACAAGGAGGTGCTGTTGAGACTCAAATCTTTGGGATAGATCCAGTCATGCATCAATATACAGAATTATATATTTGCACAAAATTCCTGAGATGACCACTATCCCCAACATTCAGGAAGGAAATCCTGGCTCTGTGCAAGCTACCTTGTGCTTTGCTATAAAGCTCATAACCTACGAGAATCAGTAAGGGTCAGTACAAATGTGTGTGTTTCTGTAAGACATTTCAGAATTCTGTTACAAGTTTCCAGCATCCATGACTGGCACTCAAAACGTCTGTGGGTGATATTGCATGGACAAGTGTTAACAGCCTAACAAATACTGGGAGGGCAGTAAGCAGCCTAGGAATCAAGCAGATTAGGAACTAATTCAGTTCTATTTTTGGTAGGAAAACTCCTATCACAGATCACCTTCACTGATTTATTTTCAGATTATTCAAAAAATCAGTTCATCTTGGTGTAAACATAAAGATTCCAGGCCACTGAGACTTTGTAAATATAAATATGTCTAATCAAAACATCTGTGCTTCAAGTAAGGGAGCTCCTTTTAAACAGCTTGATGACAGTGATGCAACATAGCCATTTTATAAAGCAATAGATAGGGCACGTTTTCAGATTTTCATGCCTAACAAATCTGTTCCCCTATTTGGAAATACACATGATTTTCAGAGCTGCTGATCAAGTATCATTCCCATCATTGTTGTCATACTGATAAACAAAGGGATTTGACCCAATACATAGACAAAAGCGGAAGTCATGAATTAAAACTAAATAAAGGAATGAAAGGATGACTTTGATAAGCCATGGGATTTCATTATGAAAAGGTAGTATAAGGGGTAAATAAAGTCTTATGCTTACAGAGAAAATACAAAAGAAAGAAAATTGAGAGGTTTTCTATAGAAACACTGACATTGTAACTTCCAAAAATGGTAGACATTAGTCAGAATATGTTGGAGTCTGGTTATATGCTGATTAGTGATCTCCCACCATGAAAAATGAAGGCAGTTACATGACAGGAGCTCCTGGCTTTCCCTAGGAGATGCAGTTAAGATGAGAGCATGACTTCTAGAAGAAAATTACTTCTAGAAACAAGGAGTTAATATAATATAATATAATATAATATAATATAATATAATATAATATAATATAATATAATATAATATAATATAATATAATATAATATAATATAATATAATATAATATAATATAATATAATATAATATAATATAATATAATATAATATAATATAATATAATATTTGTGGTTTGAGTTGTCTGTGTTCATTTTTTAAATGAAAGGAGTTGTTTTTTTTTTAAAAAAAACAGTTATTTTAACAATTTAATTTAGATCATTTAGTCACCTTTTTTTCACTGGAAAAACATAGTTGACATTGCAAAATTGCTATAAGCCCTATTCTTTTGATCATACCACTATGAAAATTGTTTGAATAAGAGAATATTTCTGTTCTCTTCATCTACCACGTTCACAAGTTAAGCCCACTTATTCATTTCCACACAAGCAGAAAGTCATTATTTTTATTTTAAAATACCAAGAAGTAAAGTAATGGAGCCTTCTCTTGTATGCTGGCAATCTGTCCTTACCTTGCTTTGTCTGGCAGAACATATGAATGCACGCAAGAACACAGAGTTCAGAAAACCATAATTGAACACACCAGGATTCACAGTGGGATCCTACTTACAGAGAATAAGCTCTTCGCTTCTCAGTAAGCTCCCCACAGGATTTTCCAGCTGAAGAAGACAGTCTGCTTTACACGTCAGAAATTACATGAACATGTGGAAACGCTACTCCAGATTAGCATTGTTAGCATTTATATAGTAAAATTATTTCAGTCAGTCAAATTACTGGAAAACAAATCTTTCAAAACAACGCCTTGAGGTCAAGACATACTATGGCCATTCAGTGAGGAACAGATGTCCTATAAGACATATCTGAAGTCATCCACTGAGTCTTGGGCAAATACAGAATATTCTGTAACGGAGGTGAAAATGACTGAAGAGAGAGTGGTTGCCCCTGCACTCACTCCAGTGGGTCTTACTGCCTCTCCACAGGTGAGGGTAAATTAGTTTTTCTGCTTCTTATCTGTCTTCTGTCATGCAGCTCTATTGGTTACAAGTTAGACCTCCTGGGACCATCTTATCTAGAATATTCATGGTTTTAGCAAAACTTGACTTTTTAAAACAAGAGTATATGGGGGGACTTTTGGATGATAGGTTAACAAATTTTATGCGTGAATCATTCACAGCCTTTTTTTATTGTTTCTGATCCTGTGCTTGAAACTGCAATAATCTAGTTGATGCTAGCAGAAAGTACCTTTTTTCTGTTTCCTGTGTTTTTATATTTTTTGCTTAAGTATTTTATATAATCATCTACCTTTTTACAGAAAATTTTGACAACTCCAGTGATTTAGAGAACTAATATTAAAACAGTTTGATGATTTTTATAGCATATCTTTATAAAGAGGCCACAATTCATTTTAAATAGGATTTTCAATATTAAATTTAAATGAATTTCTTCCAGATTCATTTGAATGTTGCATTCTCTGGAGGGAAAAATCCATTATCTTTTGCTGAGATTGAATGTCACAGTTAAACTTTCTAGTTTCAGTACTTCCAACTTTCACTATTTTATCATGCATCTTAGATTATTTTTTCTCTTGTTTCTTAAGCCTTGGCATCTGAAATCACACAGGTGTTTGGGAATCTTATTTTTCTTTTGAAAAATATAATATTCACCCGGTACTGCTGTTCAAGAAAGTTTGAAATAGGAAGCCAAAACACCTCAATAAAAAGAAATATAAAAAAAAAAACTTTATTACTTTTAAAATCTCATTTTTAAAGAAATTTCATGATAGAGCAGAAAAGTAGTGGCATGCGAGCTGGCGAGGTGAAACTTTTATGCATTCATCTGATTCTATTATATGGAATTTCCAGAATTACAAGAGAATATTACTAGTGTTGACACTGCAGAAGCCTTGAAGGAATTCTCAGTCAGCAGTAGGAATTCTCACAGTCAGTAGTAGGAATTCTCACAGTCGGTGCAAGAAAGGAATTGTTATGTTATCGTAGAATCATAGAAACCCTACGTTGGAAAAGACCTTTGAGATCATCAAGTCCAACTGTACCTGCCTACTACTAAATCTTATCCCTGAGCACTTCATCTTTTAAATACCTCCAGGGATGGTGACTCAATCACCTCCCCGGGCAGCCTGTTCCAGCGCTTGACAACACTTCCAGTGACGAAGTTTTTCCTAATGGCCAATATTAACCACCCCTGGCACAGCTTGAGGCCATTCCCACTCTTCCTATCACGTATTACTTGGGAGAAGAGACCAACACCCACCTCTCCACAACATCCTTTGAGGTAACTGTAGGCAGTGATAAGGTCTATTATGTTAGATGAAAGTAATAAGGTTTACTATGTTTCCCCTGCCTCAGCCTTTCTCAGAGTAAGGTAGGCATTGCTGTCTTGCCTTGGAAGCCTTAAAGTAAAGGCTCCCACATCCTACAGTCATGGCAGAGACATCTGGAAAGGGGTGGACACTAGAGTTTTAAAATATTAGCTGAACTTGCCAATGTGAAGTTGCTAATTCAATTATATTCTGCAAGGAAAACTTATATCTGGAAACCAAGACCCAAATCTCATCATTATGCACTGACATGTTACCTCAATCTGTAGATCCACTCTCACACTAGCACATCTAAACACTGAAACTATTTAAATAATAGCAGTTTAATGACAGCAAGTATGTAATGACACAAAACTAATTGTCTGCCACATGAAAGAATAAGCAATGCCTGTGATATGGCTCAGTATTGACAAAAAAGAAAATGTCATAGGATCAGATTCTTGTTTTGCCTGACTTCATACTTCCAGAAATAACAGATTGAGCAGCTTCTCTCCTACTAAAGTTGGAACAGTATCTTTTAAAAAAATTAAATCAATATCATTCTTTTTCATATCTATATATATGTTAAATTATATAAATAAGCTTTAAATATGAAAAAATGGTTTAAGAGCATTAAAAATCTCATTCCTATGAGCTGCGTATTGGATTAATTCACTTGAATAAGGTTATAACATTGCTAAGGTACTTGCAGGCAGAAGACAGAGAGCCTAGTTTGGAAAAGAATTTTTTTTGACATAATGTAGCCCTTCAAAGAGAATATTTCTCAGGCAGACAATCAGAAACTTAAATTATGAACAGAAATATAAAAATATCTTCTTTTCTACTAAGAGTTAAATAATGTCTATTTCTTCATTGAATATGGAAAGAGGAATTTTGAGTAGAAAGCATGTTTCAAGATCTAATGAGATTTTGAGGAATAGAAGCATCCAAAGCCAATTATTTTCCTTTTAATGACTGTTTGTTAAAAGGAGCTAAAAAGCCTAGGCACAGTTGGGGCCAGTAAAAGGAGGAAATTAGGAAAATACATCTCCATAGTCAGCTTCCTAAAACAGCTCACTTAGTTATTTCAGATCAAAACGTTTAGAAGCAAAACAGTGTGTTTCAGCTCCTGAAAGCATACTTTTGATTACACGACAGAAGCCTTTCAATTAGCTGTTAGAGTGACACATTGTGAGGGTTTGGCAGCTCTGGATCAATAAACTGACCCTAAGATTTCAGTTTTTATTCCTTCAGTCTATCAGGAAAGGCAAAAAATAGCATTCAAGGGGAGAAAAAGTACAGCAACATAAAGCATCCGCACAGTATAAACAGAACAGTAGTGATGAACAATTTTCAATACCTTTCTCTAGATCCTTTTCCTTGACCTTTCTCCATCTTATTACATTGCTTTGAAACAAAGACATTTCTGCGGTAAGTCAAAGTCAAAAGTAGGGCAATTTTCAGCTGTTTTCCTGGGTCTTCTAGCTGCGATCTTGTTCCAATTCTAAATTCTTCTCTGTATGTACATTCCAGCTTTTTTCTCTTTTCTTTTTTTTCTTTAAACTAGAATGAACTTAACAGAAATGAAAGCTTAGCAGTCACCTAGGACATAGAGACCATAGAGACCTTAGAGACTAGACTATCATCTCTCTACAGCTATTCCTTTTCTCTTAGCACAGACACTTCCAAATAAGCTTGAAGGCCTTCCTGCGTGTCCAACAGCCTTAAAAGCAAAATTAATTCAATGTTATGAAATGAAACAGCAAGCATTCAAAACAGTTACCACATTTTTTTCATCATTTCACCTTCTTCTAGACCATAAGTAAATTAATCAAATTCTGCAAAAGGTTTGTGCATTCTCCTTCTGGACCACGTAAGGCTAAAAAATTCATTATATGGACTGCTAGGAAATCAAGTTCAGAAATTTATGTGAAGTGCCTATGGCAGAGCTACTAGAAAGTGGTAGACGAGAGTTAAAAATATTAAATAGCACACATGCCTCTGCGTAAAATCTAAGTCATGTATTAGGAGGCCTTCTCTTCCCTTTATCACAGAAAATACCAATAACAGAGGAACAAATTGGCACTGTGGACTGTAAGGCAGAAATTTGGCAATGAAATGTGAGCATGGGAACCAATGAAAACTGATGTTTCATAGAAGCAAAAACAGGACAAAGGAAGAGACATTCATGCCAATGGAAAGCACACGCCTTGGGGGTTTGGAGTGAGATGTCCAGGCAGGAGACACTGCCCAGGAAGGAGGTTACTGCAACAACAGGCTATTGGACTGTCCAAAATCCACATGTTGAAGGCCACAAGGAAAGCTACTGCATGAGGGCAAGGGTTGCTGACAGGAAAAACAGCAGGAAGTTTAACGTCTTGAAAATCCTCTGTAATGAACTTAACTTTCATTTAACTGTGCAAAAGTACAGACTTCCTAACTTGAAGACAGGACATCCTAGAGCAGGAAGAAGAGCCAAGGCAGGCCTTGATCTCGAATGATGGACGTAAAGCAGTTCTGCCTTTGGGTATGAAAATACGATTCCCGTAACTGAAGAAGAAAACATATATTAGATTTTAATATTTCTTTGCCTATGACTCAAAGCTGTGTCTGATTGTGTCTCACCTGCACTGAGTTCCAACCCCACCCTTTCATAATATCTAGTATATTCCCCTGATCAGGTAACACAGGCACGCAAGCTGGCACCCTACTTCTGTAAGCATGTGCTGAGAAGGCATGAAAGAACCGACATGTTTTGCACCTGTACCACACAGTCAGGTCTTGAAGCAGCCTTTGAACTGCCACATCAACAAACAGAACAACTTCTGGACCTGAGCGTGGACCAGCTCTGTGGAGCCACCAACTGCAGTACTCAGCATGCCCCGTAAAAACTGCAACATCCATCAACATCCATCAGCAGGCAAATGGGAATCTTTATGCTCATACTGGCTTATTTGTGCTTTGCAACCTCCAAGTGAAATTATTAGCATTGCTCCCAGGGAGAAGAGGGAAAGATAAATACAACAGCTCATCTCTGTCTGAGGCCAGGAATTTCAAACAGGCAGTAGGGATCATTTCCTTTTTAATACACGTTTTCAGGTTTGAATGGAGGCATGAGAAAACATGTATTAGGGCCACGGAAGATTTCATTCTTGAGCCTGTTCCGTGACAACAGTGCTGTTCAGCTGCCACTGACAGGTTCTACTTACAAAAAAAATCTCATTATAGTGTGCCAGCATAGTGCTTTGCCATATCCTAGATTTCACAGCCTCGAATTACAAGCAAACTTGCCAAAAAAAAAAAAAACTAAGCATAAGACAAAAGGCAGAGTGAAGCAGAAGACAGAATACTGTCAGAAAAATCACATAAAAGCGATGAATTATACCATGGGACTTAAGAATCATAAAGCCCCATGAAATGAAAAAATTCCATTGATTTCCTCTCAACTCCATGAGTGGGGTCCTTTATCAAATGCCTTTGAAATTAAGACCTCCCGCTGGTTTTCTTGTATTAAATTGGGGAAAAGACACATTCTATTGTCAGCATTGTTGCAAGGATGTAATCAGAGATTTGGCATCCCAGCTCACGGAAACCAAGTAACTTGGAAAAAAAATCCTCTATCCTTAAAGTTGCTATTTTTCTTTTCTAATAGAGGGCTGAATATAATGACTTTAAAACTCAGTACTATCAGGACTAGATAATATTAAAACAAATGACCTTTCTTCAACTGCACGATTTCCTCATCATTGTGATAAAGTGATAATTACCTGGAGACTGCTTATTGTAAAGGCAAGCTCTTGTCACTTATGAATTCCCTCTATAGGTCACTCTCCTGACAAACAGAATAATTTGCAACACGAATCATGAACCTGAACCACATTTCTATTAATTTATACTGCAAATTATTATAAGAGTAGCAGAAGGAATAACACTAGGGGAGGAAAGTAGGCATCAGGTATTTGCGGAAGCCACTGCGTTTTCTAAACGAATGGCTGCCATCATCCTTCTCAACTCAAGAGTCAAAACACTGTGTAATCAGTATGAGAAAAAAATGCCCTGATTGTTCAGCTGATTGAGATCCATTAGTCTAGAAGGGAGAAACTTTTACCAAGGGTTTCCTGTTCCTGAAAATTATGGCTTTTGTCTTTTCAGTATTAATTGATCATTGGGAATGAGCATAGAATTAGCACATCCCATTTGGATTTCCATGAACTCCTTACATGGGCTGACCTGAACTTACTGTGAAGACAGACTAGATGAGATGGAACAAAAGATATGAACAATATTTCCCATACACAAAATGTAAATATGTGTTCTGATGTGAACAAAAACTTAACAGCTGCATCCAGCAGACATCTAAAAAACCTGTAGGTGCAGCAGTAATACATACATACAAACACACAGCTATATAGAATAGATTATTTGACCTAGAAGGAAAGCCATTCAACATGAAAAAACATTGGCAACAAAAAGCTGATATAAGATGGATGTTATTTATTTGGCTATTATTTATTGGCCAGCTTAATCAGAAGCAGGCTGGCCCAAACTGCAGGCAGCGTCAGGGTTGCTTTTGCTACAGGTAGTGGTTGCAGTCCTGGGGGGCTGTACAACAAGTAGTAGCTGGAAGTGGGTAGTGAGCACCAGGTCTGAAGGGACAAGGCAGATTTATGTAGATTTGTGCCACTGAGCAATTCCTTCTCCCTAAGCAGAGTATTCAGGAGGCTACTTTTGCCTGCTGCACAAAAGTTTTCAGCAACCGTCATGGGCTGGCTGAAGGGCAGCCATAGGAACAGAGTCACCATAGTTTGGGTGAAAACTCCTGCCCTTGATACTCTGCAGACTAAATGACTCTATATTATAATCAGTGTTCCGGAAGATACTTTAACATATGTGAGAAGAACCTCTAAACCCCTTTCTTATTCCCTTCCTTTCTAGTAAACATAGCTATTGCCATTAAAACTATCAGCTACCTGTTACTGCAGTTCTCTGTGGAAAATAAGGGTACTGTTCTTCCATTAGTCTGCCTTACTGATGGCACAGAAACTCAGTTTTGAAGTGACTTAATTTGAACTAACTTTAGCAAGTAGTGCAGCTTTAAGCTATTTTTTATCAGCATCTGCCTTTAGAGGTTGTCAGCACCTCACTTTGGTTAATTAAATCCACTTAAAGGAGCTCAGTGGCAATCCAGACTGATGAGTGTTTAAGATAAAGGAAAATAAAAGAGACGTGAAGAGATAGCGAAAATTTAAAAAGAAAAAAAAGAGTAACAGTAAAAGATGTCATAATGGTTGAAATGGTTGAAAAAAACCAACATGGAAAAGAAAGGGGAAAATATAGTAGCTTAGAGACAAAATATAGAAGACTCCCTCTTGAAACATTTATTATTCTTGTTATTGTTGGGGGGTTGTAGTTGTTATTATAATTAATATTATTAATATTATTAATATTATATAATATAAACATTAGTGTCAGTATCAATATTGATATTATTATTACATGGAGATGTTGGTTGACGGTGGGCTGAATATCAAGCAGCACCATGCCCATGTCGCCAAGGAGGCCAACAGCATCCTGGCTTGTGTCAAAAAGCGTGTGACCAGGAGGACTAGGGAAATTATTATGTCCCTGTACTCAGGACTGGTGAGGCTGCACCTCAAATAATGATTTCAGCTTTCGGTCTCTCATTACAAGCCACTGAGATGATGAAGCATGCCCAAAGAAGGGCTACAAAACTGGTGAAGGGTCTAGAGCACAAGTCTTATGAGAAATGGCTGAGGGAACTGGAGTTGTTTAGTCTGGAGAAGAGCAGCCTGGTCCAGTGGGAGTTGTCCCAGCTGATGGGAGGGGGTTTGAAACTGGATAATCTTTAAAGCCCCCTCCAACCCAAAACACTCTCTGATTCTATGATGTCAGTAGTTAAGTCTAGTTATGTTAGTAGTGTAATAACCAGATATTTGCCTGTGCAAAAGGGAACCTATGTCCATTTTGAACAATTTCTTGGACTACCAGTAGCTAACAGATAGGTGTGCTATGCATTTTTTTTCATTATTCTTATGAAACTGGTTAAATGTTTCCATCACATATTTCTGGCATTTCAGTGTTCTCCCCTTACTGAATAAAAGGCAGTATAGTAAAAATAAATAAATCTGTAAAACTGGAAACTTTTTCAAAAAATCTAAGTCAAGATACTGCTGTGCTTTATTCTTAGTTAATTTAACATTGAAAAGCAACCCCTAGTGTGCTTGTCCTTTCTGTACAGAGTTTTCATTCAAGGTTTTTTTGCGTCCTTCATTACCTCTATTGGCTGACCTTCCTAAAACTGCGCCTGTTGGGTAGCAACCTACAATGAGCAGCCCAAGCGCTGTGGCTGGGAGGAGCTGGGAAGCCATAGCCAGGGTCCTCAAGGTTATAAAAGGTTACAACGACTCTGTTGTGTTATGCAAATTAGGAAGGTAACTGTTGAAGGCGGGCTAAAGTTAAACAAGTTTATAAAAGCAGAACGAACCCTAAATAAAACGGCTTCACTTGGATCACATTGATCGGTGTGTCGTCCTGTATTTTCTTCCGTCATGCGTCAGGATTAGAGAATTCCTACACTGCACTGCTTTGCTTCAGCAAGAAAAAACTGTGCTATATTATGGGAAGGACAGTTAAGGTTAGTTGCTCACCAGATTTTGAAAAATTTAGGAGGAGATACTTTAGAGTACAACTAGCATGTTGTTTTACTACATGTGAAGTAAATAAGGATTAATGTGAAAACAGAATAATTTGATTTTGCTTTTTAAAATAGACATATTTTGTTTCACTCTTTCCAAAGGAAACTTAAAATTCAAGTAAGACTTACACACTGGTTCTGGGTTTGCAAAAATAAGTGATGAAATATGAGGGAGTTGCTACTTGCAAATACCGTGAATATCACTTTGTCCTTATTGAAATGTTTCCTTAAATTTCTACCAAAATAAATCAAAGATGGATTAAGCTACCAAGATGCTGAGGGTACTAATATTTTATTATACTTCACCCCTGTTCCACCGAGCAGTTTCTTCTAGTTTTCTTTTTTTCCTCTGCATAGTCTTACCCATACAGTGTTCAGTATCTCAAGCCAGGAATGGTCCCTGTCTTGTAAGTTCAGCTGAGCCAATAGAATATGCACGGCACGTATGGCCACCTCAGACAAATGCAGACAACCATTGAACTTTGGTTCAACTTAATAAATACATGCTGCTGTATTTTAAGGCTCTGGATATCCATGAGGATTCGGCAAAGAAAACAGCTATAATATACACACCTCAGGATTTCAGCCTACAAGTATTTTTCAAGTACAATCAATAAATAACTTATTTATCCAGAAAAAAAATCTTTATTATTTGTTGAGTGTTCATTAGAAAGGAATCATGTCCAGTCTATAAGTTATTTTCTGACTCCTCTACAATGATTTAACCAAATTTGGTCATCTTAGGCTGTCTATTAGTCGACTGGATGGTGTTTGTTGAGATGGTGGTTTGAATGCCAGGGATTCCCAAGACCTTAGATGCCCCCTTTCTTAATGTTTCCACATGAATGGCAAGATACTGCCCTATGCCAGGAAGGTATATGGGGCACTACAATAAGCCACATTTCCAAGCACATGGACTAAAAGAACTTGTGCAAAAAAAAATAGTTGGAAGCATCAACAAGGGGATCAAGCTGTAGGTCGTGAAGGCGACACGACTATGACACGAGTGGCAACTGCAGCCAGTTGGAGGGAGGTGATAAAAACACTGAAACATACTTAAATCCATAGCTTAGTCCAGATGCATGTTTACGTATAACAACAGGCAAGGAAGGGAGCTGCTGGAACTGCAAAACCTTTTCCTGTTTCTTAAATGATGAGAAAAAACACTGAGGTCTGAAAAGACAGAAACTGAAATACTACATTGCTGGTATGTAACAAGTTATTTCTCCTCTGTTGTTAGCTAAAGCAGGGTTCTACTTCCTCCTTCCATTATAAAAGAATACATGGACATTTTGAGTTACCCACAAGGCTTGAACTTCTCAAAAAAAAAAAAAAAAAAGTCTATCTTTTTTCCCTAAAGCCATAAATCACCTCATTCCAAAACAGAGACCACAGCGTGACAAAAATTCTCATGATGCTGGATACTGGGGACACTGTCCAAACTCAAGACATCAGAGCAATGTCTCACTCTTAAAATTCTAGGGTTGCACAAGAACTCAAAGATTGAGCCTAGCTGAAAAGAGAAGGAAATTATTTTAAGTCATTTGATCACATTTTTCAAAGTAAACTAAACTTAATAAACAATAATAACTAGAAACCAGAACGTTCTTCTCCTTGGGAAAAACACAGAAGGTGGAGAAAGGAGAAATTTCACACAGGAACACCAGCAGTGGCTCTGGAAAATGTCAACTCACAGGTGGTATAAATGTAAATGAACACATGGTACTCAGGAACTGGAACTTAATGTTCGGGAGTTTTTTTCTTTTCTTTCTTCTTCTTTTTTTTTTTTTTAAATCTATGGATTCATTGGTAAAGTTACAAAGTTATGGGTCACTGGAGGGACACTTCACAACTAAGTTCCACCCAGGTGGCTCAATATCTCTGAGGTTTTCAGCAAGCTTAGAAGATTCCCTGCTGATTCCCACAGTATTTTTCTTTCTATCACCTCTCATGTTTAACTGTATGTTCCCTGTTGTCCTCATCAGTCCCTCAGTCCCTGACGAACCTACAAGCTCCTAACTCTAGAAACTGCTATTCCCTGCTCAGAAAGAAAGCAACACTCTCCTATTCTTTCCCTGTATGGTCCCCTCTTCTTCAGGTGCATTCTTAACTTACACTTTAAGACTTGCACTCCAAATAAAAGAGGAAACATCAATATGATGAAAATCAGTGAGATTGATCACTCTTTACTACTTTCTGAATCTTGATTTTTATGGCGAATGGTATCTCTTCCTATGGTATCAATCTAAATTTCAGTTTCCAATGGAGATAATCAAGCTATCTCAAAAATATGCTGCTTCAGATATCGAGAGCACTGTAGCCCACTCACACTGCTAGGAAAGTGAATCAATTCTGAAAAGTTTTTATGCAGCTATTTTACTTCTCGGCTAATTTTCTTTTGGAGCTTTACCTTTCACATTTTCATTTCTGACTTGCAAGAAGAGGCAATTATCTACTGCACACTACAGATATGTGACTATTTCCCAGATACCTCTAAATGGAGACCATCAATTAATTCTACTTTGATTTCCATTGTTGGAAGTGTAAATTTCTCATCAAGTACTTCCTAAATGTACAATCAAGGTAACATGCACTCATGTCATGTTATTTCACTTGTAGTAGCCTATAAACATCTTCAATCACTTCAAAATATGTTTAGCGTAATCAAAATATAAAAGGCCATGCAAGGATTTTAAACAACTTTAAATGGTTCAATTTTATAATACTTGTTTAATTTTCATAATTACCAAACATCTGTCCACTCCATTTTATTGATCAAGAATGTAAAGCCAGCATTCATTACTATGCTGAGGTTGCTTACATGCCCCATGAGCAGAAGTCTTTATAAGTGAAATGAAAATAATTATTTACTCCATCCGCCCTCTCACACATCTCTAGATTCCTTCCTGAAACTGTAGATCTTCCAGTGCAATTGTTTTTTCCCTAACAGTCTCTCAATTCACACTGAAATCAGGTTTACTAGCCATTCTTGGAACTAGTGATTCATAATGGTTTAATTAAAAAAAAATATAGAATAAATGTGCAAGCATACACACACAGAGTGGTAAAAAAAGAAAGCATCTTGAAAAGAGTTTAAAAAATAAAAACACTGAAGTAAGTTCCTTTTTTCCTGTAGGGTATCCTTAATGCACAAAGATTTAATCTTGGAATAAATTTAACAACTGTTCTTTCATATGCTCATAAAAGTATGGTTCACATCTCTCTCACAATTCTTTCTTGATAAGACTAAATAAGCCTACTGAAATAGCTCCATCTTCCAAATTTTTAGCAAAGCAGTTACCACTTTAAAAAAAAAAATATGTCCTTGGGGTACACAGTTCCTTTTTTCTACTTGTATCAATTTTAAGCAGACATCATTCCATATGAACGTGTTCATTTATTCAAGGATTATGCATGTTATACATGGATTGCAGCAAAAATAAGAATTAATTAGTGGAGGGATGGAAGTCATCAGTATGATTGCACTTTTTAAATGCTTCAGTTGAGTTTATTTAAAGTTTGTTCCTATGCTAAGGACAAGTTAAAAACAAATCCACGTCAATGATGCAGGAAATGGAGAAATTTCAGAACCCACAGGAAAATTCCGGTGGCTTCATAGCATCACGGCATGCTTCATTTCATCATCTAAACAATGAAGATTACTGTTTAGCCATTAACGACTGTATATATAAAGCCACATACACTAGAGAACTTCCATTCAGGTGTTTTGAAATGCATTGTAGGTATTTTCAAATGTGTAGTGTGCACCCCAGCTGAAAGTCAAGCAAAACTTGACTTGAAAAAAAAAAAAATCCAGTGACAAGTGGGGTTCCCCAGAGCTCAGTGCTGGGTCCAGCCCTGTTCAATGTCTTTATCAATGACCTGGATGAAGGCATCGAGTGCACCCTTAGCAAGTTTGCGGACGACACTAAGCTGGGTGGAAGTGTCGATCTGCTGGAGGGTAGGGAGGCTCTGCAAAGGGATCTGAACAGGCTGGACCGCTGGGCTGAGTCTAATGGCATGAGGTTTAACAAGGCCAAATGCCGGGTCCTGCACCTGGGGCACAACAACCCTATGCAGTGCTACAGACTAGGAGAAGTCTGTCTAGAAAGCTGCCTGGAGGAGAGGGACCAGGGGGTGTTGGTTGACAGCCGACTGAATGTGAGCCAGCAGTGTGCCCAGGTGGCCAAGAAGGCCAATGGCATCTTGGCTTGTATCAGAAACGGCATGACCAGCAGGTCCAGGGAGGTTATTCTCCCTCTGTACTTGGCACTGGTGAGACCGCTCCTTGAATCCTGTGTTCAGTTCTGGGCCCCTCACCACAAGAAGGATGTTGAGGCTCTGGGGCGAGTCCAGAGAAGAGCAACAAAGCTGGTGAAGGGGCTGGAGAGCAGGTCTTACAAGGAGTGGCTGAGAGAGCTGGGGTTGTTTAGCCTGGAGAAGAGGAGGCTGAGGGGAGACCTCATTGCTCTCTACAACTACCTGAAAGGAGGCTGTAGAGAGGAGCGTGATGGCCTCTTCTCCCAAGAGACAGGGGACAGGACAAGAGGAAATAGCCTCAAGCTCCGCCAGGGGAGGTTTAGGCTGGACATTAGGAAAAAATTCTTCACAGAAAGGGTCATTGGGCACTGGCAGAGGCTGCCCAGGGAGGTGGTTGAGTCACCTTCCCTGGAGGTATTTAAGGCACAGGTGGACAAGGTGCTAAGGGGAATGGTTTAGTGTTTGATAGGAACAATTGGACTCGATGATCTGGTGGGTCTCTTCCAACCTGATAATTCTATGATTCTATGATTCTATGAAAACTGCAGCCATTAGCTCACCTGAGAGACGGTCCTCCACCACTTTAGTTCTTTAAAACATCTATTCTAAGACACCTTTGCACCATCAGACCACTGGAAAAAAGCACGGATGTAGGTGCATATGTAGGTTTGTTGACTGTAGTACTCAAAGACAAAGGCTTCAATGGTGAAGGTAGTCAACTCACAAAAAGGAGAAAGAAAGGAAAAATTTCAAAAGCAACATGTGAAACACAAAAAAAGAAGAGCATTATCAAAGATTCAGAGAAACTCAAGTGCATGAAGGGCAAAGAAAGGGGAAAGAAAGTTTTACTTAAAATCAGTTTCCCAATGTGCTGGCAAAATGAAGAACTTCAGTCTCATTAGATTATCTAGGATGAGTTTTTATCAGACTAGTTATTGGTTTTCACCAGCCACACTTTCTTAGAGAGGAGTATGCTCTTTAGGTCCCTGCTGCATCTGACAGTGTCCTGCATGCTCCAGTGCTTCATGGTGATTTCAGCTGGTTTTCATCCAGCACTTATATCCTCATTTCCATTCTTCTCTCTTCAGCTGAGCTTACTTCCCTTTGTCTCACACCCACTATGATCAAAACACAGTTCAATCCAAATCTGACAAAAGATATCAAGAGAAGGTAAAGCTACAACTTGTTTTCATCGTTTGTTTTGGAAGTTAATCACTTCCAAAAACTTGGGGTTTTTTACTTCCTTAATTTTTCCTTCACTCACTCAGTTCTTGTTTTGCGTTTGCCCATGGGACTAGAGAGGCTTTCTTCTGCCACTACTTTTTCATTTACTGCACCATTATTAAGCATAGAAAGATGTTTTTAATATTCTCTTGAAAAATACTTCAGGAACCTAAGCTAGGCTTTTCAACTAACACTTATTTAAGATCCCAACCCTCTACGCTTGCAGTAAACCACTGACAAATAGGTCTCATTGGTCTACCAGTCATGGCACTGTTTCATTTCTGCATCAAAGTAAATTCTGCATGCATTTGGTACTCTGGCAGTTAGGGTTATTATTATTATTTCTTCCTACTTATAGAGAATACCTGAAAAAGAAGTAAATGCTTTACAGACAAAACTCACAAATACCGAAGCTAACTGGTTATTGTTGCATTTTTTTCTTGTTTTTTTCCTTTTAATCATTTCCAAACAGCACTTCCCATTCTCTTAAATTTTTCCAGCAGGGTTCATCCCAGTTTGCAGCTAAATGTTCAAAAAAAGTTTTTTGAACAGGAACACCCTGGGCTGCTGAAGTGCCACAGAAATGCCAGACTCAGTCAGGAAACACAAGCTGAAAGAAGCCAGGACTGCAAGGGGCAAGGCCAACACAAAACAAGCCCTAGGCAGAGGGAGTGTGAGCTAGTTGCCTTTTTGTATTGTACTAGTGAAAATCAGTGAACTTGAGCACTAAGGTATCCGTATGAATTAGGGCCATAAAGAAAATTACAAACACTGCGAAATCCTTGACTGCTACAACAGGAATTCAACTCATGATGTGAGCTGCTTGCTGAGGCAGACCACTGCACCTCATTGCACAGGCAATTCTCATCCATTACCTCCACCATCTTTCCAGTCCTCCTTCTGATTGAATCTCACCACTTCCCTAGCCATCTCCCAGCCTGTTCTGTCCCTCACACTGATTCATTTTTCATTTCTCTGTGTCCATGCTGCACTTCCCACTTTCTGTTCACTTTGGGCTAGGTGCTGCACCTTTTCCACACAGCCACTGCAAAGTATGCAGAGACATACACATGCACACGCTGATGTATCCTTTCTTAGCAGCAGATGGTACACTCCACCAAGGATTATTCAATCTTGTAAGCTTTTCTTTACCTCCCACATGACTCATTTCATCCAAGATGACAGCATCTTGTCATGCCCACTCTCCATTAGCCCAGTGTTTTCTTCCTCCTGTGTCACTTCCAGCAGTGATTCACAAGACCACAAATTATTCTACCATTACTTATATTGTTTATGAAACTGCCGACAGATGGGTAATGGTCTTCCAAAATAATAGTTACCTCCAGGCACACAGATTGACAAAGTACCATGAAATGCTTTTGTTTATACCCTGTGTTCTTCTCTACGATAAATGAAAAGTGCCTTAAATAGGTTCTCAAAGCCTTTTTGACTTAACTGCTATTTATCAGTGGAGTTAGTTTTCCATAATGTTGTAGACATTAACCTCTGTGGTGTCCCGGTCAAAGCCAAGATTCAGTCTTTCTGCTTCCGTTTTCCTCTTAGAAACAGTCAGAAAACATAATTTATTTTGGGACTTGAAAAAAATTACAAAAAAGGTTTCATTACTCCAACTGCAAGAATATATATTAGCATAGCCAAAGATTTACATGGAAGACTAAAAAAAAAAAAGGGTGGATTTGTAAGTTGATGGGCTAAAATTTAATACATTTAGAAATTATCTCTGAAGGACCAACAACATGTTGAAGAGCTAGATGCTTCCACTCACCACATATTTTTTCAAATTTTATTCTGTCTTTTTTTTTTCCCCCTTAAATATAGCCTAGGTCTAGTCGTTTCCTTTTTTCCTGTATTCCTCTGTTACATGTTAGCACTTTGTCTCTATGTGGAAACCAAAAAGAACAGAAAGATTAACTCATTCTGAAAAGACTAAAAGCATTCTGTTTTTTTCTTTATGGCTCATCCTTAAGTTAGAATAAAATGCAAATAACCTTCTTATTTTTTTTTTTCCCCCTAGACTTCCCTATTTTGAGAAACCATATCTCCCTCTAACACTTTTTCAGGTTTATGCAAGACTAATTTAGATCTAAATAGAAAAATATCTAGGCAAAATATAAGGTTTAAATAAGATTTATTAGCTCAACTTTAATCATGGTAGTTTTAATGTTACTATGGTCATTCAGCATTTTTGTACAACTCATTAAAATTTCCCTGAAGACCATGAGAAACTCAGAAAGGCAGTGTAACATTCAAAGGCAGATTTTTTTATGTAATTTTTAGGGTGATGATGAGATTCAGCTCATTTCTGATGTAATAAACCAAACCTAGAGGAAGAAAGCCATATCACCATTGCTTCTAATATTGCAAGTTCCTTTCATGATTTTTTAAATAATTTCTTTTGAAATTGAATAACGAGTAGTTTTCTTCGATCCATAATAAATTCAGTAGTAACTCTGAATGAATCATGCACTCCTGATGTTGTGTTATGCCTTTCTTTATGTCAGTATCCTCTTTGATATCTCCCCAAAATCTCAAGGAAGAAGTGTGTCTTTCCTGACAGTGAAAGTTCCAAAACACCGAACAAAAAGTTTCCATCATTATAATATATATTAAAACAGCAGGTTAGTAACCAATAAAACAGTTGCTAAATACTTTTTATGGGCTATTTTTAAAGTTTTAAATTTCTGTTTTAAAAAAGAAGCACATAAAAAAGCAAACAGCAAGGCTCATTTGTACCCTCCAGCAGTCCCTGAATCAAGACGTTTTCTCAGCATATTCAACTTGCAAATCACTGCAAGACAATAACTGACACACCTGACTTCCCTATTCTGCCTTTTGTTCTCTCATTTAGAGTTTTTTATTTGTGCTTTTTTGATTCAATGTTGTCTTCTTTAGAGAGTGTTGATAAACACACCATTGAAAGAGACCAATCTCTAGACCCAGAGCAGCATAGCAATGATCAGAACCTAACTGTAAAAGACTAAAACGCAACTTTAGAAGACATAAAACTTAACAATTCCATGAAAGTGCTAGGAATGCTCATCCCATTGTTTTAAAGACCAGTTCTTTTCTGTCCAAAACACACATACTGCAGAATCCAAAGAATGGATGACAGACCAAGAAGAAGGAAAAGGACTGTCATGTGAAAAAGCATTTTATGAAGAAATGGATGAGAGACCAAGAAGGAAAAGGACTGTCATGTAAAATAAACATTTTATGAAGATTCCAGACATCACAGAGACTAGAATGTGAAGCATAAAAAGCCCTGTTCTGGAGCTGAAAGATGATATTTTATGTCATGTTTGTTGAGATTAGTTTGGATTTAGCAGTGGTCTGAAGTTTTCTAAAAGAGGTAGGGGGCTCATCAGCACAGAATTTGGCTCACCACTGGATGTTTAAAGTTCCCAGACTATAGACATCACACTGCAGTGTACAGTAATAACTTCCAAATATCGTAATTAATGCACTTCCAGAGAACACAAAATAATAATAACAACAATGGTTGAGTGTCTTTTACAATACCACCGCAGAAAAAGCCAGGAATATAATGCACTGTATGTAATTACTATACTGAAATGTCGTATTAATTGCCATGCTGTACACTGAAAGATAGCTTTTAAAAAGACTTATCTGCATTCTGCCATTTTTTACTCCCTGACAGAACTATTTACAGTCTATGTGTGTAGAAAATTGGCAGATTCTGCACATTTGGTAGTCTTTTCATGATGTTTGCTACATTCAGCAGAATATAAGAGTTGAGATTTAAAATATGTTTCCTAGCTCACTGTATAAATCAATGTATTAAGCCAGCGTAGGAGAAAGCTAGGGGCAAACATGAAGAAAATAAGCTTATTCTAAGATTTTCTTAAAAAAAAAAAAAAGCGAGGTTTTTTCTTAATAAGTAATGGTGAATTAACATTTATAGAGTGGGTTACTTATCAAAGCATAAGCTGTATAGCATGTGTTCCAAAGGTAGGGAGAAAGCAGGCAAAGTCCTTTTATTCACAACAGATTAACAAATTTGCTGCTTAAAAGGAGAAAGTTACTGTTTAAATAAGAAATGCATGTATTAAGCCAATGACACTTAGTCTTCATAAAGGTGGAAAGGATCACAGTTTTAGAGAAAACAAGTCTGTATTCCGAATTACAATGTACATATCTGACTTCACGAGGCTGACTTAAGGAATGTATATTTATTTGAAGGGATATTGCAGCAGGGTTCTGGCAGAAAAAAGAGTGGGAACCAACATTAACTTCTGGAGATGCCTGCTTTGTGACATTTTACAGTTCCCAGTTAATTTGTTTTATTCTATTGAAACAGTCTCAGAAGATAATGAGAATGCCTGCTGTATGCATAGAATTTATCTGTCCCTTATTGCCTTTCTGTCTCACACTTCTCCAAGGCTTCTCAAGAAAAATGATCTAAAACATAGTAAGAAGAAACTAGAGTAGAAGGTAGAAGAATATGCTGTAAATTATGGGTAGAAAGGAGAGGAAATGGTGATTCACTGTCCAATGTCATAATGGATAGGAGAACTAATTCATAAATTCAATGTAGGCTTGTTTCCTTATGCATCATAAAGACACATTACTTCTTAAAGCATGGATTTATTATCTTTGGTATCAGATAACCAATCTTGCTAAAGAAAAATGTAACATTCTCTGAAGGATACTGTGTAGCAGTAGGCCGTATTATTACTGCTACTGCTAATAATCCTAATAATAATAACAACAGAACATGAACAAAATCAAAAACAAATTCTTAAAATCCAATGCCTCTATGAACAGCATCAAGTTAATCTATGACAGAGACAGAAAGACAAATGCCGTTAACCCACACAACAACTTTACAAATACGCAGAAGGAAGGCGAGGCATATGAGTTGTCCTGAGAATTCTGTCTTCTTGCACCAAAATCACTTATGAGCAAGGTAAATTTCCTTTTAACTCAATAATTAAGTCTTACTATTTATTTTGAGATTTGCTGATGCACTCTGGCAAAAACTGAAAAAGAAGTCAGAACTGACCACCTGATAGTCTTATGCTACAGGTCCTTTTGCACTATTCTACTGTGCAAGAGAGGCTGCAAAGAAAAGGCAAATAGCCCTGAAGGAATAAGAATTATCAAAGAGCTATCAAATAAATGTTAGGCAGAAATTAGAAAAAGTATCCAAGAATGATCTCTGGGGAAACAAGTGGAAATAGAGGAAAAAAAAAAAAAAAAGGAGAAATTCTTGGCCAGATCATTACCTCTAGTTTAGTAATGCAGAAAAGATTAAATACTTGCAAATCTGGGAAAAGGCAAAAGAAAGAAGAAACCTAGATGTTATCTTGACAGAACCCTTCCTCCAGCTATGTAATTATCAGTGAGACTAAGCAGACAATCATTTAGTGCTACAAAGAAGACCATTATCTCTCTGTGGCACTTGGCCAAGCCATGCTAACTCATCACAGGCTAGACTGGACTTTCTCTAAAAGTCCATATCTTTTTTTATTTCCAGTAAGACAGAAAGCTGTGTACCCTTGCCTAAAAGGGTTCTATGCTATAGAGGCAGGGAGACAAACAAATGGAGCTGATGGACCCTAAGGAATTATAAAGGAAAAATATTAGATTTAAGTTGAATGAAAATCCAAAGGGTATAAACTGTAAGATTGATTGGGCTGTGACAATGCATAGAGAAGAAGGAAACAAAAATAAAAGATACTGTTGTGAGAGGAGGAATGAGAAAAGAGAGAAAAGAAAAAGAATAACGTGAATTATACTCTGGAAAGGGCAAAGGGAAAGACGCCTTGCAGAGTGAGGTGGGGAGGGCAAAAGAGAAAGAGGCAGTGAGATAGTGAAGAAGTGGGACAAATGGAGAACAATGACAAACTATATGAACTTTTGCAATTTTCCATTCATCTGTGTCTTCAAATTTTGCACTGACCAGACTAAATGGCATACTGAAAACATTTTGAAGGATGTCTGAGGAAGTGAAACTCTATGTACTTCCTTCAGTGTTCTTGGGCCTCCCCAGTAAGTTGCTAAAATGCTTTTGACAATTTTAGAGAGACTGGAGACTAGATTATCTTTTAACAAGGGAGAAAAGATGCTTCATTTTCAAGCCTCATAAGGAGACAGAAGTTATTTTTGTCTACCTAGGTGGGTTATAAATTTCAACGTCTTTTTGTAGCTTAAACTAAGTAAAACTGCATTGCAATATCACTTCTTCTGCTAGTGTCATGGCAGCATAAATACAATAGGTGCTTGCAAAAATATATTCTGCTGGGTTGACTTTGATGGAGGTGCAAAGCCTGAGCCATTAGTCAAAACTCAAACCTTAATTGTGAGAGAAAAATAGTTTAGTTTGTCAGCAGGGAAAAGGGGCAATGGTTACCACTGTCTTTTTAAACACCTTGTTGCACTGGCAATCTCTATAATTTGAGGAATATTGTCTCCCAAATCTTCTTATTGGCAACATTCATTTAAATTTTGACAGTCCTTTTATTTTTACTGGAAGCATCTGGGCATTCACTGTAACACATATAAGCTTATTAAAAAAATTATCCTGCTATCTCATTAGTAATTGTCTAAATCATGATTTAACCTTGCAAAAACCTCGAGGGCAACATTACACCTTAATTTGCCTCAGGTTTGAGGATTTGCTGGGACACTCTTTAAATGAGAGATTCATAAACCTAAAGCATGATTGAGTAAAGTGTGTTGAGCAAATTTCAGAGCTCTACATGGGAACATGAAGAAGGCAGAGTGACCAAATGAGTTATTGGGACATTAGAAGGTCACTATGAATGATAGACCTTTAAGTGGGTGGTTAAAGAATAGTGAACTTTCTAGTAGTCTTATAATGTGCTATGATAAGAACATCCTATGACAGCTGAAAGCAAAGAAGATGCTTGTTATGTGCCAAGCTCCATTAAGGGAGCAAACTAGGGGTAATGTCTCCAAGTCCTCACTAGCCCACCAAATTGTCTCTTTTTGCTGACAGGGCACGGCAACAATGCCAGAGGCAATGTCATGCAGAGATGTATGAGTGGGGCCAAAAAACACAATAGACTAACCCAGGTACAAAACCATCGAAGTGAAAACAGGCACAGTGTCAGTAATCACATGCTAAAGCCAATCTAAGGCACTGAATAAGCAGTACAATAACACATCATAGGAAAGTAAGACACTATTTTTGCTTAAAGGGAAAATAAGTATCCAGGAAGACTGAAGGATCAGCACAGAAACTACTTAAGAAAAAAAGATAAATTATAAAAATGGAAAAGGATTAGAAACAAGCTATTTGGAAAATATTAACATTACTTTTTTCTTCAGTAACTTATGTAACAAAATCCTGATAGGAGTGTCGGCAGGGATGTAAGATGTTAAGGTGTGAGGGGGAATTTCCTCTGAGAAATAACAAGTATTTTCTTCATAGTTTTTGGCTTCCTTTGGTTTTTTGCCTGGAGATCTCTGTGGATGGCTGGAGAACAACTGGGTGTATTAAATTACAATTTATAGGATACCAAAAATTGAGCACCTAAATACTGAAGATGTTTATAGACTTGGAATACGATAAAGCAGTCTTATAAGCATCCAGCGAACTAAAACAAAAAAAGAAATAAAATTTGATTTCTGAAATTTCCCAGACTATAATCGTTTACATCAGGCCTCAAAAAGAATCCATTAATTTCTTCTTTCAGTCTTACAAACTGTTTTCTTCAAATAAATCCCAAAACTTGATATGAAAAGAAAAATGCCAAAACAAGGTTTACAGGATACTCCATAGAGAATCAAAAAACATATAAACTCATTCAATAAAATGTACATCAAAAATCAAATAATATCTTTTATTATTCTTATTTTATTTTATTTTATTTTATTTTATTTTATTTTATTTTATTTTATTTTATTTTATTTTATTTTATTTTCACTATAGCCTTAGTATTTTTCTTTAATGCTGTAGATTTGAATTAAATGCTATTCAGGTGGTTTCTACATATGTAGACACAGGTAAAGGAATTCTAACTTTAAAGGAATTCTAAGCAATGCTTCCTGAAATGTAAGACTTCCCTGGGAGTCATTCAACTTAAATGCCGTAAGCACAATCCAAATAGCAAAGTCAATGTGGATGCCGGCCTTTTTATTTTAAAAAGTCATAAAAGTAATTTTCAAGTATTACTATTTTGGAAGGAAGACAGACAAAGTGTCTTAACTGAAGTGGAACACTGTTCCAGCACACCTGCATGGTTTTTATTTATTTCCACACAATACTTCCTATTCCATATGATAATTCCAATATTTCTGTAATGTTGTGTACTTTTTTGTTCCTTAAAACGAAGAGTTTACTTTCAAATAATTTCTTTTATGAAAAGTACTACTTAAAACACCTCTTTACTAGATATTGTACTTCAAAGTCTCACTTTTTTCTTGGCTGATTTTGGTGGGTTGTGCTGGCTAGCAGACATATTCCCACTCAGCCACTCAGTGAAGATAAAGACAGAGATATCACTTACCAATTACCATCATGGGCAAAACAGATGTGACTTGGAGAGATTATTTTAATTTATAGCCAATTAAAATAAATATTTAATGACCAAGTCATGTAGTAGGGAACAAAAGCAAAAAAACCCCAAAACATTTACTCACCTAGGGAAAACATTTCCCCCTCTCCCCTTTTCCAAGGTTCAACTTCACTCCAAACAATTCCACATACCACTTGTTACCCACCAAAAGTCACACTGGCAGCAGAAAGGAGTTGTGGCCAGGAGGCAGAAGTTTCTGTCTCCCGCTCCATTCTTCTCACTCTTTTTCTCATCTCCAGTGTCCTTGTGACAATGCATGAGTGCTACCTTCCAAACATATCTGTATTTGTAAAAAGACAAACTTCATCATGTTATGCCAGAAAGTCCACCAAAAAGAAAAAGAGTTGTCACCATAACAGATAGAAGTCATATGCATAATAAAATCATAAACAAAGTCAGAGAGATGTTGAAAATTCTGCCTGGAATATCAACTTTGATTATGTGCATCACAATTAATTATATCCATTATTACAAATCAAAAATATGGATATCTCCTACATCTATGTTAAAGAATAAAGTGATATGTTTTAACTAAGAAAACTGTGAGAAATGTTTTTATCACTCACATGGAATTCTTACTGCAAAAGTAATCAGCAGAAAGGTGATCAGATAATTAAATGCAATCTAAATTACTTAGAATAGCAAAAATTCTTATTATCAGTAGGTCTAATTTTGAAGACAAGAAATTTATAGAGACGTCTAAGTCCTGAGCATATTATGCATTAATCAAATAAGTGTAAAGTAACATCTAGCAGCAAGTAAAACGTGGGAGAACTTAACATAATAATAGAGTCACAACTAACTGTGCCAGAACAAAGAGCTGCTCAGCATAGCTTCTGCTTCCCTCCCACAGGTACAGAGAAAGAATTCCTTCCTTCCAAAGACCTTAGCTGTTGAAATCAAAGTGAGTATAAGAAAAATACATAAAGCAAATTTAAAGGATTTTTTTCAGGCAAAACTAGCAAATAAAACTTAAATGAACAAGTGTATAAGGAATCACCTGACAATAGGTTAATAAAGCTGGAAATCAGTAAATTCATGACAAGGACAAAATCACAGGGTAGAACTAATACCAAAACCATAGAAATTTACTTGAAAAGGACAATGAATTACAGATTCCTTATCACATAAAAGTGGTCAGCCTACTTCCCAGAAAATGCAACAGTGTGTAAGAATGTGTTCTGTGCAAAAGCAGTCATTCAAAGTACCATAGTCTCTAGTAACATTGGATTAGAAAATTGGATTAGGAAAATCAACGACTAGAGCAGAAAAACCATGCATCTGGGAAAGAGAAATTCTTGGCAGAGATGAACTACGTAAGTGTCACAATCCTGAATATCCTCACTATTCAATGACTACCTTCCACAGAAGCAGCTTAATTCAGTGGACATTAATACTTCCCTGTGGACCCGAAAGTGCAGTTTTCATGTATGTGCAGAAGTGCCTCTCTTGTACTACTCTTGAGCAGCTTAACACAAAGCTTGTGCCTGACTGGGATCCATAAGTCAGGCACTGCACATCTTACATTTCCTGAAAATGCTTCATGCACACCCGTAGGCTCAGGTACCCTAGAAGATGCACCTGCTACTTACCAATTTATTTTGTGATGGCAATGGTCATTCAGGTGCTTAATGGTCAGACCACTTGTGCAGGAGAACCATGTTCAACTGCTCTTTGAAGATTCCTGTCTGGCCAGACAGTACATTCATTAGTGATGAACACACTGTTTTATACAGGAACACATCTCACCCACACATCTGAAGTTCTTCAGACCAGACTCACTAAAACACAGCACTCAAGTTAAGCTTATCCTGCGAGAAAGAACACTGAAAAAGTTACACTTACTCTTCTCCTCTCCTTATGGTCCAAGAAATCTTTATTTCTTGTACTGAGGCACAACAACAATAAAAAAGGAAAAGTTATTGCTATGACTGCACTTCTAGGGATGCATAAGAATTTTAATTTCCCCTAGGCAAGGAGAGGAACCAAGATGTAATTTCTCACGTTCTGCATTTATGTTTTATTCATCAATCATGATCCTGCATGGATATTTGATAACAGCACCATCAGGCACACTTTGAAGACAAAAAGTGAACAAAAGTGCTCACTTACTTGAGAGACAGTAAAAAGTGAAAGGGCTTCAGAGTTTCAAAGGAGAGACTGATACACTAGCTTTACCTTGGACTGAAATCTTAAGTCATCTGCAGGGTTAGATTTATAAGCAGTTCCAATTGCCTGTGTGTCTGGGGCAGGTGAGCCGCTGGATTTTTATTGGCTCTTTGCTTAGCATACTAGTTAGAATTTTGTTGTAAAGTGGTTTGCTCTTTACTATGTATTGCAGAGGTAGCCCAGGTGTCTCACAAAATTGTTTTGAGTTATTTTAGGAAATAGCGCACCTAGGTTCCGAAGTCCCTTATTGGTAATCAGTAAAGAGAAGTCTCATGGATCTAGCGTAAGTTCCTCTAGAAAGTGACATTTTAGTGTCTGAAGGGCTATGATAGTGATCATATTTCCTGACCCTTGTCACATGGGAACAGATATATCCAGGAGCCTGCAAACTATTACCTTTATCCCATTAAAAGAAAAAGGTGCCATGTTCATTTCTGCAGACTAAATAGACTCCTCAGTGATTATCAAAACTTGCTAAACACTCAATATAGATATTCCAGGCATGTCTTTGATATTTTGCTTTCTAAGAAGACTCTTCTCATTTTTATTTCAGGCAAATCAAATCCTGAAGATAAAAACAATAGAAGGAAATTTGTTTTGCAAGAGAAGCAGACCAAGTCAAAAATTACTTTTCAGTATGATTGAAACAATAAAACTGTCATATAATTGTTCAACTTGCTATGTTTTCTAATACTTAAGTTGCAGTCCAATGAAAAAGAAAGTCTTATAAGTAGCAGCATAGAAATTATGTACAAGTCAAAAACCATGAAAAACATGAAAAGAAATTGCACAGTAAATATTTTGCTAAGACTATTTCTTCTCTTTTTGAGAAAAAAGAACTAACATCAGTGCTTAAAAATTGTCTCAAAACTAATAAATTTCCAAGACAACTGGAAAAAGTCCTAAGATAGTTATTTCTGATTCTTTGCTCCAGTTATTCTGTATATTATTGAACAGTTCAGTGGGAGGTCTTCAGAGAACATAAAACCTCTGAATCATTATTCTTGTCTAAACCGTCTCTGCATGTATAAAATCAATAACTAAACCACAAAAGATTCCAGAAATAAGCAAATAAACGAATTATAGTACTTCACCTTTAATTAGAACTAAGTATTTTCCAAACACTACCACTATTTATCTCTGTTGACCTGACAGTACCCCTTATAAATTCAGGAGTTTGCCTTCTGTAGATTATGCAGAATCAGAGCCAAGAATAAAGGCTTTCATTCATTCTGTTGGACATCTCCAGCTACAAGATATTGGAGGTTTTGTGTCACAGTAGTAAATCTTAACCTTTAGTCCAATGGGCCTTTGTCTCAAATTGCAGGATGATACTTAAGTTAAACAACATGTAATTGTACCTACTCTCAAAAGACAGAGTAGGCATTTTTAGGAACCTGAGGTGATTAACATATCACTGCAAGCGCTAATGTGTTGTAAAGAAAATAATCAGCCAAGGGAAAGCTAGGAGGGAGTAATTTCTCCCATATTCTGTGTTAGCTTCACTATATATATGAGAACAAACACCAGAAAGAGTTCAAGAGGCAAAGGTGAATTGTGTCATAGCAGCTTGGTTTTCCACCATCCTGCATCTTGACATGTACAGATGGAGTTATTGGGTGTACAGGCAGCCTGATTGATTCCACAGAGCACTCAGGCCAAGGAGGCAAAATCACAAGGCTGTGAAGCTAGAGGAAGATGGGAGAAAGTTTTAATGAATAGCTGCATACAGGCATTTTATTTAATCCCTCAGATCACAACAGGATGACGGTGTTATCTAACTAGTTATTGCTGTGCAGCCTGGACCCAAAATACAACCTAGTGAGAATTTTCCTTGTATGTAACAGTTTAAGCCCATTCTGCACAACTCCAAATGGAATGTTAAGGTGGGAAAGAGGGCAGGATCATATCCCTCACATTCCTGAAGGTATGTTAAAATTAAGTGGAGGAATCCAAACTCAGCAGCTACCTGTGAAGACAGCCATATGGCAATGATACAGAGTCCAGAAGAACTGCCTTTATTCACCTGAGCTCTTGTTTTGAGCCACTGAATGCCTACAGGAAGGAAACGCTTGTCTGAAGATACCATATGAGCATAGACGTGCGTAGATGTGCATAGAGGTTGCCATTTTAAGCCTTGGCAAAACATTTTCACAAGCCTGGTACTCAGACCTGCAATGAGAAATTCTGACCAAAAAAGAAAATATGATCTAAGGATATGATGTTTTGCAAGTGATTGTTATCCACAAACACTTATGGAAAACATGGCAAGATTTTGACATATCTTAGCCATGTGTCCTGCTAGATTACTTAGGAATCTAAGATTCTTAGTTCAACAGCTAAAGATTCCAGGCCCAAGCAGCCCAGCTGGGACACTTCAGTATCTACAGCTCTGCTCCATCAAAACACTAACATCCAAGCCATGCTGGGAACTCCAGTCTGAGCCAGGGTTCCTACCTCCTTTCCCTACAGATGGAAGCAAGGCAATCTTTAAAGCCAGAGACATATTTCCTCCTTTTCTCCAGGAAAGTCAGAAAATGAAGGTTTTCAAAACCAAACTTTCTTCAAATCTTTGCTTGCAGAGCAGATTCCAGACTGTGCTGTCCTGAAGCACAATGTAAGCATTTTCAGCATGTCAGAATTTCCTCAGCACAAAAATGCTGAACTTTTAGTTCATAGAATCATGGGATCACTAGGTTGGAAAAGACCTTTCAGATCATCAAGTCCAATCATAGCTGTCCACTACTAAATCATATCCCTAAGAACTTCATCTACCTGTCTTTTAAATACCTCCAGGGATGGTGACTCAACTACCTCCCTGGGCAGCCTCTGCCTGTGCCTGATAATCCTTTCAGTGAAGAAATTTTTCCTAATGTCCTATCTGTACTTCCATTGGCACAACTCCAGGCCATTCCTTCTAGTCCTATCACCTATCACTTGGGAGAAGAGACCAACATCTACCTCACTACAACCTCCCTTAAGTTAGTTATAGACAACGACAAGAACCCTCCTCGGCCTCTTTTTTCTAGGCTGAACAATCCCAGTTCCCTCAACCATTCCTTGTAAGACTTTTCTTCAGGCCCTTCACCAGCTTTATTGCTCTTCTCTGGACATGCTCCAGGACCTCAACACCAGGGCCCAAAATTGAACACAGTATTTGAGGTGCAGCCTCACCAGCGCTGAGTACAGGGGCACAATAACTTCCCTGTCCAGCTGCCATGCTGTTTCTGATACAAGCCAAGATTATATTGGCCTTCTTGGCCACCTGGGCACACTGCTGACTCTTATTCAGCCAGCTGTCAGCCAACACCCACAGGTCCATTTCTTTCCCAGACAGCTTTTGAGCCGGTCTTCCTCAAGCCTGCAGAGCTGCACAGGGTTGTTGTGTCCCAAGTGCAGGACTGAGCACCTGGTTTTGTTAAGCCTCATGCCGTTGGCCTCAGCCCATCAATCCAGCCTGTTCAAATCCCTTTGTAGATCTCTCCTATCCTCCAGCAGATCAATACTTCCTCCCAGCTTAGTGTCATCCACAAACTTACTAAGGGTACATTCAATACTTTCATCCAGACAATTGATAAAGATATTGGACAGAACTGGACGCAGTATTGAGCCCTGAGGGACAACACTTGTGACTGGCTTCCAACTAGATTTAACTCCATCTACCATTACTCTTTGGGCTCAGCCAAACAGTCACTTTCTGATCAGATACATTTTTCAGCCAAAAGTCATACATGTTTCTGTAAATCCATAGCTTGCTTTTTCAGTTGGGGTAGTGGAAGACAGCTTATGCGCAGATATTCTGCATCAATAACCAATGACATTCATTTTCTGAATATTGTTTTAAAATAATTAATCTCAAGCTTTTCTATTAACATTAATGAACACTATCCACTTAAATGCTCTATGAAGAGAAGAGAGAATGGACACTATCAATGCATGAATAGTCAACAAGTCTTACAAATTGCAGAAGCCCTAAGGAAAATTCATGTTCTCAATGAGTCAGTGTGTGATTGAAAGTGACACATCAGGGAAGTATATTCCATTCCATTTAAATTATAGTCTTTCTTTAGGTTCTTGTGTTGTTAATGATGGATTATATTTTGTTTGCCAGAGATTCTGTGTTTTCATTGTTAGCAAGCATGCATCTGCTGCTTCAGCACTCCAAGGTACCAGCTTCAATTAGTGTAACAATCCCATTAAATTAAGATGTTTATAATGTCTATGATGCAAATAGAACAGGGAAAGAGGATAATACAGGTCAGTTTGAGTACCTCCATTAAATCAAAGGCATGGCCTTTTAAAAGACAAACAGTGCTGTTATAAACACAAATATTACACATAGCAAAGTCCCGCATGTCCTTGGTTATGGCACGGCGTAGGCACCAGGGGTACAATAGAATCTATTTATTCTGCTAAATTTGGTACCAAACTGCCATTAAGAAGGAGATTACACCCTGAAACAAAGGCAGGTCCCATCTTTTCAATTTTGGAGCTACCGGGATTTTTTGCACTATTAGTCTTGAACAGTGCTCACAAGAAATCATGAAATCTCATGTCTTGTCCATGTATAGGCTTGTGTTTATTGAAGATCTTTTTGCCCCTCTTTTATTCCAGATCTTTTCTAGATTTTACTAGTTATTGAAGTAGCAGACAGTCTCCAAAATGCCCACTAAAATCTGACCCTAGTGTACACAACTCCCAGCTGGGCTTAATGCCATCCATACTCAGTTTTCCCACTCTTTCCACTGCCCCCCTTTCTTTCCTCCTCATGACATTCACCCAGCCTTAGATCCAAAGGACACTGTCCCTAAACAAATAGGAGACTAGAGAACAAACTCCTACCCATCACCCCTGAACCTTTCTTTCAGACTAATTGACATTCCAGATATCTATGGTCAATATCTCCACATTCTGATTTAGCGAAAAAAGGAGACATTGCTTATAACTGAGCTACAGGTGAGCACATTCTGTACACATTGTTCTTTGAGTTCTGCACATTAAAACCTCAGACTGGAAATGAGTGCACCACAGTTCATCCAATTTCTAACCCTTTTGGAAAATTACATTACACCTCTTTCACTTTCCCAAAATGAGTTTGAACGCACATAAACACATGCACTCATAACAGAATGATATCTCAAGCTCACATATAATCACGTATTACAATATTTCTCATTAAATGGTGGAATAAATCCTGGAATTATATATACACTAGCATTAACATCACTAGCATTACTACAGGAATAGAACATACCCTGAAATTTACATTTTATGCATTTGAAGCTGATATGGCTAAATTCAAAAAAGAGGTAACTCTCTGATTTTCTGACTGACCAGACCACAATCATACACTTACTGCCCTTATAAAAGTTTTTTAATCTTTTTAAGCCACAAACATACCTGTGTATTTATTAATCAAACTGTATAATGATAGTATACCATAGAACTATCCCATAAACAGCTAAGAAATCTAACTTACGAAGAAATCAGTCTGCAAAGCTATTACTGTACCTGCCCCCGACACTTCAAGCATTCATTAATGTTTTATCAATATAAGATTTTTATTCTATTCTCATTTTTAGAAACCTAATATTACATACTAAAAGACTCAGGACAAAATTTGTCTCTAGTATAATGTCATTGAGCTGATTTGAGACACAGCAGGAAAGAATTTTACCCCTGTTCTTTCCTGAATGTGATGTAAGCAACCATAAAGGTGGTCAGACTAGAAAGGAGAAATTACTAAATTCAATATTGCTGAAAAATACTGACAAAGAAAAGCCTGGCAGCCTGGAACTGTGAGCCTGAGAACTAGGCAATGGAACCAGAAACATCTTCAGAAAATCCAGATGGGCTCTTTGAAGTACAGCCGGGGTACTTAGAAACCACAGACATTGTGAGATACTGACGATAAGCACAAGTACAAGGGACTGTAATGGCAACATATCATCTGAAAAGGTGGAAAATATTCTGGAAAAATAGAATTACTCTGGAAGAACAGAAAACGTCACTATCTATTGTCTGTTACAGGTGAAAAATAGAAATTACCATCATCTATTGGCTCCTCAAAATAGGATGTTCTACACTGTCTTATGTCCTTACGTTATAAAAAGGACTCAATTTTTATCCAAAGATCTCTATCTACATCAGCAGAGAACTCCCCATGCTGCACATACTTTTTTCTAAACAGTTTGAATTGTCTACAATATCTTAGACTCTTGCCAGGGACACTTGGCTGACTCCAGACTCTGTGACATGAATCATCTTTGGAGACTCTGTCTGTTATTTTATTGATCTCTTTTTTGGCCCCTTCTCCAACTTTGGCATCAGTTCAGTTTCTTCTTCCACCTCTGGGATGGTTGGGTCTCCTTCTGAAATCTAATTAATTTGAGATATATATACATATATATATATGTGTCTCTCTCCTTATAACTAATCCGTTATTCTGTTGTTATACTGTTGTCAAGTGGCTTCACTACAAATAAGTTTGCAGTTACCTGTAATAGTTACTTCATTGTAAGCAACATGGTTGTTGCTGTTATTATTTGTTACTAATATATTGACTAATACTGTATGATTGATTACTGTTTTTATTGATTGTTGCTATATATTTGATTGATCCTATTTCAATGATTGTTGATACCAACTTGTAGTAGCTTGAGCTAGATAGGCAGATATATAGATAGATTCACTGTATTAATCATAGAGATACTTGCTAGTGGTGATCCTTGTGGTATTTGTGGTAATCTGTAACAAAGTAGAGAAAGCAGGAGGATAAAACCTCCATGTCCTTGTGCAATATGGAATCCTGTGAACCCACAGTCACAATCTTTATATAGCCACAGACCAGGTAACCCCTTCATTGCCTGATCCAATTTGCGAAACCACTTAAAATGGTTCAAAAGGTGAATGATTTTAAGTAGACAACTGCAATCATTTAATATCTTATTCAAACAGTTTCACTATTTCAAACATTTGCTAAACACAGAATTGACAAATCAGTTCAAATAAAAATCAAAACAAATTTCTATTCATATATTGCAAGAAACCCAGTGATTTCTGTTCACAGAAGGGGAAATAGCAACTGTTGCTGGAGCTCAGCTTGGAGGTGATTAATGTAAAACTGGTTCACATGTAGTTAAAACAAATTGATAAATACTGTCCAAACACTCAGCAAAACCGTGGGAATTACCACTTTCTGCACGTAACCATCAGTCCTTTCCTAGACTACAGAGGAGATGATGGGTTATGCCAAAAACGGTGCCTCAAGGGTACCTGAAGGTTTAATATCCTTTTAAAACCATGGACTAAACCAAGAGAATTTTCCACTTTGAATTTTATTCTGTAATTCAATCTGAGCAACTAGATTTGCACAGCCAAGCATCTAAATAAGATGCTTTCAACTATTCTTGGATTTGGTTAGAAAGAATTTAACTTCCTTGCATTCACCATGGTTTTTTTGTTGTTGTTGTCTTTCTTTATATTGAAATAATACGAAGTACCTCTAAGCATTCTATTTGCAGAAGTAACTATCACAGACTGACCATGAGAACAAGGAACTCTAAAAAGCAGGGATCAGATCAAGAATAAGGATTCTCTAGAAACTTCTTTCTTAAGATTTAACCAATGAAGGGTGTTGAGCACCTAACACGCTCATCAGTGCCTAATGCGCTCAGGAGCGTGTCTAGCATGAACCTACTATCTCACAGGAATTAAATTCATTTACAGAAAAGCACAGAAACCTTGTTGCCTCTTCCTCTCTACTACTACTCTAGGAAACCAGTGAAGTCACTAATATGAACTATTTTCCTGTTACTAACTGGTAGGGCAAGACATATCAAGAATGCCACTACTGAAGAGCTGTTAGGAGATATGCTCATCTGAGAGCCACCTAAACAAAATGTTAAGAGACCCTGAGCTTCTTCCAAAAGGCAATATCAGCAGAATTAGAGAAGCAGGCTATACAATAGCCTGTATCTTAGGAACACATTCAGGAGCTGCAGAGTTAAAATTATTAAAGCTCATTAAAGCTTATTAAAGCTGTGATACTGTGAATCATAAGCTATTCCTGAAACACATGAGAAGATAGGAATCTTGAGTGCAACAGGCACAGTAGCACACATTTATCATTGGGTTACAAGAAACTCTTTGAGGATTGTGCAAGTCTTGCAAAGTTAATAGAATAAAGCATCTTAGCTAATACTGCTCTTTTGAATTATCGCACCTTGGCTGAGCAAGTGAAAAATAAAGGAAAATGCAAAAACTTTGGAGTACTTACTAGATGAAAGCAAATAATGTTCAGTTTGTAACAATCAGCAGAATTCCAGACCTGCAGCTTTGGAGAAACATGTTTAGAAAGAGAATATTTCTGCAACCATGTAACTAGCTAGATAATGGCAAAAGAGGTGATTTTTCAGAGAAGGTGTTAAATTTACACCAAGAACTGGAAAATTTACAGTGACATGTTGAAGTTGCTTGACTTTCCTGTCTATATAGCTCAATGCCTTATATATTTCTTCAGAAATTAATTCTTGTGCTTCCAAAAGACTTTAATATACTTGATATGAGGATAATAGTCATATCTGTTTCATAGCTTTTACCTTAAATTAGATAGATATTCTTGAGTCCAACTCCACAGTAACATAATGGGTCAGGGGGGTATTGCTTGTTTTGGGTTTGATGGTCATAATTTTGGTGGTGGTCATAAATTATCTTCTTATTTTAGATGTTTTCTTTAGAGATTATCATAAAATGTTTTGTTTAAGGGACAGAAAATTATGTCAGCTCATAATATTTACTGTTGTTCCGGTATATAAATATAGTAGCTTTACATTGGACTTTCATTTTTGGAGGAATGTGTATTGTCATAAGAAAAAGACTAGTTGTCTTCTTCTGTGTCATCTACAGTCTTTGATTAAGAGGTCATATCACATGCAAGGGATGTGCTGATCACTTTGGGGATTAATGTCTCAGCAGTCTCCCTGTCCTAAAGATTCCTTTACCATAGAGAGAAACAAAGCAGCTTGGAAATTTCAATTTTTTCAGAACTGTCTAGCCAAGACCCACTGATTTTAAAGGCCATTGGATGAGAAAATATTACTGAGCAAGAGATATTTAGGATAATGTACCTTGGTCTTAAAAGACTTCAACATAAAAATCAGCAAAAAAATGGACTTTACAACTTTTCAAAGCGAATCAGCCTATCTATTGCCCCAAGACCACAAAGTAACATTCAGTTACTGGTTTTCCTTGTTACTCTTGTACCTTCATAAATATTTGTATAATTTACCACAACTTGCCTTTTTTCTGGCTTCCTTTACAACCCATATAAACTAATCCAAAAGGGTGAGTCCAAGACAAAGATAAAATGGCAGAACTGGTTTGTTTGGAAGACCTAGTTTACAATGCTTGTTCTTTGCTTTTTACAGTTGTTGCCTACAATTAATTGTAATGAGGAATGCATTTAATACTATATTTAAGAGAAAATTATGCTTTGCTAATCTTCAGGTTTTAGTTTCCCGTACAGCAGACTAGGTACTTTTAAGGTGCTGTAGACAGCAGTCCTGTAAAAATAAAGGTTCTTTAGGAAGAACATATGGGTTTCAAGCAAGAAGCATATAACTGGTATTTCTAAGCCACTAATTCAGTCAAAATCCACAGGAGTCTGAAAATGAGAAACTAAAATAAGAGCAGCATATTATGCTGTTGAGGTAACATTTTCTTTATAGTGTCATTGCCTTGTTCCCCTGTGAGCAGAAATTAGGAAAAAAAAAAAAAGCAGCTGCACATTTTGAAAGATTATATTATATTGTGTAAGCAACTACCCTTTTCACTTAGCATTTTTCATTTAAATTGTTATTATTGATTTTTTTTTTTACACAATACAGTACAACAGTCACTTGTGGAAGGCTTTGCTCATAATTGCAATGACTTCTGTATTGTATTACAGAAGATGAATATTGATGTCACTGCATCAAGAATTTATAATGTAATAAAATACTATGCCATGCAGTGCAGAACTGTCATTGTTCATCAGCCTAACTCAGTTTAAACAATCCCTGTTAGAAGAGTTAGGTAATTTTCTTCCTCATAAATGGTATTTCTGCCAAGGCAACATCAGTCTACAAGCACGTGTGTATTTTCACTCAAGCCACATCTGCACCAGGACATGAGTAATTCTCTGCAGAATTAATTTTAGCTTTATAACATTCTGTAGACTAAGGCACACCATAGTAAATAGGGAAATATGTGGAAATAGCCATTAAGAAACAAGATTCCAGGAACTCTCTGTACTTTCTGAGGGACACAAGTGATGACTGCTTGCTGCTTTAATATCAATATTGAAGTTTGATAGAGACTAATGCCTGCATAGAAGTAAATTTTAAGAGAAGAACATTACGGTAAGGTAAGCAGCAAAGATGCATCGCATCCTGCGATGTTATGAAAGCTCATCTTTCAGTTATCTCAAATTATACAAAACAAAGAATCAACAGGTGTACAAACAATTCTGCAGTTACTTGATCAAATTATGTAGATGTAAATCATCTGCTCTTAAGGAAAACCGTGGACGGAAAGGGAGGAATACTCTAAACAGACTTAGAGCAAAGTAGCAGTCTCGAAAAATCCAGAGCTGGACATGACAGGCCTAGTGAGGAACCTCTATAATCAGGAGGCACAGGCCAGAGGAAGAGTCACAAGTAAGAGGGAGGACCCTGCAGTTTTCTCCTTCAGTCCAATCTCATATAGGAAATAGAGGAAGAGGAGTTTTAGATTTGTTTACTAACAAAAAAATGGAGCTCCTGGTCCATAACTACAGATAATGTTTTGAAGAAATCACAGTATTTTCCATCTTACAGTCTGAAAATTCTGGTTCCTCTCCTACATTTACTTTCTTTTTCAGGCCCTGGGTAATTGAAGTCCAAGGTTTTTAATACGAGAGTATTTTTTTCTGTGATTCAAAGTGACTGTAGCAAAAAAACCACAGGTTAGACATGACTTGAACAGAGGAGTTTGTTCAGTGAGAGGTGAAAGAGTCAGTTGTTTTGGGAAAAAAATCAGGTATTCATGAAGCTGCCTTCTTAAATATGGAATATTCTCCCTCATTCCACTAGTCTGACTTAAGCAATGTTCAGCCCCAGACTAACAGTAGGTTTATGGTCTTGTAATATTACGTTTCCGAATTTGTGATCACTGAAAAACACAAAAAGTATGCCATTCAAACACTTCTTGCCTTAGAACATCCCAAATTATCAGAACTTTCTAGTTCTGTGTATATGAGTAGGAGAATTAGATGATTATTAGCAATTCCTACTGTACTTCAGGTATCTATCTCTCAATTTATTATTGCTGTACCTAAGGGCTGCATCAGCTCTGTCCTACTACAATTGCACTGAGAGCACACTCATAGTCACAGTTCTGACTGCCTATACCTTCTCCTTTTTGAAGTGCTGTATGGATTTCCATGGAACGCTGTCATCACACCAAAAGGAAAGTGGCCTTACGACTTCCTTAAGAGTGTCCACGTACATGCTGTCTGAATGACTACTCTGAACTAATGCTTAAAATAAAAAAAAAAATATTTACACCTGAACATTACCTTTCAAATTTATTGCAGCATCCTTAATGGTACTACCACAGAACTTTAGGTTATAGAACCTTTCAGGATTATTAATTTTTATTTTCATTTGATGCAGGAGGGTTTTGTGGGATAGATGGAAGCTATGAGAAAATCTTCACTTGTCAAGAAATTAATATTTTGGCCCAGGTGTATTCCTAAGCAATGCAGTCAAACTATTTCCCTGCTGAAAAAAAAAAGAAAAACAAAATTTATGCAGTAGCATACATTTCCATGTTGAATCTGAGGGAACAAGACTAAATGCAGCATTTTTCTTTTACAGGTACTTCATGGAACTTATATTATACATCTCATGCTTTCCTAACAAGGAAATGCAGCATTTAATATGAATTGTGAGGGCTTGTTCCTCAGTAATACACTCCACCTGGAAAATGTATTTCAATATATGTAATGATTTATGTCAACTCTTATGAATTACTAGCATGATCAAGTCCAACTCATCATCGAAATCTAATTTCTACTTTTTTAATGAAACTAAAAGGATAAAATCTTATCAGTTCCCCTGATACTTATTGCTAACAATACAGAATGGAAAGTCATGTAAATTATGAAAGAGGTATTTATGAAAGAAGCACTTTTTCTGGAAAAAAACATAGATTTACTTAATAGAAAACTGAGACATAAAGAAGCTTTTTGCAGTTTTATTCTTCTCATGAACAATTTGCATTTGTTTCATGAAAAATATTTTGCAAGTTAGGTAGGAAAGGCAAAATATGTGAGTTGATATCTAATATTTAATTGCAACTGTAAAGATCCTTTATTCACATTTCATTTACCAAAAAAAATCCAGATCTCATTTCATTTACCTAAAAAAGACATGGGTTTATTTTCTTATATCTTGTCATGGAATCTTTTCTCTTTTTTTCTGAAGGTCAGGCACAAATAAAATTGTATATACTGTTACTCATCAGCACACTTTTACAAAATGAACAAATTCTTAAGTACAAGGAGCTAACCATCCTTCTTCTTTGGAAAAATAAAACCTATTTTAGAGATTATTTTCAAAATTCACCATTGTTACTGCTGTTCCCTACTCTTACTGCATACTATTGCCTAAAATTCCTGGTCTTTTCAACAAAATGCTAGTTTAGTGCTAAGTGTGATGATATTTTGGCTGCTTCATAGCTAAGGAGTTATAAATCTACACCTACCAGCCTCTTTTTCCAGGGCAAAACACTGGGAATCCTCAGTCGAGAGAATGTGCGCTGTACTAATGCATGGATTCCCACGAGTCTAAGCACAAGTCTCCACAAGAATTAAAAACATGCTGCGAGGAGCTGTTATTCTGTAGTTCAGTATTTATTTTCCACTTTCTGTCAAACATCAGGAAAAGATTGCAATCTTTCAAGAAACTGAACTCAAATAAATTATTCTAAATTCTTCACACAAAAAAAAAGATACATGGCAATTCTGAAGTCTTATCAAAGCGTGACATGATGAAGTGTGCATAGGGGAGGACCTACAGAATAATGCCTGGTGCATTATCCTGTTCAATGGTGGAAATAATTCCATTCTACACTTAACGCTACATAGTTTTTTTGCATGCATTTGGGGATTATAACTGCACTGCAGGCAGTAAAAGTATATACTATATCTTTTTTCCTCCAAATGCTTAGTAAAATAACAAATGTTCACAGATATTCTTGTTTCTAATTGGATTCCTTCTAGGCTACCTACACAGAAAAACACAATTGCTGATGCCTGCAGCAGCCACATTGTGCTGTATTGTATAAATAGCTCTGGGAGTTCAATAAAGAGCCAGATTGTACAATTGGTTTCACAAACAGGAGCCTTCTTCTGATAAAGGTGAAAAGGTCAATCCCCAAATTTCCAAATTGGTTTTGCTTCTGAAACACTAGGAAAGGATCAGGGATTGGGATGGGTATAGAAGGGACGATGTCAATTTTTGCATTTTCTTTTGCAGTTATCTATGTATTGGCTCTAAAATGTGTTAAATAAATGTAACAATACAAATTGTAGACTATTATATGCAATATTCACAGTAAATAATATGTAATTATAACAGACTGGGTATAAAATGGATTACAATGAAACACAAAATATATTGCTGCAGTTAAAAAAAAAGTCCAGTACCATACAGTGAAAAGCGTCTGAAATCAAAAATCCTTTGATAGCATGATGTTGTTTGAACAGCTAAAATGGATTGTAATTCCACTGGGTAGGTGTGCACTTTAGAATCCCACACTGTATTAAAGAAGATAACAAATCGGGAAGCAACTGCCATCAAGAGAAAACTTTCAAATAGATTTTCTCTGTTGGTAAAATTACCACTTACATTTTCCACTTTACAAAGAAATACAAAGATGTGGATTTGTATTAGGATAGATTTTATTCATGCCGAGAGATAACTAGATAGCTAGATAAATAGATAATAGTAGCCAAACACAATTATTCTGTGTACATGCACATATGTCTTAGACACAAGAAAGCTGCAAAAAAAGACTGCAGTCAGGCATCTAAAAGTTTATAAATCTCAAAATTAAGGTTTTCTGTCAAACTGGCTCCCTTCAGTGTTTGCTATGAGAAGTGGTGCTGTCTGGAGGCGCATGCTGATTATCCCAGCACTTCAAAATCTCTCAGATCCCTGCATGATATAGCTTCCTCAAATGCTTCATGTTGAAGTTATCACCTGATTTGCAGTCTGGAAGACTAGTTGAGCTGGTTCATAGCTTCTCAGAAATACAAAAAAAACAACCAGATTTTGCTAACGCACCCAAAAGAGAAACAGGAAGCAGAGGGATAGAGGGGCAGGCAAAGGGGTGTGAGAAGCAGGGGTAAAAGGCAAGAGAGGAGATAAATCTAGATTCAAGATTTACAGATCCCTCAGTGTCATTCCTTGAGGAATGATTCTAGAAAGAAGCTACCTGCTTCACAGCAAGCAGCAGAAACTGCCAGCCTATATAGTCACTAAGAGAAGTATCTGTAGTCAGTCTTGTTTACCAGGTCTTCCTATATGTATGTGGATCAGCATGTGTACTTCGATATTTTCTCAGTTACTTATAAGTTAATCAATACCAGGCTTGCTTTTCCGAACAAAAGGCAATGCTCTAATTTAAAAACAAGTCCCAAAACAGTTTTGCTTACAAGCATGGAAGTGCTGGTTCTTCTCAGTGAAACATTTAAGATCTTTTTAGAGGGCAAATGTACTTTCCCCCTGTTTACATTCTGGGAAATGAGCTAACTATGTAGCTCTATCTCTTACAGAAATAAAAATTGACACCCAGCATGGGCATTTTCACCAAGAACATTTTAAGCTGTGACATCTTCTAAGAAACTGAAAACAGGATCTTAATAATAAAAGGGACAGGCCCTAGATACAGACCCTGCCTACACATGCCATACCTTTATCTTGCTGCTAAATGACTTGGCAAAGGTTTTGCTCTAGAAAAAAAAAATCTGTCCTGACAACTGCAATTGTGACTGTTATCCTTAGCAAGTGGCATAAGCAGTGAGGCCCCACAGACTTCTAGGGTGCTACTTTCAATGACACTTTCTACCTTGGCTCTATCAGTCCACCCTTGCAAATGCCTCTTCTGCATTTTTTTCCTCTGCTTTGTCAAGCAGTGCAATACGCTCCTTTCTGCATGTCTCCCCAAAATTCATCTTCTTGCTAATCCTTCTAATACAAGAAGAACCCTTTCTTGTTCCCTTCTCTTTCACGCACACATGTTTTCCCTCCACTTCAGTTTTAATTCTTCTCTGCACCACCTAAGTAATCTTTTTGTGCAGTCTCTAACGAAATACTGGGGACACACTGTCTCTTCCATGGGACCTTGGTCTCACTCAGTGAACAGAGGAGAAAAACAGGGAGCATCCACAGCTGCAGGGAAAGATCTGTTCAGTCCATGGAGCCCAGAAAGGCCCGTGCACAAATTAGTCAGTGAGATATTGTTTGTATCCACATAGAAAGGAAAAATCTGTGAAGTAGTTAGAGCTGGCTTAGGCAAGAAGACTTGCCAAATAATTAAATTGCCAAACTCTTAACAGAGTTCTGCTAAGTGCTTGTAAATTGCCAGTCCTCTAGGCTAATCATATGGTCAAATTGGAGCCCATTTCCTAGTGACTGTAAAACTGTTGATCCGAAGAGATTCTTTCCAAGTCACAACCTTTCTTCAAAGCACAGATGTTCTAGAGGTGCTTCATAACTGGCTGTTTTACACTTTAAGGGGGACAGTGTTGTGTTTAAAACTCATTTTTCCTTGCTGAAATATTGCAAAGCTGTTTACACACGTCAAGCTGCAGGCAACATTCTGTATCTGCACTGCCTCTGGGTGAGACCCTGGTAGCACTGCATCTGGCATACACTCTATCAGAAGCACAAAAATTATAGTCCTTTCTCGTTAGCTTGGCTAAGAAGCTGCTTGCATTTTTTAAGTTTTTTTCAGAATTCTAATGTGAGAAGTAGATTGGGAGAGTTCTGTCAGTCCATTAGTACATTTTAACATCATGAACTTGATCAAGGAAAAAAAATATAATTTCCCAAACAGTGGAAAATATGATGGAGACATGATTTATGTTACAAATAAGGAAATTATTATGGAATTGAATGTTAAAAGTGGTTCATTCTTCCACTAGCACACTTTAACTTTTAATGTTGCTATTACATTTACTCTAGATTCTGGCAAACATAATAAGAGACCTAAAACCCTTAAAGTGACTTGCTGTTGAACTGAGTTGGATTTTAAAATCATCAAAACTATGTAAATTGCAATACAATACAAGTAGGGAAAACAGAATGGAAATGCTCTGAAAAGAAACTGACATGTGGTGCTCCTGCCATCTTGTGGCTTTTCTGCACAAACTCATATGAACATTTATTCATTCATTTACATAACTTAAACTAAGTTTCAGCATCAATTCTCCTCGTGTCTACCCATGGCACAAGTCTGCCAATAACAGTCATAGACACATGAACTGTTCAGGTAAGGCATAGCTAAGCGTTGAAATAAAAGTACAATATACTAGGAAAACACGTCTAGAAAGAGAAAGTCATTTTTACTTTGTAGACATCTTTTATTCTCCTGTGGGCTTCACCCTTGTTTTCCCAGAGGGAAAGAAAAGTACATTTTATTGTGTATATATAAATACAAGTATAATAAATATATATGTCTATATGTGCTAAAATATGCTTAATTTCATTTTCTCCTGGAAATGCATACATTAATACCTATACATACATGCACACAAACACAGACACCATTGAAAATATATGCATTTAAGTATCTGTCATTCTAAATTGGATCCAAAGACATTAGTAGATAAAGCACATGATCAGCTTTATTTATTTCAATTTCAATTCTTCCTAAGAGAATCAAGACATCAGTTTACTTCCCCCATAAGTACAGCTAACAGAAGCTACCACATCAACTCAGACAATCTGACCTGAATTTAAACCATTCAACTTGATTCAACAAATCCTTATGTTTCCATTCAGATAGATTCAGGCTGAAATGAAATATCGAGCTTGTTTTCCCAATTGGAAAGCAAAACATTGCAGCAGAATTGAAACTTAGAGCACCGAAAAATTCAGTTTTTCAGACTGGTTTGTTCCAGTCCTTGTAGCCAAATATGGTTTGCATTAGAAAACCTTAATCAGATCTAATCAAAAGCCACTAGCAGATCAATGAGTATGACCAGAAACTGCTGGCTTCCTTTGTTTCACTTTTGGAGCTCAAACACAGAAACTGGCAGTGTTTCTCTCCTGAGAAATTCAGGTTTGACTGCATATGATCAGGGCTTACAGAGCTCATCTCCACTAGTTCCATAGTGCTAATACCAACTTCCCAAAACAGAAAAAAAAATAGAATGTGAGCAGGAGGTGGTCAGGTTCATGGGGCCTGGAGATAACTTGTTGAAAAGAGTCTAAGATACGTGATTTTTAACAGAGTGTATCCTGCAAAGAAAGCACATGAAAGTCCTGCTCCAGAGAAGTGTTTACCATTCCATCCTGGCCATATCCTATGACAATATATTAAATATTCTTAAATCTTATCGGTACTAACACATTAGAGCACCGTCAATAACACTCATTTGGTAGCACTCTCTCTTTATAATACATAAGAAAAAATAGATGCTGCAGACTATATTTGGAGAGAAAAGATTGAATAGGCTTCTTCAGGAGAATATAACTGTTAATACCATCCAAGAATTTTTACCATGGTAAAGAAATTTTGGTTGTTCACTGAAGAGAAGCTATTGCTGGTTCACTGAAAACCATTGGGTGCCAAGCAAAATTACTTGTGGAAATGTCTCGTACACAGCTGCGATGAATGGTTAAGATGGAAACTGATTAACCCATATAGCTCCTTGATGCTACACAGAACTGCTTCGCTGTCAGTCAAAACCAGCCCAGCACAGGGACTGTACTGACTTATATGACTGGAAAATACAGATCAAAGGGCCCCATTCTATCAGTGTAACAAAGCAGCTATCTGGGTCTGGAAGATTTTACCTACTTTTATAAAGCACTGTAACTGTGACTCAAAGGTGCGCTATCCCAGAAAAAGGTGACTATGACACATGCTATCAGTAGACTGCTTTGCACTAAGCAGTGTTCGGGGTATGAATGCCTCTCCCTTTGATCACTGAAAGCTTTATCATAGACACACAACCACATTCATCGTATTGAACCCTCACTACCCACAGATGGCCATCACTGAATATAAGTAAAAAAAATTTGTGAGTCTTAATATAAAAGTTTGTATTTCCCAGGAAAAGAGATTTTTTTTCAGAATGATAGATTTATATAGCTTGTAAAAGACCCTTGGAGGTCATCTGCTCCAACATGCTGCTTCAAGCAGAGTGAACTGAGAGCAAGTTGCTTAGCTGAATTATGAACACCTCCAAGAAGAAGATTTCACAACCTCTTCGGGCCACCTGCTTCAGTATTAGAATACCCTTATTGCAGAAAAAAAAAAGTCCTAACATGTAATTTGAATTTCCTGTATTGCTGTTTGTACCCTTTATCTCTCATCCCTTCACTGTTCAACGCTGAGAAGAGTCTAGGTCCATCCTCCTTATACTTGCTCATCAAGTAGCTGAAGACAGCAATGAAAATCCCCCTATCTTCCCAGCCTTCTCATCTCAACACAAAATAAAAGCCAGCTCTCAGCTTCAGCTTGTGCAGCACATGTTCCAGTGAACTCATCATTTCAATTGCCCTCCAGTGAGCCTTTTCCAGCATTTGTACGCATTTCTTGTACTGCAGAAGCCCCAAACTGGACACAGTAGCATAGCACAAATACTGAACAGAGGTGAATAATCACAATCACTTCCCTCAGCCTGCTGACTATGCTTTTGCTAGTACAGGCTGTGATATGGTTGGCCATTGTCTTAATTGTACTCTGCTCACTCATGTTCAACTTGTGTTCACCTGGACTTTTTCTTACCAGTCAATACCAAGCCTCTGGCCTAGGTCTCTGTATTCACCTTTGCTGAACTTCATGCAGCCCCTGTTAGTCCATTTCCCCAGCCTGACAAGGTCCCCTGTGGGTCCATCTACCCTACAGTCTACCTATCCAACCCATACTTGAATGTTTGGCTACAAAGATACCATGAGCAGATACTGTTTGGTGTCTAACAATCCTGAAGTTGAGGAATCAGAGTGTAAGCAATTTTTGTGCAACCTTTCTGTCCCTGGAATATTGCTTCAGACAGGAATTATAACCTGAAAGTTGGTATTGATATTATAAACCATTTTCTGCATATGCTGAAGGAAAAAAAACTGATGAATTTCAGAAGAATGCAGTTTCAATGTAGTTCATTGTTCAAAAATATTTAGATGGTTAGTATCAGGTATCTTTGGGTGTCTAAAGAATAACTCTTCTAAACTATTTTACATATAATAACAAGGTTAAGTGAAGGTGAGAGTTTTCAGGTGCTCTGAGAAAAATACTGATAATTATTTTCCCACTATAGAGTTATGTTTCCAGTCACTGTTATTTTTCTGAAATGTTTTGTCTCCTCTTGGCCTTTTCATAAATTATTGCAGAAAATCTGAACAATTTCAAGTGAGAGACTGGCAAAAATAAAATAACTTCTTCAGTTATAAGAAAATAGTTACTTTCTTACCTTTGCCTGAATCAGATATGCTGAATTAAAAAAAAAAATTTAACCATGAGTAAAAAGATCCTGTGAATGAGCTGGTATTAGATAAACTGTGATCATTGAAGACTGAATGTATAATATATTGCACAGTGTAGGATCTCAGGCTCCAACATACTTCATTGGCAGATGACCAGGCCTAATTTTCAGAATGAAGGGCAGTTATATGTATTTGTCAGTATTGCAGTAGCATGTATGAGAATTGCAACTGCGCACCAGGATGTACCATCAGCAGAATCGCATTGCACTGAATACCATATTCACAAGACAAAGACCATCTCTGCCTCAAAAAACTAACACCTACAAGCAAGACAAAAGAAAACACAGAGAAATATTAAACAATTTCTAAGACACACAAGCTGAAAAAAATCCAAAATTAATGACACATATTAAAACAGACTAGGTTCCCTATCAGAGAATCAGATTTCCAAGGTTGGGTTTCTCAGACATTAGAGAATACCTGTGAAGCCCACTGACCAGATACAAGTTTTAACACTGCTTCACTACCAATCCACATAGAGAATGACTGTCAGTTTTATCAGTTCCTTTTAGCTTAAGTGCCAGAAGTATGAGTTACTGATTTAAGAATAGCAACCCTGCTGACAGTTATGTGTTGCTATAGGGCCTAATTTCCTTTTCTTACCTCTTTGTCTTGTGTTTTAAGACCTTTAAAATTATGCATAACTGGCTTTTTTTAAAGTGACTGCTGTAAAATTAATCACACTAAAATTTAGAAATGTAAGTATTAAAGTGGTATCTGTCACCTTGATTTCACACCCCTGCTTGAATGCATTGTAATATTCTTTAATCGTATCGCTACATGCCCTACAGATTTCTACCTCTCTCAGTATATAGGATGAATTGTCTCTGGGAACAAGTTACTGATTCACAGCAAAAGAAGCAGTTGTCTGTAGCACCTTGGTTCCATTTGTCATTGATTATGGGATGTGTAAACTGAAAGAGGAAACAAGATGGCCTTCTGAGTAAGATGGGTGAAATCTGTGCCACTGAACCATATTTTATCCCTGCCTCTCAGCAGCTAAGTAGAAAATATTTTAAATTATTTTCTCAGGTGTCTACTAATTATGAGTTGCTCATTCCATGCTTGACTTAAAACTGTGTTCCAGGGTCAAAGCTGATCACTTACAAAGGAGATTGAAGTTGGTAAAAGCTATACCTTCGGTCTGAAAACTGTTAACATAGTAGTAAGTGCTCTCATAAAAATCAGTCTCTGGACTTCTTGAGGTAAGTATCCAAGACTGATAGATGTTCTACATCTTAAATCATTCTGTGCTTCAGTTTCCTCTTTGTAAAAAGAAGCTAACATTTCTTACACCTCTATAGTTGCAGTACTAAGTAAATAAATTTGTCACTGTTGAATAATCAAGATTATGTGAGTTAGTAGTTTGTCTTCAAGGAAGGCCAGTTAGAGTTATATATTGTTTGAATCACATGATATTAATAAAATATATTGAATAGCTTCTTACTGAGTAAGCATAAATTGGGAACAATAAAAAATAAACAGAATACCTCAAAGAATGCGTTTGTAAGGCTCTTGCTCAGCAGTAAGCTTGCACATGCACAGAGAACCTTAATTTTGACATTTCTTACACCTGAGATACTTCATCTTGCAGCAGGCATGTTCCTTTTTACACTAGACAGATTACATTTTTAGTATTTAAATTTCAGATTATCCCATTCTATCTAGTCACTGATTGAATCACAAATACAGAATAATTTCTACAGCCTTGAAATAACCAATATATTTAGACTGTTATATTACCACCAGATTCAAATCTGTGGTTTTTTTCTTCAGCTCTAGAGAGAGACAAACTCAGAAATGCATCTTATCAGTAACACTTTGTAACTATAAAAGTTCCAAATAAATCACTTCATTTGATTTAGTATTTTCAAAGCTCTCATAACTGGGTTAGACTACAGACATCAATCAGCCAAAAAGCAAAGTGTGTGGTTTTATGTTCATAGAAGTCTTAGTTGTTGTTAATGTGTGTTGAACCAGACCAAAACAATCATTATGAGATCCAAAGATAGCTCTACTAGGTAAACCATGAGCATGAATTTGTATGGATATCTCTGTGCCCATGCTGAGTAACAAGAAATCCTGTAGCTTTGTGGTAAAGGGAACTTTTGTACATTAATAACATTAGAAGTTGATTTTTTAGAGGCTGAAGTTCCATCAGGCTATGAAAAAAAGCAAAAGACTCTCAAGTTAAAAATAGTCTTTCATATACCAGAGCTATTTGTGGTATGCTTGTCTATGGTAGATTGGCTTCAATCCAGCTCACCAAGCTGCCTTTCAGTGATACTTTACTTATGATTAAGCCCTTACTCACTTGTTATACAGACTGCTAAACATTTAAAATGGAATTTTATTTAAAAGGATGTTTCTGTGGTTTAAACACCTTTTTCTTTTTTCAAATTACTAATTACTATAGGGGAAAACCTTCCTACACTGATAAATGAATGTTAAAGAGAACAGTTGAAGACTAACTAGGAATATTCATCTCATTCCAAAGTTAATCAAGCCCTGTAATCCAAAAGTAAATTTCCAGACCTGGCTATCACAAGTTAAGCTGCTAAATCTTGTCCTTCAATGCAACCTTGAATGGCTGACTTGAAAGATGTTAGTTCTACTGATTGTGGCCTGGCAAAATTATAAGAAAATAAACCAAGGGGGTTTTATTAATATTGTGAGGATTTTTTGTCATGGGTGATAATTCACTATATTGAACAGAACTGTCATCATAAAAGGTGCTTTTGCTAAAAAGAGAGGTCCAATTTTAATGATGAAAAAGCAGTATTTTTCTACTTGAGGGATTTCTTAGTGAGAAAATTCATCAAAAATCCATCTAAAATTTCTGAGGAAAGGATATACCAATGACTTTCAAGAAAGACTCACTTGAGCAAGGGAATTCTATTTTAATAGTCAGATGGTAAAGAGAAAGGCTAAGCTTCAAAAGAAAAGGTAGCGCTGAAGTCTCAGAGAGGAGAAGGAAGATAAATCACAATATGTGGAAGGAGCATCCAAAGAGGGGTTGAAAAGTGATCCTTTACAGGCATGAAGAAGGAGCTTCTGTTTTTTTAAAAATTATGTTCTATGTGCGATCCTTTAGCCAACCTGTGATATGTACCTGTGGTACAGGACTTCCTTATCTCCCAAAAGCGTTAATAAGGTTGCCTCATAAATTATTCTTCTGTAGTGTATGGAGCAGAATTGTGAACATACATGAAGTTCTGCAGGGGACTTTCATGCTCAAAAAGTTTTTAAAGCAGTTCAGCTAATTGCTTTTGCACAATTGTCAGTAAGGCATATAGCTGAAAAGCACTGATGGTTTCAGGACAAGGATTAAAATAAATCCTTGGGGTTTAGAGAATATGGGAATACTGAATATTAGGGATGCAAGACACAGAATTTATAGAATAACAGATTTAACTGGGAAGGAGGTAGATTCACTTGGGAATGACTAGGGACAAATGGAGCAGCTACTTATAATTTGTTGAATACCAGGGAAAGTGGGAGGAAAGATTTGGAAATCTGTGTAGCTGCAGTCCAGTAAAGTCTGCTGAGATTTGCAGAAAACCAAAGGAAGGTGTTGAAGATGGACTAGACTGAGTCAAAGGGAAATAGTTTAGTGTAAACTTTGCAGAGATTGCTATAAGAGCTTTTAACTCAGTGAAATAGGTATTAAAAGGGTTGGTGGAATCTTGAATCCTTCATTGTCAAACAGGAATTTTTCTGTCATCAAAGAAGTGTGGAAAGAAGACCACTCTCAGTTGCTTTCTTCACCAAGCATCACCACAGCATCCAATAGTGACAGCCTTCTATTTCAGTCCAGAACGAACTACTATTTGAATGTGTGGCTTCTGGATCTGGATGCTGTTGCTCACACCATGTCATTTCAGATGCAAGGTACTTGGAAATCCCCAGTGGAAGCACTGAAAGTTCATTTTGCAGATGCAAGAGACCTTACTGTAGCTCCTTCAGCAAAACGTTGTTGCAGAAGCATGGTTACCATTTGTGTGATATTACTGTCCACTGTTAGACGACCAGGTACTCAGCATGGCCTGCCAGGTTATTTAAGCTGCAAAATGGAAATCACCAGTAGGACCAAGTTTCTTTTTCATTCTCTTAAAAGAGGAAAGCAATGCAAATGAAAAATTATTCAGTGATAGCTGTCTAAAACCCTACTGAGCAAAACAATTCAGACCAGAAACCTAAATTAGTCTCCTGCAGAAAGGAATTCAAAACATGTCTGTCCATTAGCCCTTTCAAGAAAGTCTACACCCAAGAAAGCTTTCCTAAACTAAACCAGTCACCTAGACTTCTACAGCCAATGGAGACAATCACACCCAGAGGGTAATTAATTCCACCTTAAAATAGGTCAGTAAAAAACTAAGGCTGAATTGACAGCTGATAGGACCTATCTTTCTCTATTATTTATAGAAAAACTCCACATTAACAAATTAAGTAAAATAAGTCTAACTCAGAGCAACTAGTTATGTCTGTAAGGCAGCCACACTTGGTGAAAACTAATATATTTCTTCACTGACCGGAACCTTTCCATTTGTCTGCTGCTGTTTCCCAGTGATCACTATAATCTCCTTGAATAACACTTCCACTGCTGTATTGCATTGTAATCAGACATTTTATTCTTTCTGCAATATTATAAGAATATGTGCCGCTTGTTACTATAAATGTAAAACTGTAAACGCATAGTCTGATGTGACATGCCAGATTTCTCTGGATGCAGGGCTCTGGCAAGTGCCAGATGCTTTTTAATTTGCACTTATTATTCCAAGACTATCAAAAATACAAAAAAAAATGCTATTAAGTAGTTTGGCACTAAAATGTACCTGAAAATCCAAAGCTTCCCTAGCTTCTCCATTGTTTCCTCATTCTTTGAAGTAGAGCAAGTAAAGTTCCAATTTTTTTTCTTCAGTTCATGTGAGTATTCAGTTCCTTTTCCAGTCAGGAGGTTGAAAGCGAGAAAAAGAAGAAAAAAGTATAAAAGGAGGAAAACAACTCAAGTAATATTTTCCAAGACTGACAGGGGAAGGGAACATTTAGATATAGATGGGTTTAAGAATTTCTGTTCTCACTTTCTCAAAGCCCATTCTTAACAAAAATAAATACTGTGTAAACATTACATGTTTAATAGATATCAGTATTCATGATTTTACTTTCAGCACAAACAAGATTTAAAGAGTAAAAAACACTAAGCATATACTTCCAAGTTAAAGAAGGACTTTGGAAATGACTACACTAAAATTCACAATATAACTACATTGCTGAACAGGTGGTCTGCAGTGGTCTGTTTTCCCTCAAGAATTTAGTGCACATGATTTTAAACTAGAATTTACGTCTCTTCCTTATATCTGTGACCTGTTATTTTGCCTTGAAGTTCAAATGTTTTCACTTTGTCTGTACTACCAAGGATACGCATAACAGAAGTGAAAAGTCTGATTAATACTACTATCAGAAGTGTGTGCTAATCTCTTATATCCAAAGAAGTTGCAGGTTATTTCCAAGCTGATGTCATTTATAGAAAAAAAAAAAAAAGCATTTTTAAATGCTTGACATGACTGGGAAATTTATAATCTAGAATACATCCTCCATCTTGATGTTTTTAATGCCGATCATTCTGTCCTTTTTTGCCCCTTTCAGTCTGTGAAATACTTCAAGACCCCAGATGGTAGGCATGGCATAAATGAAAGGTCAAAATTGTACTATCTAAATGAGACATATAAAAACAGCATTTAAAGAGGTTCATATTTAGAAGAGACAAATCAAAATTGTACATGTGTATTGCCTATCTGAAAAGAAATTATTTCTGCCCTGACACTCATCCACAATACTTATTTGTACTATGAAAAAAAGTCACCCTTCACATCTCGTATTGGGCCTCAGGATGCCCTTTCCATCCTTCAAATTTCAGTGTGGGTGTCAGGGAGCAGGCATGGGCAGGGGGCAAGGGTTCCCCAGGGTCCACCCCATCACCCCATCCAGAAGCAGAGTAGTCAGTGGGCACCAGGGCATGAATCATCTCCCTGGGGATGGGGCAGGAGCCTGCAGTAGCCCAGCTCAGTGGGACCCATGGCCAGGCAGGGCAGGGAACAGGAGATGAGCCCTGGTGTAGTATTGCTTGGGCAAGGTTGAGATGGAGCTCCAGGCAGGGTCAGTCAGGTATACGAGCTCCTTTGGAGACCAGACAGAGTCCTCTCCACTCAGCGAGGTCTGTCCTTACACATGGCAGACATCTGGGTTAAACAAGGGCCAGCCTGACTATACCCATGCAGGACAGTCGGTGGCCAGGTCCAACCAAGAAATCAGATGTTAAGGCTGCATTGTTGTGATGAGACAAGTCAGAAATCAAGCTGGGAAGTCAACACACAGGTCATGGTCAAGATCACATCCTGTGACTGCTGGACAACCCTGAATTAGGCAAGGGAGCCAGCCCACAGATTGAAGTTTCACTCAAAGGACTCTGTAGAGAGGCATGGGTAAGGCAGTAACAAAGCTGAAAATCAACACCTTCTCCTCTCTACAGCCCAGGCTAGGGATGAAGGTCTTGGGTTGAATTTATATAGAGTGCCTGGACCCACAGGTGTAGATGGAGGCCCCAGGTGAGGCCGGTTGAGGTCTTTACGGCTTATGAGTGCACTCAGGGCTCCGATAATAGGAATGGTGAGTCAGAATGAATACTGCTGCGCCAGACTATGGGTTCTTGGTTTAACAGGTACATATATTTGAACCAAATATTGCTGTGACTGTCCCTAACTAGAGTAAGACAGAAATACGGTCATCCCTAATTGAAGAGACACTCACATGAACCATAAAGACAGTTCTTGAGTTCAAGGCGAATATTTCTATAGGCAGCAACTTCTGATTTCAGTGTATCAGAGAACCATAGCAACCAGGAGAGGAATGGATTTAAAGACCATTTAGTACATTCACCTGTATCAAGGGCTGTAGAATTGCAGTTATATCATTCCTAACAGCTGTTTTTAAAAATTTCCAGTAAAGACTTTATATGAGGCATATGTCTAAGGTACATGCCCTGCTGGAAAATATTTGGGAATTTGTGTGGGGTTTTTAATCCTAATGTTTTCCCTCAACCTTTTCCATTGCAGAGCTTATTATTTCTTGTTCTGCCTGTCAAGAACGCAGAGAATGGATTATTTCTTTCCTCTTTTTGTTAGTTGCTTCTGGTTTTCTGTACTGACTATGCACTACCCCTCTCTTCTCTTTCATTGACTAAATAACTCCAGTCCTTGAAAGGTTTCCTTAGAAGTGACAGGTTATAAAAGGTGGACTACTCGTTTTTCATTTCTAACTTTTCTACAATTGCTCTGATTTGTCCATGAAGTATGAGGATTGAAAGAAATAATTGTTCTTTTATGGCCTCCACGTAAAAGAGTCACTCTAGAGGTTTTTCAGCTGCCCTTCAGGATGAGACCTGGGGTTATTTTTGAAGGAAAAGTAGATACACAGAAAAATCAGGAAATAAATCTGCTCCAGTATGCTTCCTTTCACTCCTGATCTTCCAGGTCTTCAATATGGTTTATCAACAGACTAAGGTTACAGCACAGAACTTGGAGTTCATCTGCTCAGATTCAGCCTTTAAATGCAATTTGATCTACTTTGATTTTAAGAGACACATTTTCTTTATCTATTTACAGTTTTTAGACTTAACATCCTAGTGCACTTCTTGCAACCCAAAAACAGCTCTGTACTCTTAGTAGTGCTGGAATGGCAGTCACAAAGACTGTTTTAAAGAGCGTTATTTTGACTCCTCTTTCTACTTCTCTCCATGTGTCTTCTGTAATATTCACACCTGATTGTTGAATTCTGAAAGTTCTTCAGAAGCCAAATCTCAAGAGACAGTTCTGACAGTCTTCATAGACACTGAAATGTTGATAGCGTGGGGGACCAAATAGTATCACATAATCAAGGAATAGTTTATGGTGGAAAAGACATTGAAGATTATCAAGACCAACTATTAACCTAACACTGCCAAGTTCACCACTAAGCCATACCCCTAACTGCCACATCTACATGTCTTTCAAATAGCTCCAGGGAAGGCAACTCAACCCTTTTCCCAGGCAGCCTGTTCCAATGCTTAATAACCCTCCCAGTGAGGTAATTTTTCCTAATATCCAATCAAAACTTGCCCTGGCACAACTTGAGGCTGTTCTCTCTCATCCTATTGCTTGTTACTTAGGAGAAAAGACCAACACCAGCCTTGCTACAACCTCATTTCAACCTAATTGTAGACTGTGATAAGGTCTCCCCTCAGCCTCCTTTTCTCGAGGCTAAACAATCCCAGTTACCCCAGCAACCTCCCATAAGACTTGTTCGCCAGCCCCTTCACCAGCTCCATTGTCCTTCTTTGGACAAGCTCCAGCACCTCAGTGCCTTTCTTGTAGTGAGGGGCCCAAAACTGAACACAGTAGTCGAGGTGCAGCCTCATCAGTGTCAAGTACAGGGGAACAATCACTTCCCTGGTGCTGCTGGCCACACTATTTCTGATACAAGCCAGGATACTATTGGGCTTCTTGGCCACTTGGACACACTGCTGGTTCACATTTAGGCAACTGTTGACCAAAACCCCCACGTCCACGTCCACCAGGCAGCTTTCCAGCTACTCTTTCCCAAGTCTGTAGTGTTGCCTGGGGTTGTTGTGGTCGAAGTGCAGCACTCAGTCTTGTTGAACCCTATACAATCAGCCTCAGATCATCAATACAGCCTGTTCAGATCCCTCTGTAGTGCCTTCCTTCCCTCAAGCAGGTTGCCACTCCCACCCAAATTGGTGTCATCTACAAACTTACTGAGGCCACACTCAACCCCCTCATTCAGATCACTGATAAAGGTACTAAACAGAATGGGTCACCCTACAGAGCCTTGGGGAACACCATTTCTGACTGGCCACCAACTGGATTTAACTCCATTCACCACAACTCTTTGGGCCTGGCCATCCAGCCAGTTTTTTACCCGGCAAAGATACACCCATCCAAGTCACAAGCAGCCAATTTCTCCGGAAGACTGCTGTGAGAAATGGTGTCAAAGGCTTTACTAAAGTCTAGGTAGACAATATCCACAGGTTTTACCTCATCTACTAAGGTGGTCACCTTATCACAGATCGTTAGTCAAGCAGGACCTGCCTTTCATAAACCCTTGATGGCTGGGCCTGATCACCTAGTTGTCCTGTACTTGCTGTATTATGGCACTCAAGATTATCTGTTCCATAACCTTTCCTGGCACTAAGGCCAGACTGATAGTTCCGTAGTTCCCTGGATTCCCCTTCCAGTGCTTCCTGTAGACTAGCTTCCAGTCAACTGGGACCTCCCCAGTTAGCAATAAATAATTGAAATAATAACTGCTAATAAATAACCAAAAGTGGTTTGGATAAATAAGTCAAGGAGTCAAGAAGGGTGAGATCATAAAGGTTTTAATCTATTTTTTTTCTTATGAAGAGAGATAGCCTTGGGATAGAAGGGGGTAAGGGGCATAAGGTAAGAAGTATTAAAGAAAGAAGGTAAGAATTAAATGTAAGTGGTATCTCTGGCCATGAAATCCAGTAAAGGACTATTATTCTTTGCCTTGGAAGATGAAAAAGCTTTTGGAGGAGGGAACAGGCTGTACTGAAGGAAGTGCTGGATTTCCTTCAAAAACACTTAGCAGCAAAAGAACAAGATAGAGGAACTAGTCACTAATGACTTATTCAGGGCTCACGATTAATGGGATAGTATCTTACACAGAGAGGAAGGCATGGAAATAAGAAAGAAAGGGAATAGGAAAAGGCAAAGGGAATGAACAGTTCTCCTACAAAAAGGATCTAAGAACTAGCATGTGGACGCTAAGGATGATGGAAAAGGCCTCCGCATCCCTTGCTGGAGATTTTGAAAAAAAATGTAAGACAAACAGATATGATACAAAATGAATGAACATGCATCTTTGGCATTTGGACATATATGCAGGCAATCCAGAAAATCCAATCCATGAGGTAGTAGTAAAAGTGACAGTGAGCATAATGTGAAAGAATTGGAGAAAAGGAAGCTCAGAAGAAAAAAAGTGTCTTAGGAGAAGAGGATGCTGGGAAATCAGCACAGGTTACAGTAAGGAGAAGGGAAGTCAGAGGGAATTTCTTGTAGTGCAGTCTTTACTGCTGCACTAGTATGAAGACATAATTCCCACACATTGCACACTGCAGTACCCCACAGATTTAGGCAGAGAGAGCATGAATAAGGAGCAGAGTGAACGCATCAGTGGATACACATTTAAGATTACAAAGTCCTGATCTTCACAACTGGGCTGAGATCAGAAACGCGCTGAGATGCAGAAATTCATTTACAAGTACTCTTTTAGAATTACCCTCATTCAGGGTTCAGTGGGAATCCCCATTTGATGTACAAAATCAACTGAGAATTGCCAGGATGAATCACACCAGTGGTCCAACCTGCCCTAGCCAATACCAGAGGTGTTGAGTTCCAGATGCCTTGGGTGTAAGATCACTAAAAAATATGTTGCTCTTTAAGTCACAGCCCTCATTTACAGTTATTTCTGTATGTACTTCAATTAAAAATCCCCTCTGTGTAAGCCATGTTACTTCATCATAAAAGATTGCGGTAAAAGCAAAGGGGTATATTTATTTATAATTATATACCAAATTAATAAATCTTTTTAAATTGTTGCTTGTAGTCTGGTGGCAAATGATTTTTTTTTCACTTTGTTGGAAAAGCACAAATGTTCTCAAAAATTAACATAAGCAAATGTCAAAAGGCAAAAGCAAAAAAGTACAGTGAATCAATATGACCACTAATCTGTACACACATGCATCAAACAGTAAAACATCTCCAGTCTGGGACACAAAAAAACAATTGGAATTATCAGGAAACTTAATGGTATGTAGAAATTCAGAGAAAATATTATGGCCTCCACCTTCTCTCTCTGTCTGGGATTTATTGGCCTTAAAATAAAAAAAAAATTACTCATTACAAGTGTAGGTACTCAGAAGAAAACAGATTACCAAACCAAAAATAAGATGTGAATTCCTATTAGGTAATGGCATTTCTCAAGTGTATGTTAAAAGGGATCTAAAAGCTTATGTCTCTCTTCTCCTGTGCATCACAGTGGTCTCTCTGAATCCTGCAGGAATTCAGGCTCTGAGCCTGAAGACCATTCTACTTTAAACTTGGATGGTCCTATTAGCTTTGCTGGAATTACTCTTTCACATGAAGTCAAGCACTGTCATCAGTATTTCCATGGTTAGAGGAAAGTTCCTAAAGCTCATTAAAGTATTTCTCAAAGAATCAGGTCACTGAATAGGATTCTGCCAGAGTATTAGGAATGAAATCGATGTATAGAAAACAAACATCTGAATGTCATTTTGAGAAGCACTCTGCAAACACTGAATGCTGCTGAAATACCTCATATTTTATCTGGACACAGTCCTGGAATAAAAGAATCTGAAGTGTATTTGAGGAATTAAAAATTAACTAATAAAAAATGATCATGAAAATACAGACAAGCAGGTATCATTACTTTTACTATGCTCAATGCTTCACAAAAAGAGATAAATGCACTCTTCTCTGACATATTAAACAGATCAGTTCCCACTTCTCTGCGCATAACTACTTACACTTCTGTTTTGTCAGGAAATACTGAAGTTTTAGGTCTCTATTCATGCCTTACAATTTGCCTGCATACAAAACTTCCCAATGAGTAGGAAGAGATATGCTTTTAAAACTGCTTTGGTAAACCACTGTTAACACTCATGGGAACCCGGTGGGCCAGATGGGGTGTTATGCTAGGAACATAAAGTCTATTTTAAGTAAAATATGAGTATAACTACTACATTATCCAAGACAATTTCTTAAATTGCAGATTGCTTATCTCACACCATCACAGAAGGTATTTACATAAGTATTTTGTTGAAGGCCCTAAGTCAACACAACGAAATATCATGGGTCTATAGTCCCAGCAAAAATGAAGGGAAAGTATCACTTTGTCTTCTATGAAAGCAGAAGACAAGATTGGGAGCTCATCTCTCCCCTGTGCTTGGCAAGAACCCTGAGTAATTTCATGTGAGTACATGAAGTTTCAGGATGAAAGGTGTAAAAGTGAGAGAAGTTTAAGATTTTCCTTGTAACGTTCCCAAGAGATATATCAAACTAACCCCACACTGATTTGTTTAACGATGTTTTCAGCTTTAAATTATTGCAGACCACTGCAAAAATTGGATTCATTTCTTGATAACACACATGGAGAAAGGACATCTATGTAAGACTCCATCTCCTTGCAACTCAAAACAGATTGTCATCCTGGGACTTGATTTTATTTAAAATAAAAGACATTACCTGAGTGTCAAGTTTAATTTATAAAGAAAAAGTAAACAAAAGATTAGTTTTTCCTCTTCAAATAGAGAAATCTGTTTCCTAATAATTTCTCTAGCTTTTGAGTCATTTGACAGTCAAAAATAAGAAGCATTTGTGTGTAACAAAAATAAGGTTACACAAGAATTTCTATTGAATTTAATATTATGTTTTCAAAATATCTCTGAGTAAGTACATATGTCTCGCAAAAGTATGCGTGTGTATTACTTTTCTTTATTCTTAAAAATAGTTCAGACTTTCTGTCTTCATAAACTGAATCCAGATGTCACTGAAGGAAATTCACGCTGAAGCAAGTTGGAGCCTTCCATAGATACAACATTAGGATTTGTATGTGGGACCAATATGAATAAATTCATTAAATCTCTCCAGTGGCTCTTTATTAGTTTTACGTAATATTCAAACAAAATAAATACTTGCTACTTCTATGGTACATGCCCTATAGGCTTCAGTATTAAGAACACAAGACATGAGTTAAGATATCTTTGAATAACCAACTACATTTAAGAAACCATTAAACTAATGAGGTAACAATTATTTGTTGTTAATAACACATTATATCCTGCAAGAAAATTGGCTTCCTGCTCCATCAGTCTTCCATCTATTTATGTATTCCAGATGATATTATAGAATTTGCTTCTATTTATCTTTATTTTATGTATTTTCTAAGCAAATCTTCTCCAACTGAAATCTCTTGATCACTCATACTTCTTTAAAATATCAGTGGAAGCATGTCCACCATCCAGAAAGTTTTCTTGTTGTGATTTTAAACTAAATGTTACACCTGTGTGTGGTATTTAATTGACAAATCAACTTACCTAGTACCCTACCCACTAGGAGGAACTCAGCATCCCAAATTTCCAGTAAAGCCATTATATAATTGACTGGAATGAAACATCTTTCATTTTCATCAAGCTCAAATACAATATCCTCTCACTACACCAAGCTCTTATAGGTCAACCTGCTCCTAAAGTCGTGCTGAAATCTAAGACCACTTTTTAAAATAATTTCTCTTTTTTTCCCCTGTGCATGTGCATGTCTCAGAATTCAGTCAGAATATAGTAATCTTGTTTCACATTGTAAATGCTGTGGTTAAAACATAGTCCTGTTTTGAAAAATCAGACATATTAAGTGGCATTTCCTGTTTGAAAGAAGGGAATAGCAGAATTTTTCAGGAGCATGCAATGCTAGTGACATTTCAATGAGGCAAATGCTTTCATGGCACATCTCTCTGAGGCTAGCATATGGCATACGGTTCAGAATGTAAGAAAATGTATTTCCTGCACAAAAAAAATAATACAAATGTGCTCATGCAAACATTGATATCACATATTAGTGGGTTCAAGAGTGAATTCAGTAACATCCAGGCAGCCAAAATTTTGTGTGGTCAAGCAACTTGCAGCGCTACTGAAGTTGACATCTATGGAACACTATACAGGTGACGCTGTCTTTTGGTTGAAGTCAAAATTAAAAACTTTTGCCTTATCTGTTTACCAGGAGGTAGGAATGCAACATTAGAGTAAGTCCTTAGATGAACATCTAAATAAAGGTTTAAAGTGTAATTCTGCAAAGCTGTGACTAGATTCCTTCCCTATCATCCATTTTTACTCTGCATTTGTTAGATCAGGGGAGCAGAGAAGTAGACAGTAAATCCAGTCTACTACTTTAAACAGAACAGATCAACTGAATATGACAAACCTTTAAGGACTAAAATATGGTTATCAAAATTCAGACCCCTGCATATAAATATCCACAGAAAGCTTTGTTATTTAGATCAAGATAAATTTTCTTATATTGTACTCTATAAATAAGAAACTCATCAGTTAGTTAGCTATAATCACAGCCTGCCAAGAATGCCTTCACATTCCCAGATGTTCAGCCTCTCTCTCCTTATTTACGGTCTTTGGCAAATAGACATCGTTACAGGTACATTTAGTCAGATGCTGTATTCAAACCAGTTGTAAATAAAACCACAAACTGATATATTCGATTTAGTAGTTTTGATGAATCGTTTTCAAGCATTTTCTCCTGAGATTTTTGGTTTCATGGAATCTTATAGCCATATTTGGACCATGTCACAGTAAATTGAAGCAATCATCTGCAACTTCATGTTAAAAACAAAGCCAAATAAAAATTGAAACAGCAATTTTTTAAAGTAAATATACACCCTAAATCTTGTAGAATAATGCCACAAAAACTTTACGATTGTGTTTATGTTGCTAATTTTGGTAATCAGTACTGGATCTTAATCACTATAGCTGTGTAACCCCCTGCTTGAGGAGGATGCTGAGGTTAGTGCATTCCATTGTGGTGTCCTAGTTAACCTTTGACTTGGCCTGGGCTCTGTGAATAGGGTTCACTTGAAAAAATGTAGAGTCAAGCATAAGTAGACCTCAGCATCCGGGATAAAAATATACATTTTCTGAGGAATCATGGAGATAAAGAGTCTTCTAGGTACAAATCATCTCCATCTAGAGCAAAAATCTAAAACAGTCCAGATGAACTGTGTCCAAAAAAAGTCTGTTTCTTCCCACTTACAGATCTTGCAGAGAATCCAGGGTAACTAGCACAGACACAGTTGTCATTACCATGTAAGCCCGTCTTACATGACATGAATCCCTTGTCAGGTTCTAAACCTGATCACATTCAAGCCCATAGGGACTTCTGAATTGTACTCTTCCTGTAGAAAGACCCAAGTCCATTAAAACAACTTGGACCTGACATTTTTAAAATTGTCCCTAGAACATCCCTAGCAACAAAAGATTCCACTAACAGGCTTGTTCATCTGCATGCAGAGCAATTCTTGAGCAAGGACTGATCTTTCCTATGCATCAAAACACCCTCAGTTTTAGTTTTCATGTTAAATAGTTCTACCCTGCCCTGTACCTGTCATTTCTTATTGGAATTTTCAAATATCCAGTAGCCTGTCCTGGCAAACAACTGGAAATCTGGTAGATTGCCACCTGCAGAAGCAGGGCAAATAAATTACTATTAAAATGACTGTCAATTAAGTAACCAGTAAAATTAGGTCAGCAGTAACCGTAAGATAAAGCAATGCACCTGTAGTACGAAATATAGGAGATAAAAATACATGTAACTTGACAAGGTGGTTTTTAGAAGTCTTTTCTGAATGTCTGTTTTTTTCTAAGGTAAAGTATCCAAGTGCCTAGGCAACAAATCATATACACAAAACTCTATGTAATATGATAAATGGTGTTTCTGTAAGTAAATGAACACATACCCTTATACAGGAATTAAATACAGTCTAAGACAAGAATGAGTGTGTAAGTTTATGAATAAGTGAAAGTACACAAAGTAAGGCATATGTAAACTTATCTTGTGTTATATGAATCATTCTTGACATACAACTATAACGGTAGCCTTCATTAGAAAGAGGAACAGCAAAAACTTCTAAGAAATGAAGAAGGAATGCTTCCTAACGTTCAGTGGTTTGGCACTCTTGTTAAGGTGAAGAAGGCATAAACAGAGCCCGCATGCATTTCATGAGTCACTTAAGACATTAAAAGTTTTTCATATCAAGTTATGTCACTTGGAAAAGAGGACGATACATATGTGGTGGGCATGAAAACACTAGATACATCTCTTGTTGCTAGTTGTGGGCCCTGCTTTATAAATGCTCATCTTTCAAAGCATGATATTTTGAAGAAACAGGTAATATTTGATACCTGAAGGTTTGCATTTTATGCTATTGTGTAGGTACATCCTATAGAAAGGATGTTGTCATTGGGATTTCAGGAACTCAGAAAATAAGTGTGTGGTGTAAACATGTATATCCTCTTGTATCATAAATTAATTTACAGACCTATTGATCCTCCAGCTGATGTTGTCCTACCTTTTCTGAAAATCATTCATAGACACATTTAGTATTCTAAGAAGTGCCTATATGGCACACAGTCATCTGGAGGCCTGCTGCGAACACTGCCATGGGGTGGGGGCAGAGAGAGGAGGGATGCATCTAGACATTTATAACAATCTCATGCAAATTTCTGACAGGAGACTGAGCTACATCTTTAGAGAGAAAGTCTTAGAGGAAATGGACTGTTATTTGCAACCAGCCACCTCATCTCAAACTAACTTCCCTCCATCTGAGAGATTTTACAGGTACTGGTCTGTCTCATCTCCTCCAGCTAGATCATTTCTTTTAATCCCATCAGCACTGCTTTGGCAGCAAACTTTCTAGACAGATGGTTGTTGTTGTGCATGCTAAAAAGAACTAGAAAAATATGAACCAGTCTTTCAACTTCTCTGAGCATCAAATACACAGCAACATAATTGTTTGATATTTTAAATTATTTGAAGGGAATAGTCCTCTCCTAAGTTTCGTTTTGTGCTCAGTTGTTAACTACTGCATGGAGCTAAAGTGACAGAGGCAAATGTTTTGACTTATACATAACCTCTCTTGCTCTGCTGTGCCACCTGCTCTTCCTGCAGGATAGGAGAACTCAGGGAAATGGAGGACAAAGTGAAAGAATGAAGTTGTGCAGTAGCTATGTACTGCCGCACAGGGCGCAGCACTGCAGTAGTAGGTGGTTTTCTTAGCAAACTCAGACTCAAGAATTCTGCAGTAATATCATATTTACTGTTGTCTCTCAAGGAAGCTTGCAAGCTCTCACAGTTGCACACATATACACTGAAAACGTGATCCGAAAATGCAGAATACATGAAGGAACAGGAAAACCTGTTTTACCATTTCTGAATCAATGTGCTGAATCAATCTATTTGCTCTTTACTCCAAGTATTTGCACTTGGAGGCATCACATAGAGTTGGTAAAGAATACTGCAATATAGTGTAATTTTATGATGACCCTAAGCCTCACGGAAACACTGGAAACATGGAATCATCAAAGGCTTTTACTAAATAGTGAACAGCATTCACCTAGTATCCTGCCAGCTCATCTCTCCACTGTGAACTGATGACTGAGCCTTGTGGCCCCAGAATACCACTTCCCTTCACTGGGACTTCCTCAGGACCAAACTGCCCCAAAATTAAAGTAGGACATCAGTAGTAAAGTAGTAAAGATGCCTTAGCAAAACCTCCAGCTGCTCTGGAGAGCAGAACATTGGTCACAGTGGGTTTTTGCATTCCCCACTATGCAGAGATGTACGATGTTTTGCTCAAGCCAGACTTTCTCTGGCTCCTAGGCTTTACAATTCATAGCAGGAATATGCCCTGAGGGGCTTTCCAACCACCCTTGTGTGCCAGAGACTGCCCAGGACTCCAAATAGCTTCCAAATATCCGCCAGCTGCTGGAAATAGCCCCTGATCAGACCAGAACTCCAACTTCATGACATTTGCTGAATCTCACCTCCAATTTTACCTTATAGGGCAGCAATTGTGTATGCTTATGTTAGCCATGTGCAAGCTGATGAGTTAGCTTGAAAGTATAAGGGATCATTCACAGAATCAAGACCTGCACAAATACCTATATACTCTGCTACATTTTCACACTGTTAGCCAGTTTATTAGGTGTAATGCTACTTCCCTGCTAGTGTGTTTGCTGTTGAGTCAGGCTCTGGTCTGAGGTATCTGTTTTTCTCCAGTTCCGGAAATGTAGGAGGAAGAGATGGTCTAGATCCTACAGTTAACAGACACAAGTGTAATCTTATTTAACACAGCAGCAAGACTGGTCGTGTGAGGAAGTTCTCCTCACCTGAGCAAAACCACAGGGTATCCAGTCCTCAGTGCTACCACGTCCTTCTTTAAAAACATAGCATGTTGTTACAAATGCAGCTGTAACTTTTTCTTGGTGCAGGATTGTGTTACTCCCTTTTGAACGAGATATATTCCTTCATTCTTTCCTCTAAGGGAGAAGATATAAGCCGAGGCTGTGACTCAAACTGTTGGCCTCATTGAAAACCACAGCCTCTCCTTCGAAGGTTGCATTAGATGTGAGTTAATAACATGATTTTTAGGCACATAATTACTACTTGGTTTCTCCAAACAACTTGATGCTCGTAACACATGCTGTCAGCCCCTCTGAGGCTTGATTATTCTAGTTGCCCCATTACTACTCACACGACTTTGTAAGTAAGGAGTCCTAGGGCTCCTCGTGACACTGAAACACCTTCATATATCACCTTCCCTGAAGCTGCTAGCTTTCAGGAGGTCAACCTGAAAAATGGTGGACTCTATTTTTTTCTTTTTTCTAAATACATGAATAGAAGTATAGTTATAGTGATATTGTTTATAGTGAGATGGTCCCTATTCCATGAGTTTTTGCTCCCAGCTACACTTTAGTTTTAAGTAAGTGTGACACTGTCCCACCTAAAATCCTTTCTTGGAGGCATTTTACCTCACTGAAGCCAGCCCTTTTCACTTGTTTATTTATGTGTTGCTTTTGTTTTTCTCACCTATTCAGACATGTCTTGAATGGAGACGTCTTATAATTAATGAGAATTTTTAATTACTGTTATTCAGTAAATGAGTTATGCATTAAATTATTAGTTGTTTTTACTATTGTTACTGCTGCAGTTATTAATAATAAATATAATTGACATTTACCAGTAAACCTCACTGACATTTCAGGAGAAAATGTAATCGTGTAACCGTACTTTCAATATGGTTAGCAGATTTATATTTACAAAATAGTCAGTTTTCCTAGAAATACACAGGAGCATAGAAGACATCCAAACATATAATTTTTCACTCAACATATCTGTCTCTGTGACATAAAGATACTTATAATGATATTACCAGACAACCTTTTTTCTTTTTCTAATCCCATGTCTCTGTAGTAGCAACCAGTGTTGTCAATAAGGGGATTCTGGGAAGGAAATATTCACCACTGAAAAAAGCATAAAATCCCATGTACTTTACAGAAAGAAAGATCATTGATTGAAGACTGACTTCTTCAGAAATTTCTGAACTTGTGCGTAGACAGTAAAAATTCCCCACCTACATTATTCTCTTTGAAGCACACTCTCACAGAGCTGCTCCTTCCATTTCTTGCCATAAAACTGTCAGCTGAGTGTTTCATGTTGTGATACAGTTCTCTATGTTACAGGAAATTGACTTAAGTAGTTTTCCTGTGGGTATAAAAGAGGCAGATAAAATCCATTAACCCTTTCAATACGTGATATATTTACACACTGGTAACTTTGCAGGTCTTAGAACAAAGAAAAATAGTCTCAATTGGAAACAGCAATGGATGCAGGGAAGGGTTTTTCTCCTTTAAGGATATTTTTTCTACTCATTGGAAAATTTTGTTTATCCACAAAAGATATCTGTGGGTGTTTTCATGAGTGGCCTTTCTTTACAACATTGGTGTTTCCAAGAGCTGCAAAGTAATTATTTTCATACTAAACATTAGCATACTCTCTCAGAAAATAAACATCCGGTTTTCTCCTTGCTTCTCTCAGCCCCATAGGTTGCTGAAAGAGAGTTGTGTTATGAGCTCAGACACAGCTCTAAATTTTCAACGTGTGATAGATATTTCCGATTTAGTTCTTGCTGAAACCTCTTGCTGGATTGTCAGAGGTGTGCAAACTGCAAGAGGTCAGGAGCTTTGAATAAGCCTATACAAATTCATAATCCTTATTTAAATTCCCCTAGGCATCCAGACAAAGAGAAAGTCTGGTACTGTGATAAGGATATCTTGCATTGTGGAATTCTTAATAATTCTTAATATCCTGCAGATGATGGTTTATCAAAACACACACTTGCTAAAATCATCCTAATATTTTTACATTAATAAAATTTACTTTGCAGTCCAAAGTGGAGAAGACATCAAAGAGGCCCTCAGCTTATATCATAGTACGAGGTGAGCAGGGATCTTAAACTCAAGATTCAAAACTCAAAATGTGTAACATTAACTCCAGCAATCAGAACTTTTTGTCTACTACATGTGAATTTTGTATTATTCTCTAATAAATCCTTTATCTGTGCTCTATTATATAGTGAGCTGAACTGTGCTGTCAGAACCACTACATAATATCAAGTTGGAAAGGACTTCATGCTACAATACCGCTTTATCTCACTGCATCCGACTATACTGCAAAACGACTAAATAAAATCATTGAAATGGTACACAGACATAGCTCAGAAAGGAACAGCATGAGAACCATCTTCAAAAGCAAAATAGGTCATATTCCAAGGAAAGGATTTTTGACCTTCAAGTGCCTCTCACAAATAGCTGCAGACAGCCCCTAATTCGGATAGAATATTGCCAGGTCTTCTATTGTGAAGAAACACCAGGCTTGCCTAGCCTTTCTTTTGCTTTGTACTCAGTCTTATATTCTCATAAATTCTGAACTACTGCTTCTCACTGTTCTACTTCCCACTCTCTGGCTGAGGATATGTCCCCATGCATCTTTGGTATATCATTTTAATTCTTTTAGTAAGTTCAAACAGCTAATTTTTATTGTTGAAGTCAACCGTCCCTTCATTCAATTTCACATCTAAAGCTACTTATCCCGGGAAAGTCCGGTTTGAGAGAACGCACAATTCCTTTCACAGCACCAACCTGGCTTACACTAAAACAAAAAAATTTACCTCCCTCAGATATGCAATAAAACTTCTGAAATAATGTATTCCACAAAATGGCAGTTCTCCTCAGCATATAGATCAATAATCTATACAAATATTCTTCTGATTCTCAAAAACATAGTTCTGATTTTTCAGGAGGAAATAAGAACTGAAGGATTTGGTATCTCGACTGTGGTGACTAACTTCCTCAGTCATATTTTCAATGGCTACCCTTTGCTAATGCAACTGTGGGTTATATTATGTAGCTGAACAGGAAATCTCTAAGAAGTTCTTAAGAAGCCGTGAGGACAAACATGCAAATTCAATTTTTCTGAATTCTGCCAAAGAAGTATCATTTATTAATTTATTATTTTATTATTCAGCAAATGCTCCCGTCCCCTCACTCCCTCTTCTTCCTGTCAAACCCAGCAGAGGCTTCTCTTCCACCTGTCGTATATTGTCCCTTAACTGGTACCTTCTGAGAGAGGCTGACGGGGTTTATGGGTGCCACACTGGCAGGGAGCATTGCTAGTGGACAGCATGCCCCCATGTTCCTCGACAGCTTCCCCCCAGGGCAGAAAAACAGGGGGCTGCCCCTGAACCGTGCCACTGGCAAAGCCATGAGGGAGACCACAGAGGCCACATGATAAAGCACCTGCGCATGTCCAGGGCTGTTCTCCATCAAGTAGAGGCTCAAAGTACCAGGTGTGCTACTTGGCACCACTTGTGGTGTGAGAAACTAGGATGAAACAGAAGATTCCTACAGGAGATTTCCACAAACCAGAACAGTGCACAGAACTCATCTGAGCAAAAAGTTAGAAGAAAGCCAGCCAGCTGTTTTCCCCCATTGAATTCCCCCATGATACTAGCAACATTTGAGAATTATAGAAGTGCACGAGTTAGAAGAGTATGGGCATCAGATTACCTTGGCCTCTGGCCCTAAGGTTTGTAGTGATATTCATATTCCCTCTGGTATTCTGTATTTGAAATGGTGACAGAAGTTTTTACCATCAACAAAGTAATAGGAAGGGACTTCTAGTATGTCAAAATTATTTCCAGTTTGTGTTTTATTGCCTTCTTTCCTAGAATTTAAGTGGACAAAGCATGGATGCTAAACATAAGAAAAAATAAAGGTGTACCTCACAGGTTGCTAGAAATTAAAATTACTGAAAGTGTGGGAAAAAATGTGTCCCTTCTCCCCCAAGAATATAAGGCTTTAGTAAAGAAAATATCCAGAAACTATGAGAGCTGCAACTGTAAGTTGAGAACACTCAAGAAAGATATAAGAAATGCCTTTAGAATACAAATCCAAAAATTTTTCTGTGATGCCTGGATGCAAATCAAAACATTTAGAAATTGCATGCAGTGATTTGGCATTATTAAACATGCTTTTAATTATACATGAGTTCTATTCAGTCACACTTATCCAGGATGCATTAGAATGTGTATTTCATAAACACAACTCATTCTGCCATGTAAAGATAATCTCACTTCACGATAACATTCATTGCTTTTTTGTACTGGAGTCCTCCTTACTAGTTCTAGTTTTATTGCTTCCCAGTACAGAGGCTTTTCCTGCCCTTAAAGGAGAAGAAGGAACCTGTTTTCCCTAGGATGTGGCTTTTTAAGCGGCTTTCTCCATCACTGTTGCCTTCTTCTGTAGCCTTGAGCATGGGGGCTCTGAAGTTTGCATTCAAAGCCTGATCTCCAGCTTTTTCTGAGGAACAGCCCCCAAGCTGCACTCAGGTGTCTGTGCAGCCTATTGCTCTGTCCTCCTGGATTTCTCAGTGGAAGTTTCAAGACAAGTGGAGGACCCCAAGCAGTTCATCTGCTTTTCCTGAGCCTCCCCAGTTCCTGGGATACGCAATGTAGTCCTAGTTCCTCAGGTAAGGCCACAAGTTCCACTGGAAAGTAGGACCCCAGAACATCTTGTTTGTGTGGTAGGTTTAGAAAGCAGCATCTCCATTGCATGGACAAGAGAGAGTGTAAAGAAAGGGAAGGCATTGATCATCATCGTTTAAACCTGCATCTATGACTTATGACCTTTGAATCAGAAAAGGAAGATAGATCTGAGCAATCACAGTCTAGCCCCTCTGTGACTCACCAGTAGGATTTCAATATCACAAAAAAAAAAAAGATAGGCACTCAAAAAGCTACTTCAGAAGAATTTTGGTGCTCACAGGAAAAAACTGTTTTCCTATAAAAACAACCTAGTTGTTATTAAGATCCAGGACTGCATAAGCTGCAGTACAAGTAGCTGTTGCAAAGGGATAGAGAACACAGAGAGACGGCTTGAACAACCTTCAAACATCCATCTCAAATTATGTTTTAGACACTTCACTATGCAGTGTGACAAGAATTGATGAACCATATACAATAATTTTTGGCTATCTGAATAGTTAGCTTTCAAAGAACTTTCATTCAAAAATATCTTGTCTAATCAATGTCAAAATTTCCATTAAAGTATTAAAAGCGTACTCAAAAAAACCTTTACATTCAGCTCTTATAGTAAAGCCTAAATTTAGCAGTTTGGGAATTTTCAGCTAAAAATCTCATTAGAAGAATAAAAAGAATTATTTCAAAAAAGAGAAGGCGAGTCTGGAAAGTCTGAAGAAAATTGGAGTTAATTTAAAGATAAGTTTGTTGCCTCTAAAGTGTTATTAGCTTTTCCAGTGACCTATATTTTAAAACCCTGCAGTTAGTCATGAACAAGGTCTATTTGAAGATGGTACTTCTGTTATTAAACAACTTTAATTAAAATTGGTGTTTCCACCTTTTTCATTGTTTATTCTCTAATTGAGCTCAAATTGTGATCTGCTTCTGTCTCTGATAGATGTCATTAAGGGTCTTAACAACTTTCTCAAGCAAAATTAGTATTGAGTGTTATAGTATATATATATACAACCAATGTTGTACTAAGCTAAAACTCTCCTTGATTTCTGTAAATTTTGGACCAGGGTCTGTTGCTTGTATGAATGTATTGCCCTCTGTTGGTCAGGCATATCTCACAGGACATCGTAGCAGACAGGAATCCTAGCCATCTTCACCATGTCAGTTAGGAAATTCATGTTTCTGTATATGCTGGACAGCTAGAAAGACTCCAGGAATTTAAAAATACACGGCCTACTTTTAAAGACTGATTTGTTTTTTCTAAATACACTAAAGGTCCTTTTTAACATTCTTGCAAGGCGTTACTGCTTTGCATCTCTTGGTGTAATCACTGAAATTACATTCACACATTTGAAAATAAGAAGCTATGGTTCTGTGCCATATTCAAGCAGAGAACCACAGTGGCAATAGCTGTAAGATGCGAGAAAGAATCTAGAGAATGATACTCAGAGGAGCAGGAAGAGAGCATGGGGCAGCCTCAGCAGCACCCTGGAGCATGGTAATGCCACCAGACAACCTCACAGCATTCGTTGGTCTGGGCATTTAAAGCTGATTTCCTGCCTGCTTTCAAACACAAATGCATGCACATAACCCTAATCAGGCATCAGTACCTAATGGACACCCTTCTTGTTAATTTATCCACCCATACTGTTCTTAGCAACATTAGATTTTGTTTACTCTTTAACCCAGAATTGCTCGATGCATTAACTGGTGTTTTCATACATACAATACAATCCCTTACAAACCAGATCATTTTGTGAATGGCAAAATGAACAAAATCTGATTGCCTATGGATTTGTAATCCAGCCACAACTTCAAACTTTTCTCTATAACTGCAGGAGCCAATATCCAATATATTTTTAATGAGGTGTGAAGGTCTGATGTAATCACATAAGTGTAGATTGCGAACAAGCACCCAAAATTTATATGGGCTCAATGGGGAAAATGAAGACATTTCTTATTACAAGATATTGTTCTAAAACAAAGAGAAGAACACTGTGTTTAAGATAGGATTTGACAGATTTTTTTTATTTCTTTATATTTCAGTGTTTCTTTCAGCCGTCTTGATGAGTTCTGAAATTAAAATATTTCTTTAAAATGTCACTGAACTTACAAAGTGCAAAAAAAAGAAATTCTGTCATTCATGGAAAATGTAGTATTTTGAGGGTACACAACTGTCAGCATCTGAGGAAAATCAGGAGGCAGCAGCCAGACCCTTCCTTGTTGGAAATTCACATAAACTGTATTTCTCCGGGGATATGTTCAGAACACAAGAACTGTATAAATTTATCTCTCCTCCACATTTAGACCAATCTGTCTTTCCAGTTATCTGCAGTGGACTTTCAAAATGTGAAAAATGCCATATAATTTTAATAACATGTTTCTAGAGTCCACGTTTTAACAGTCTTCTGTGTACACTCTAATTTGGCTAGAACTTGTCCTGGTTTTAGAGGTTTATAATTATTCCAGCTACAACTGTCAACTGTCCCCACATGTTTCTTGAGGACAGGGAGAATTTTAAATAACCTGCGACTATTTTTTTTCTGCCTGGATCTACCAGGGTTAATTATAATACAAAAATTCTGGGCAGGACAATTCTGGATGACAAAGTAATAAAGAGAAAAGTGAGAAACAGCTCACCACAGTGAACTCCCTCTCCAGTTAGATCTCTGAAGATAGCAGCATGAACTCTCTCTCGCACAGCATACCCCTAAATTGTTTAAGTGTATCGTCACTACTAAACAATCATTTGCATTTATTATTATTACTCAAATCAAAGGCTGATGTCAAGCTGTCTGAGGGAAGGAAAGTACATGGTGTATTTTTAAAAAATCCTCAGTTTGATTGAAATTTTCTCTTTTCCTTGGGTTTTCTCTTTTCTTTTTTTTCTCTCTCTCTCTTTTTTTTTTTAAGCTCTGTTCTAAGAAAAGGAAAGCAGGGGATTTACTAAAGGCAAGGCAAGTCGGTTAGTTATGAGTCACCTTCATGACTTATAAAGGGTCTCAGGTTGTTTGGAGCGGGCTTTCTTCATCTAACTTGTGCTGCAGGGATATCAGGCAACCAGCCAGACCAACAGCTTCTGTGGCAACTGCTGCTGCCTCCATTGCTTTTTTTTTTCATTTTTGACTTGCTTTGTTTCTCTTTCTCTCTCTCTCACTCTCCTTCTCTTTCTTTAGAAGAAAAAAAAAAAAACACAACCCAAGCTCAGTGATCATGGTTAACCTGTGAGATGGAACAAAGGAAGTCTGTGGCCTTCTTGCTGCGTTGGTTTTGCTTGCATCTCTGTGTAAAGAAACTGCCTCATAGCAGGTAGGTTTTTCAAATTGGTTCTTCAGCTTTTTTGTTTATTTTTGAGTGTGTTCCTTTTTTTTTTTTAAATAAGCTTGTACATTGCAGGAGATGGGAGCAGGACAAGGGAACGGGCCCTCAGACAGGGTTTAGAAACCTCCAGACTGAGAGAGAGTAAACTTCACGCAGGCAGAAATACTCAGACAGGCATCCTTACAGATATGTGCCTGCCTTCAGCCCTTCAGCATCACATGAGGACAACCAGTCTCGAGCAAAATCAAACCCAGCCCCCTTGCTGTCTTTGCATTCACTTTTGTAGGTGCCTACACCTCACGTATCGGATAGAACAGGGCACACAGGAAAGGTTTCTGCAGACAACTGAGAGGACATAGGAGATGTGTGCTGCTTCTTAGCTCCTGCAGCCCTCCTTATTTTGTTTTGAGACGAATAGTTTAGAAGACCATGTAGTATGGAATATAATTTCTACAACATTTCAGTTATCTATTTGGAAGTTTAATCACTAATCTGCAGTTATGCTCTTGCCTAGCACTTGCCAGAGACACCTTGAGGAGGGGAAAAGTAACTTATCTAATTTTGGCCATACAAATAGTTTTGGGCATGGGACAAGTTCTGGTCCTCATTTCATAAATAAGCAACAGAGAAATGCCTTCTTTAAAGCACACCCATTAGACTTAAATCATTTAGTTACAGGTTGTTTTAACTCTTTTCAAAATGAAGATGTTTAAAATGTCCACGTAAGAACTTTGCATAACTTTCTTGACATACGTATCCATACTGACAAAACAGGAGCTCCATGTGCAGCATTAATACCTGTCTGGTGAAAACTGTGAGGTTTAATTTGATCACAAAATGTTGATCTGAACTCAAATTTGGCCATCAATATTGAAGATTAATAATTTCTTTTATTAGCTTATTAGTATGGTGATTTTTAATTTACAAAGGAATGGGCAAAATTGATGAAATATAGTATAAAAAAAAAATTCAGTCCAGCTACTTGATGCACAAAATGAAATAGAAGTACATTTTATTTTAGAGGCAAGTAACCAGCAGAGAAAAACCTCTTCAACACAGATACACACCTTTGGAGCTCTTGAAGTGTCTTAATTAATAGACTTGAATTCAATATTTTAATAAGTGTTTTAAAAAGAATACCTTTACTGTATTCTTAAAACTTAAAACCCTCCCAAAAATAAGGTACCTGAAAATGGGTGTCTGGTGTACTGTTTACATGTAATGACATTTTATAGGTAATTAAAAGAATTATAAAGTATGCTTATTATATTAAACTTAATTCTCTTTCAGTCAGAATTAGATTTCTGCCATTCAGGGGTAAAAACATCTCTGAAATTAGTACATTTAATTTTGGTCTTATTTTTTACAAAATTAACTTTTTTATGGCTACAGAGGAAGATATTGATGCACTGTATCTGAGTATTAAACCAAGTATTAGTTTTGACAAATAAAATCAAATCGGCATCTCCAGAGGGCAGTCTGCAACACTCTAAAGAAGACATAAAATAGGTGAACCATATTTGGCCAGTGCCTACTTCTCTCTCTCTTTGGTGAATGTTAAGGGAGGATATGCAAATAGACAGCATAGACAGACAACCTAATTTTTTATAGCTGCATATGGCTGATGTAAGTCCAGTCTTATGTCCCCTACAAACCTATTCACACAATCTGTTTGCTGGCACATCTCTTTCAAGACCTCAAAATTCCTTCAATTTTATTGCCCCAGAACCAGGCCTTTAATTTATTTTCAGCAAGTAATCTGACGTTGTGCTTGTGAACTATGCATCATTTGTATGCAGGTAAATGGAAATAAAAGACTGCAGCTCGCTAGGTCTGTTTCAAAGTCTATTGCGGTCAGAGTGTGTCTCTATTCTATAACTTCAAAGCATTAGGCTTGGGGTCCATTACAGTCTAATTCCTCCAATGTGATTGTGAGCATAGATACTCACAGGCATGAGCACTGCAGATCTTTGGCCTCTGTGAATTTTCTTTTCTCCTTCATAACCTCCCACTGAAAAGCGTTGATTGCACAACCCTAAGCACCTTCATGTAAGGCTCCCCAAAAGGCAAAAAGCTCCAAATTCTTGTTGCTGTTTGGAGAAGACCTTTTATCTTTTCTAAATTGGCTATCAAATTTTGCAGAGTTGGTATTACTTTCCTAAACTGCATGCGGTTTTCATAAAGAAAATTATATTAGGAAGTAATATCAAAGCTGTCCTCTTGCTACCAATCCAAAGACAAAATGTTGAGGTTTACTCCAGACTCATGACAAAGAATCCTCTCTAGTTGACCAATAGATAAATAATAATTGGGTCATTTGGACTGGAGAGGCAAAACTGGCTAATGATCACATAACTAAACTAACAAGGTGGATGCTTTTAGTCCATTAGTTGAGCAGCGTAAGTCAACTCAGACCCCTGAGGTACCATGCAATGATGCACAAATGTACAGGTGGGGAAATGAGCTCTTCTTTCATTTAAAGTTTGACCTATATTTGTGTAATCCTTCTGAAGAGAATCTGAATATAGACTGTGGTATGGATTAACTGATTAACCACTGATATTTCAATGACCAAAGAAAATCCTAGTTAGAAAACAATGAGCTACCTACACTTGAGCAGACGTTTTAAGTGCCTCAATAACTCATAGATTTTTTTTTAAAATATATTAAGAACAAAAATAGCTATGAATATGATGCCCATTCTCACATATTTTGGAAAAGAGATTGCAAAGTAAAGTTACTGTAGTCTTTAAAATTACTAGTAATTACTTATTTTTCAATAATGTCATAGGTCTCAGTAAGTTCTCAATCAGTTACATTAATATTGCAACAGAAACAAAGATAAACTTTGTCACATACTGAGGAAATTACATAGAGAAGAAATTAAATATATCTGCCTATGTGTACACAAAAACAGAGAAAATCTTGTCAATGTTTACTAATTTTACTTTTTTTTTTATTGTTTATAGTTCAAACTAAGTCATATAGCTTCCCAGTTTATCCCAACAGCCTTGCAGGCTTTGCAGAAAGCACTAGTAGATTTCTTGAAGGTGACCTTTAGGAGGTACTTGAACTATGGAGGAAAAATCTTTTTGTCTGAAGAAGGGTGGTCTGTAAAAAAGTATGAGGAGAAATAGCATAGAAAAGAATACTTCAGTTAGAAAGTACCTAGTCCAACTGCCTGACCAATTCAGGTCTGGTCAAAAGTTAAAGCACATCATTAAGAGGATTGTCCAAATGCTTCAGTGTCCAAACACTGACAGTCTTGGGGCATCTAAACCTCTATAGGAAGCCTTATCTAAGCAGATGAAGTACAGTAAGGAACATGGCTGGTGAACAGATCACTTCTTTATAGTTGACAGGAAAGGTGGAGAATGCTGAAGCAGAAATGACACTGGAGGAAAAACTGTGTGTTGCACTTTATATGTCTCAAGTCAAATGTGGCTACTAAGGAATCCAGAGGGACATCTCAGAGGAACAGGCAAAGTCAATGATTAAATGAAGGCTAAAAGTGCAGAGACAGGTCTGTGGCCACAGAGGTGGAAGGACCAAGAAAGAACAGTCACAAAAAGGCAAGGTGGGACAATCTTTTATTGTATATCTGACTATATGTCCATGTCAAACAGGGGTAAAATAATCAAAGGGTAGAGCATCTAGCCTAGGAGATCAATTCTGATATGGACAGTTTCCGTGAAGTCAATAGCAATGAAAGGAGATATGAGGTTTGAAAATTAAATTAAAACACACGCCTATCTGAAGTCACTACAACAGATGAAGAAACAGGAGAGCAGATGAGTAGATGGGACCTGATAACCAGACATCAGGACATAAGATATGAAGAATAAACATGTTATTCTGATGTTAGTGGCTGAAGGAAGACAGTGCTGGGAAGAGGGAAACCACACCAGATATCATGAGATTTTTCTTTTTTAATGTTGCAAGGGAATTAATAGGAGATTTTTATTTTATTATATTTAAGCATGAGTAGATTGTCATCATTTCCATTCATGGCAAGGCCATATTTTTAGAGCTGTGTGAGAAGACAAGCAGCAATGTATGTATTTGTTCATGTAATGGAAATCCTACAGCTGTACAGAAGACTGTTACAAAGGTTCAGCAAGAGGAAGCACGTGTCAATTCTCACCACTTCCTGATAAAGCATGATTCTTTTTTTTGCCTTTAGTACACAGAAGCAAAACAGTTTGCAGCTATACAGGTTTTCAACCCAAAATTAAAATACTAGGGTATCAGCCTAAGAAAAACTGTTCCATTACATAAATTCAGGGTCATGGGAGTAGAAAAGCACCAAAGACAAAGCTTATCTGTGGTTATGGCTATCCCCTTCCCCACTTTTGCCTAAAAGCACTGGCTCTGGAGTAAAGCTGTGGAGAGCAAATGCTGTCTTGAAGTGTCTCGCTTCCCTCACTGTTCGACAATCATGTTGGAAGTAGGCATGTGCAAGTATAGAATTCCTTCTTTAGAGAAACAGTTATTAGATCTATTCGAATGATCAATTTCAAAAACATCCCTTCTCCAAAACTGAATGCAGGGGAAGGCAGACTGAAGAGGAAAGTGTTGTCAGCCACAAATGGCTGCTGCAAACCACAGATAAAAACAGTATCTTTTTTAGTAAAACCCATAGGAGCCTCTAGCAAATCCTAAAAAGATATGAAAGAATTAGGCTTTGTGAAGCATAGTGTGAAGAATAGCAAACTGGAATGCATTTGCATTTAAGAGAGAGCTAATTTATAAACAGCCTGCACATATTCTTGGGACAACGGGCTCAGAGGTGACAGAAGCTTCTTGTAGCAAAGCTCTTGTCCTACTCCCTGGTGTCATCCTTATCCAAAGTTTAATGAAGCCAAATTTAGTGTTCCCACCAGAGGAACACATTTTTTACATCAAGCCTTCATGAAGTTGCATGCCAGCTGGGTAACCGAATAAGAACTCAGAGACTTAGAGACATTAAAAGCACAATAATTAAATCAGAGAATAATTTAGGTTGGAAGATCATGAAATCCAAATCATTGCTTAAAGCAGGTTGAATCCACACTTCAGAAAAGACAGTAAGCTTTAATTGACAGAATAAATTTGTTTTCTTTCTTCCTAAGAAAAAGAAAAGAAAATTAATACCTTAATTTGCATATCTCATCCTCCTTCCCTGACCTGCGCCCCTCACCCTCAACGCACATGCCACATATGCTCACACAAGTATTGATGTATAGGTTTAGAAACTGTTCCCTTCTTTGCCCACAAATGCAAATGTTATACCACAAGTCTCAGTGTCTGACTCCAGTAGGAGTTTAACCTGAACACTCACTAGAGCTCTGAATCATCATTTTAAATGTGAGGTGTGGAAATTTCTAAACCACTCTTTTCTGCCTACCAAAATTCTTCTATTCATCTTGGAATTTTTGTTTGTTACTTACATATCATGATCACGTACTTGGCTGGTTTCATTTAGAGTGGCACAAAGTGAAAGGTAATTTCCCTAAAATCTCTAAATTAGTTCACAGTCTTACTATGACATTTTAACTTCCTCTTAAAACATGTGTTAGTAAGAGTAGGGAAGTTATAAAAGTACATAAGTTTCTTTACATTTACATACAAAAAAAATCTCAAAAATAGTGTCTCATTTAAAATGTCTAATTTCCTACATTTTTTTTCTTACTACTTTTTTCTTAAACAGTAAATGTTTGGGGGTTTTTTTCAAAGTGGTTACTGGGAGACCAAACAGAAAGCAAACAAGATTCAACCATTTCTGAACTCTGCCCAGGAGATGATACTTTATTTTACAAGGTTGGAGAAAGGAACATGTATTTCAATCAAGACATGATTAGCAGAGAACTGTGTGTGCATTACTTAGGCCTTTTTAAACCTTCTTGGAATGACTGTCTCAACTATTCCATCCTTATTACCCATGTAAGTAACTAAGAATTATAAAAAATCAGATAAATGGATAAATAATGAGGATTCTCTAAACTTTTCTTCTACTGAGTGCATTTCTACTTCATTATGCAATTTCTTTGCAGATTTTTGAAATATTTTATAGAATTACTGATTTCTAAAACTCTTTTCCTTGTTAGTTTTCAGGAGAGAGCTCACAATAGGCTGAAAGAAGTAAAAACAAAAGGTTCAATTTTGATTAAAAAAACCCACTTATTAATTTTATGGTCAAACCATCAGTAACTGGTGAGTTTTAAGAAGCAATTAGCAAACAATGCACTGCTCAACAGAGACAATTATAATCATTACTATCTTTCTAGCCTACTGGAATGACGGTGTAGGAACCCTGTATATAGATCCTCGACCAGTAACTAAATCTTTCCAACAGGTTTTCTCTCTGATCAGCACTTGTTTATTCCATAATTCAAAGGAATATTTGTTGCTTAATAACAAACACTGCATACTAATGAAACTATGATTGTGTCTTACCTCTGTTTCTCACATCCTATTAAACAGTCAGCTTTCCTGATAGGCATTGTGTCTTATTTAAGTAAAAATAAACCCAAGTCATTTTTGCTTTTATTTATCTTGGGTTCTTAACATTTTGAGGAACTTTGCTGATACTAGAAGTCTTCATTAACTGTTATTTAAAGGGGTTCCAAGTTAGGCAAGATCTGTATTCCTTCTGCTCAGTGTAAGTAAAGCAGTACAAAAAACACAATAAACGGAATGATGGAAGTCCTTCAGAGAAGTAGAGTGAGTATATTCTAGTTCTCTTATAAAAGTAACTGAAATAATTGCAGGTTTGATTGCTTTTACATGTACAGCAGATGGTTCCTGTGTATTGAACTAACTACAATCCTTTTTCTCTGGTGTTTGTCCTTTACCTGACGTGATTTTTATGTGCATTTCTGTCTTTTTTTCTTCTTCTTTTTTTTTTTTTTTTAGGTATAACCAGGGGAAAACCCAGTGGTTTCAGTTCTTAGTGTCTCAGTACTCCAGTCCCTGGAGTTCTTCTGTAGGCTGTATGTTGTTAATGCTAATCGTGATAGGGGTTTTTACATCTGACTGACTCCTACATATTAGCATTAACACTGTATCATGCCTCTTACCAGAATGCACATGGAACAAACTGCTGCTGTGGGAGGAGAACAGAAATCATGAATCATTCAGTACTATGCTGGGAAAACCTCCGTTTTAAGTGTAAAAAGACAAGCTGTTCTGCATACAGGCAAGCTTGCTTGAATGTTTGCTAGGTTTAAAACCACTGGAAAAAGCAGCTTTATGTATCATTAAGTCCTCAAGGATACAGAATGTGTAACATTTTAAGTGCAACAACCTGTTTATTATCTTGTTTTAATTCTTTTTCAGCTCTTCAGGCTTTACTTCCCATACAACTGTTAAATTTCTTCATTTTATTTAGGAAAGAAAAATGATGAATTGAACTTTTGGCATGCGTAACTGTGCATTCTATGTCATTCATATGGAGTTTTATCATATGTAAGTGAAAAACTGACAGAAAATGTTTCCCTGAGATTTTACTGTCAGTTTATTAGGAGAAAGGGGTCAATGGGTCATTAGGGGAAAATTCAAATATATTTATCTTATGTTAGGATTACCAATGCATTCTAAAACTTTAGAAGAGGTCCCAAAAAATTCTAGAGAAATAGGAAAGTATTGTTATATTTATTTTGTGGAAGGTCAAAATAGATACTGAATATTCAGTCAGAAAATCTGAGTGACGGAGACAGTCTTTAAAACTCTCTATCTTATGCTTGAATTAAACCTGCTTTATGAGTAGTTTAGTTAAGAAACATTAATTGCATGGGAGAACAGAAGAGGGGGAAAAAACACTCAATGTACTCACCATTAATTAAGAAATAAGGTTAATGTTTGTTCTGTATCAGTACATATACCCTTTTCTGTTTGCAGTGTTTTGACTGTGAACCCCCAGCATGAGGTATGATTACAAAGCACCTTGAGACCGCAGACACTTATGAATCAATGGTCTCACATATAAAACAGTCTCACGTACAAACAGTCTCACTGAATGTGATTTTTCCACTCAGAAAGAACAGCTGCAGGGTGTTAAAAGTTTTCCAAATCAGGCTATAAGTTCACCAGCTCCCCAGGGGTGCACAGAGCCAGGGGCTATGGCCACCAATAAGGAAAAGCCAGCTTCATCCCTTCCAAAGTCAGAGCCATAGCTCAAGGGGATTCTCAATGTGGTAAAGCACATCTTGTTAAAGAAAAACCTACTCCTATTCATTCTGCAGAAAAAATAGCTTTGAAAGTGGGGTGGGAATTGTGGCAAAAGAAAGGAGAGTCAATAGAAATTCTCATTTCCTGAGACTATGGGCAAACAGTGAAATGCAGTTTGATTTCCCTCTTCATTTGAGGCAACATTTGGCAGTATCAGTTTTCTTATTGAAGCCAAGGTGGTCCCCCAGTCCCTAGGAGCAGGGGAGTCCTAGATTGCTGGTCACTGCTGATTGTCTTCTCTGTGGTACAGTTACCAGAGAACCAGCAGCAAGCCCAGCCCTGCCCTGACACAGTTGCAGAGTGTATAGCTGCGTGACTGACAGAGAAAGACAATTTTAAAGCTAAGATTTCTATGAAATGCAGAAATCTGGAGATGCTGTTGAATTTGTCTCCACAACTTCAACTCCTCTGTGGGATGTATAGACTAAAGTGAAGTATTAATGAAGTGATTACATTTATTACATTAATTGTGCTCGCAGAAGGAAAATTACACATTTTTTCCTTGGTTCCTCATTGTGTTCAAAGAAGTCTCATTCACTGCCCAGCACCCCAAGCCTGCAACCAGTAAAAGATTTTTTCTCTTCTTCAAAGGTTTTAATTAACATTAGAGCAGTCTACTTGGAATACAGTGCCGTCCTCAGCGTTTGTGAATGACACAGTACAGAAACAACGATCAACTTTGACTTCCTTACTTCACCCCACCTTTCCACTCCCCAGCCTGGACTTCCCATTTCTACCTTATACAGACACATGCCAATGGAAGGTATATTAAGGAAGAAAATGGGTCTAGCCACTCACCATTCTGATTCATAGTCATGCTATGAAAGTCAAATATATGTTCCCTTGCATTCTCGTTCTTTAAAATGTAACTTGAGTAACCTGCAAACTTAAGAACAGATAGCATACATACATATGGTCATTAGACCATTTATATGTACTTTTCTGCATAGCTGATTCCCTAGAAAAGCAGGCATATTGAGTTACAGATACTATATTAGCAGCTATTTTAAAATAGCTTTTCTTTTTACTCTGAAAAAATGTTAATGCTGTCCATGACTGGGGTTAAATCTTGTGAAAGACCACAGCATGACAGCATTACCATTTTCAGATAGTTGGGATTCTTCAAGAAATATCCACTGCCAACTCTTCCCATTGAACACCTCTATGACATTGAGTTCTTGTGTCTGAATTCCCTAAAAAAAAAAAAAAAATTAATCTAGCTGCACCAGCAAGTTCACTGGCTTCAAATATAACAAAGCATTGTGATAAACTGAACAGTATAGCATTAGATAAGTTACCAAATAGCAGCAAGAGATTACTGCTTGCCAGAGGTTAAAATAGAATGGGAAGCTCATTCTAGGTACTGTCATAAGAGGACTTGACGTCTACCGATGATTGAAAGTTTTCATCACTTGCATGTGTTCAATTTCCCAAGGAAGAAGAATTTCACATCCTTTGGTAAGAAAAAAACAACTCTTTCTTGACATTTAATTCCTTCTGTTATGAAGGAAGTCAGACAGTATCCTAATTGCCTTTTCTAGCTCCAGAATCCATGATAACACAAATTACAGAATATTTCTTTGGAAAAACCTATCTCATTTGGTAAGGTAATGTGTATACAAAGCTGGAACTGACTCAGCTCAAAGTTCCCACTAACACTTCTTAGGATCAGGAAAATATGTAGCTTTAACCGTGTTACAGACAGGTTTATTTAACAAAATCAATAAATAAAAGGGAACACTCAAGAGTCCTAATCTCAGAGCAAAAATTCTGCAATTTGGAGAAGTTTTGACTTTCTTTCAAACAAGGTGTGGAAGGAGGAACAACTTGAATGTAAGAAACCATGGAGTTACTATTGATATGCACAAGGAAGAAGGCTTCAGTTGCTGACTTTTCCTCATCATCACAGAATTAAATAATTATTTGAGTTGGCAAGGACCTTTAAAGATCATCTAGTTCCAACCTCCCTGTCATAGGCAGGGACACTTCCCAGTAGATCAGGTTGCTCAATTCACCTACCCTTTAACACTTCCAGGGTTGGAGTATTCATAGCTTCTCTGAAACACCCATTCCAGTGTCTCTCCACCTTCACCATAAAAAAATTTCATCCCTCTTTACTTTTTATCAGAATCTGGCCAGTGTTGTCTTCTGCTCACGTATGTTGACCTAAATCAAACTGCCTTCCTCTTTCTCCATCTGTATTTTGCAGAATAGATTCTTCCTTACCTTTAGCTGGCTCTGCATTTCTTCTACTGAATGGATAAAGTAAAAACTGCTCCACTGCACCTGAAAAACAATTTTTAAAAGAGGACAAATAGCCAAGGAGGGGACTTTACTCAGTTCTGCAGCCTCTTTTGTCCATGTACCCTAATCCCTGTAGTTTCTGGGTTCTACAGCATTCAGCACTGAGAAATAACAGTATCTACTTTGTTGTCTTTTTTTGAATGCTGGTCTCTTTTGGCTGCTTCCAGTGGAGAAGACTGTGTCAAGCCCCATGGTGGGCAGAACAATGCACACACATCTAGAATCCACACACAGAGCTTTGCCATACCTAAGTTCATTTTGGTATTTTACACTACCCCACAGCTTTAAGTTTGATTTATAGGTACAGTTGCAGGTGTATGTCGCAGCACAGCCCCAAATAACCAGCCTGGCTGGTTCCACCCTGTGGTTCAGCTGAAGTTCATAAATGCTTGAGCCAAAAAGATAAAGGCAGCATTACTTGAGCCTACCTGCTGTAACATTCTTCTTACTAGACACTTTCAGCATTTTATACAAAACCAATGTCCTTAAGCCTGAGGTCTGGATCTCCCTGTTGCTCATTGACTGCCCTGCACACTGTTTCATTTGTTCCCATGCTTGTCCAAGAAACATTTGGAACTTTCTTCTAGTAGTGGCAAAGTACCCAGCCACAGATGTTTCCCCCAGCAACTGCAGCTCCAAATCCTTCTCTAGCAGAACAGGAAAATGGGAAAATGAATTTACATCTGCTTCGAAACATGCTGTCACCATCATATTGGTGCTAAGAAAGAATGGGACACTACATTCTATTGTACAGTTCTCTTTTAACTGCCTTATCCTCTGAGAGAATCCTGGCCCTTGTCTAAAACGTCCTCCAGCTCTTTCTGTCCTAAAGGAAAACCCATCTTCTGGAGCCCACGTAAGCTGAGAGTGACCCAGCACCAATTTCTGCATAAGTTTGAGCTTCTACGTTTTTATGCACAAAGCTCCAGAGAAAAGCAGGGGTAAGTTTAATCATGCTAACTTCAGCTGGCAGCCCTCAAAGGCAGTTTCACTAAAGTAGTTCTGCACTGGAAGAAGTCCCTTCCACGGGGATTCATCCGTGTACCCGCAGGGCGACTCTCTTGCCCCCGCATCCTGCCGGTCAGACAGCATCTCTCTTCCCCAAGCCACTGCTCCCACCTAGCGGTACGAGCTCTGCAGGCTCACCACGCTCTGTGGTGAAACTTCCCGACAGTCGCACACCCACTTGTCTTAGATCAGGACATTCTAAAATCCAGGCTCCCTCCCACTTACAGGAAAAAAAAAAAAAAAAAAAAGCCAGACAAGCTTTGAAACATGAAATTCCAGCTAAGGTTAAAATATTTTCTAAGGAAGAGCAGCATTATCACTTTCTTCTTCAGGTGGTGGAACCCAGGAGGAATTCTGAACTAGAACCCTGAAATACAGAACAGACATCAGGAGACTGTGTGGGTTGGTGATATAACTTGCTGAAGATTCAAAACAAACCACCCACATCAGATCCCACTGGTGTCGTTTCACTATAGCCGTGGGTTGATTGGAGACAGCAGGTACTTCCAGGAAAAAAAAAAAAAAACACACAACCCACCAGCAAATTCTGTGCTCCTGCATACAGGAACCAACACCTGCTTTTCCAGTAGCACCAGGCACAAAGCTGAAGTATACACTGGAAGACTGGATTTGAAAGAAATACAAATATTTAAAGTCCAATGCAAAGATTATACATGATCTTAAGAAAATATAGGGAATGTGTATGTGTGTTTCTTAAGGTAAACCTTGAATCAAAAACCTTATTTGAAAAAATAAGCATCTGATACCTCTGCAATACTAACCTGAGGAAAAGAAAAAGTTTTTCACCTACTCTGAGAAGGCATGGGCTATCCTTTAAGATGCATTCTATTTAATAGGAAGCTAAACCAGAGGTCCCAAGCTGTTAGCATACTGACAGACTTCACTCTATGTCAGTGGATCTGAATAGCTGAAGATTGCAGTAAGCACAGAAATGCATGGCAGCAAACAGATTTAACACATACCTTAAGCAGATTCCTGCAATTTCACCAAAAGCTGCTTTTGCCACCTGCATTTCTTCCTCTGTGCTCTGACACATTCAGCATTTATTAACTTATTATCTATCTTAATTAAGATTTCATTACCTAAACGTATTTTACTGCTTTTACAGAATTGTAGTGCCAATTGATTAAGAAGCAAATGATGAAGTAAATGGTTAAAATCGTAATTGGGATAAAATTCAGAGAAAATATTAGCATTTCAGAAAGTAATAAAATGTCTTCTGGTGTAATGAGAACAGCTCTAATGAGCTAGGGATGAAAACACAAAATGTCAGAAGATGTCATCTAACAAAAACCCCTTGTGAACTTTAATTGAAGTCACCCTATTTAAATATCAAAGAATGAAAATACATAATAGATCTCACTACACTGGGGATGCAAATAATGGACTACATAGCAGGTATTCCGGAAAATGATCTTTAACTGCACTTTTACAGCAGAAAATATTAAACTCAAAGACCTTTTCAGCTCTTACATTCTGCTATTTTTGTATTAGCAAAGCAATGACAATTACACAGTGGTCTCCTGAATGGAGTCTTTTGAACCGGAAACACAATAGAATATCTAATTTAAATTCTCACAGGAAATCAAGATGAGTAAAATAGTAACTTTTTGTAACCCTTTATGGGCTTCTGAAAAGGCCTTATTTTTTCTTTTTCTATTTTTTCTGTAAAATTACTGTGTCTCAACTTTATATTGCTGTAGGCAAAGAAGTCCATGGAATTTCATCAGGAAATTGTAGCAAGAAACAAATACATCAGGTCAGAAATTGGAAAGAAATACTTTCTTCATGAAGGACCTAATCAGGGATCTTGAAATTATATCAAGACCAACTGTCAGTTCAACTACAGTCTGCAGGCCAAACCGCACTAATAACAGAGGACGATGTATGAACACAGACAACTGTTGTCAAGGCAAGGACAAGGGTAACTAAAAAAATTAGTTGTGGCAAATAAAACATTATCTCCCCTCTCCCCTTTTATTTTAAAGTGAAATTTTAAGTGGACTGAAATGTCTTATAACAGTTTTACATCTATCCATTACGTAGGTCTACAGAATTCAAATTAATTACCCAAGATATTTACACACGTAGCACAAATTAGACATGTAAAAAAAAAAATTTATTATATACATTCAGAAGGTAAAGTAATTTAAATTGACAGAGGTTTTCCTTCTTCAGTTCCATCTTTTGCCTCTTCAGTTCCATCTTTTGCCTCTTCAGTTCCATCTTTTGCTGCTTCCAAATATTTTTCATCAGAGACCTGCAGAAACATATCAATTTTGTTACTTTTTTTTTTTAATTATTTAATTCTCCTCGATCCTGGAAGTCCTCCCCTCATACCGGTATTGTAACAAAAAAAGACAGCCTACAAAGACAATTATTGTCTCCAAACTAAACAACCTGAATGACAAGCATCTTCAAACTAATTTCAGAGAAAAACGTTAAAAGTCTAGGTTCTGAACACGTTCTTGGCTAACAAGTCTCAGTAGGCATACAGAATCTTTCTTCTCACTCTTGCCACAGAAATAAGTAAAATATTTGGTCTGAAGGCTCCAAAACATCTGCTGTTTAATACTTATGAAGATTTCCTAGATTTAAGGATGCCCTGATAGTAAGCCCCTGGTTGTATGCAGCTTATAACATTCTACAGTTCCACTTATCTTGACTTCCTTTGGTATTTATTCAGCCATTGTAAAGCTTCTCTTGGATAAGTACTTTTCAACTTTGAAACACTGGCTGTTTAAACAGAAGAATGTTTCCAAGGAACTCTCATTTTCCATGTAGGTTTTAAACTGGCATAAAATAGCCAAAACCAGTCCATTTATGCAGTTTACTGAAATAATATTCCCTTTTAGCTCCAGTAACTTCCATCCAGGTTCACCCAGTGGTATTAGGTTTTATCCCAACATTTACTTATAAGAAACATGTTCACATTCGGTCTCTCAAATCTGTGGCAGAAAATTTGTTATTACCTAAAATCTAGGTAACTTTAAATATATTATTCCAGTTTTTAGTTTTCTTATTTCATGTTCACAATTAAAAAGGAAAAAATACTTTTAAATTTTACACGTGTGATACCAACATTAATTTTAGAGCTTAATTTGAAAAATACTACCATAGTTTAAAGCAATAATTAACAACAGCTTAGAGAGATTATTACAGAGAACATGTGGGATTCTCAGAAGCAGACAACTCCAGAGTCATGGATGGCAAGCCTAATACAATTTGTTTTGGGTTCTTTTTAATAGTACAAATTATATCAACTGAATAGTGTTTTATAATAGGGTTTTATAATAATCAGACTTCAGAAGCAATACTATCATATCCTCTACTACACAGTAGCTGATTTTTTTTTCTTCACCTGTGAACACTTCCATTTCTAATGATACGTTCTTGAATATTTTACCCATCTCTAACCATTCAAATTCTACTCAATCACAGCATATCTTATATTTGGTGAGCCATACTTTACCACTAGCAAAACTTACCAGCCTCTTCGATCTTTCCAGCAGTTTGTGCCACACGGTGTGGTGAGCCTGTATTAAATGTCATCGAATTACATTGCTGAAGGTCAAAACAACCCAAAAACTTTCTCATACAATAGATTCTGACAAGTCTATAGAAATGATGGCACAAAAACATAACAATCCTAATTCAGACACTACAGCTTATCATTAGAATGTCAAATTTGCCCATATTCCTCTGGGGGACTTGAATACATGTCTGCTGAGCATATCCACTCATTGTGTAAAATCATCAAGGGGGTAATGGGCAAAGACAGGAATTAAAATCTTGTGATGAGGAAGGGAGGTGAGGAGGTGAGGAACCCAGTGCTCACTTGTGCCTTGAGAACTTCCTCTACTGAGACAACAGCCATGTGTTAGACCACAGGTCAAAATCATATACGGCAACAGGAACAGGAAGAAAGACTCGTGCTTCCACCTTTGATCAGCAAAGTCTTTTTTAAGACTGACCAGTACTAGGACTTTTTTTGTTATTAAGTCTTAGTTCAGTGTCATTAAAGACTTTAAAATGGTAAACTTTATCGTGAGTATAAATTCAATGTTATGCTCTTTCCTGAATCTGAATAAACACTGTCAGCAGCCTCAATTTCAGAAGATTAGCATCCACAACCAACTAAGGCAAGGTGAAGAAAACATCCATGCAGAAATTGCATTCAGTACTGAAAAACACATCAAAGGCCCTCTGAAGCAAGCTTTTCTAGTTCTGATTTCACATCCACAATAATTCCAGGAAAACAAATCCAAATATCCAACACAATCATCATCACGGGCCTTCCTTTTCTGCTACTGTTCTCAGCGCCGAATTAAGTTCAGTTACTAGCACAGCATATAATAAAGATCAGAAAGTAAGATAAATGCCCTAACTTAAGGAAGAAAAACATATACAAAATGGATTACTTACCTTTAAATGGACTGGCAGGGACACACCCTGGAATCTCCTTATCAATTCAGATTGGTTAATATGAAGATTATGGGCTGCCGTTATCTCATATTGGAAACAGAAACTTGTCCTTGGAATATGAGGGCCTTCACTAACATCTACAAAGTCACCAAATCTAACGGGAGGGAAAAAGAAAACCAACACACTATGTCAAATGTATTTGGAAAGAAGTACAAATCTATTCATTTCTATTTTCTATTAGAAAACTCCTATCTTCAAAACAGACGAAAGAAAATCCACGCAAATCCCAGTCCAAATCAAAATAAATCCTCAGTTCAGTATTTATAGGTTTCCTGAAGCAAAACAACAGGTCACACAATTTCTTAAGATGAATTTGTGAAATATAAACCTCAAGTCTACAAAGAAGATCCTGGGTCTAATAAATCTTCAAAATCATGTTTGCTTTAATAGCAGAATAATTCTTGCCATTCACCAGAAAAAGATTTGTCTCCAAGATGACACATTTTCCACAGTACACAGTTTACAACCTGCACAAGTCTTTCCCTTTCAGGTCTTGGAAAACTGCAAATCAACTAAGAAACGTGAGAAACAAAAAGAAGTACAGCAGAACGTTGAGAATAAACCTCTCCCGGAAATCAACAGGTAAGCCCATTTTCCCTCTTATTGAGCAAAATTGAGTGTGGGAGGAAGGACAGAACCACAGACACATCATTCTAAAACGTCAAGAATCATGACTGCAAAGATATCTTTTCCTTGGAGAGATGTGCAACTCCACAACCTAATGCATAACAATCTAGACATCTAGAAAACTGAATATCCTACACTAGCCTAAGTTAGTGACAAGTTCTTTTATATACTTGAGATACAACACAAGCTTATTGTCTCCAGCCTAAAAACTTTCATCTTACACTGTACCACAGGAGCCAGCTCCATTCTCATATCTAGCACTACAAGACAGTAGCTTGCTAGGAAGATCCTGACAACTTTGGAAGAAAAATCCATTATACAAGGCTAACTCTTGTTTTCAAACAAGTATTTGGTTTGTATTTTATTTAACTTACCAAGTTCTAGAGATTTACTTAGATTTTATGTAAAAGCATTTAAACCAGTAAGACTACTCTGGCATTTACCACCTTTAACATAGCATGAAACAGAAATGTAGTAAGAACCACCAAGTGCTAAGTACCATAAAGGTTGCATTAAAAACCAAAGGTTGTATTAAAAAAAAAAAAAAAAGAAACCGAAAACCTATCCAAACAACAACTTAAGACAGATTAGGGACAGTAACAAATAAAAGTGATTTCTAAATTGAAAACCATCACAAATAAGTTACTCTTCTCACCTGCAGAAAGTACTTGCAATGCAATCAAACCCTTCAGTAAATCATTAAAGAATGAGAGTTCAGTTTTGCTCACCTATGTAATGCTACAATTCTTTCCGCATTCTGAGAAGCTTTCTGCTCTACAATCTCCATTTTGTATCTGCACAACACAAAAAAAAAAAAAAAATTAAAAAATCCTCATCTTTAACACCCAGTTCTTATAAGACTACTTAGAAGATCAACTTAAGGAGTACTCTTAAAAATCATGCCTGTATTTATCAGATTTGAAACAGCATTAAATTCTTACTTTTTTGTGACAACACATATTGGAATGTTTCATAAAGCATGTATATGTTACAGGAGGATCACACTCTCTCTCAGCAGTTTTATTCAGAAAGATAAAATGAACCCACTAGTTCAAATAAAAATAAGAGGTTTTTCAGTCACATGAAAGACAAGAAGTTCACTTAAGAAGACTATCAGATCACTTAACCTGATTTTATGCAATGTGTGGTGCTCAACAGCAGCTCATCTGCAAGAATGCTGAGTGTTTTCTGCTCTTTCTATACACACAAATATACCAACAATGTCTAAAGCTATTATCAAAAGCCAGCTTACACACGCTGTCAATGCTTGCCAGCCAACATTGCAAAAAGATGCTCATCTGCATGTCACATTAATATCATCTTCATTATTAAGCTAGAAAACCAGGTATTTTTGCAACTTTAGCTTTAAGCATTATTTTATTTTGGTTCACAAAGTGATAAATTATTTATTATTTCTCTTCAATCTCCAAAAAGTTGTGGACCAGAAAATCTTTTTCTCATAACATAGCTTAGGTGTTTTTTCAGCAAAGACAAACAGAATTTTTTGAACAAGCCTTTTATAGCACAGGCCAGAGCATTTTACCCATCTTCCCTTGCAGAGCTCAAAAACTGCATTTCATCAAACCTTCATTTGAATATACCATGATATGAAAAAAAATTCTTTGAGTATGAAAGCCTTTCAGTAAAGGCTGAGAGTAACTCGTGTGCAAAGTCTAATCACCAGAGCTTCAATTTAAAAGCAATGAAACCTTGAAGTTCACTATGAAACTAATAAGTCTAGTCTTTCCATTTGTCACAAAACTACATCCAGTAAAGGTGCCTGGTGTTGGCCTCCGGAGAGAACATTAAAAATGAAGTGGGGGGAGAGTGAAGAAGAAAACAGAGGCACATTCCTTCAGTGTACTTGGAGAAGTACCTTCTTACGTCACCTATCCCATATTATTTTAGATTTACAAAAACAATAAGAGATTTAAAATAATTTATAATTGCCTTTCTAAAAAAAAAGGCAAATTCAGACACTTACCTGTTATGCTGAAACATTTCAAGTGCTACTTTTGCTTCAACGTGCAGTGTTTCAAATGGCAGGTCTTTATGAATTAGGTTTTTGGCATCCCTTGTAAGAGAACGGAAGTTGTCCTAAAACATAATTGATACAGATAAAACTGTCACCACTGTTTCACAGCTGTATTAGATAGATAGACAAAGCACAGGAGACACTAAATATGAGTCAAAACAATAAGGATCATCTATTACAAATCCTAAATATAATAATATGGCCATAGGATTGTAACTCTTACTATTTATCAGCAACAGATTGCCACAGATCATTGTTGTTTGAATGGACTGATTTACTGCCCAGTGAAATCAATCAGCATTTTTCCACCAGAGACAACATGTATTAATTGGAGTTAAACTTCTCAGGTTTTCCCAATGTGATATATACATATACAGTCTTGCAACTGTTAAATATTAATCTGCGTATGCTGTTTCCCAGAGTTTTGATTCCACTTATAAACGGCCTCTATTCTGACAGAATCAAAATTAAAAGTACTGAATAAGTAATAAACAGACATTGATCACCTTGGTCCAGAATCCAAATCTCGGCATACTCGGATTCGTCAACAAATAAGAAATTGTTACTAGGAGAAACTGTATTTATAATGTAACTCAGAAAAATATTTCAAATTAAGTTACTTCAAGACCATATTGAAGAAAAATTCTGCATCATACCAACACTGCTTTGTTTGCAATACACACCTCTGCTGATATTTGGACATAAGAACAAGAATAGGCACCAGATGAGTAAAATACTCATGATTCCACTGCTTATGAAATGGCTATAAGACTTCAAAGGTTTGTAGGTTATTAGACTTACTGAAGAGTGTGAAATATTATATAAGCAAACCATTAAGCAGAGCTTTGGCTGAATGTGGCCACGGTTCTTTTACAACAATAAACTGAGTATGTTGTAAATCGCTACCAGGAAATACACACATTACACACATACTTATTTTCAGAGGGCTCTGTTCATACAAAGGCTATAGGGCTACGGTTGCATCTACACTACCAGGCAAGAGCAGCTGAGTAGGAGTAGATGTTTATAGGAACAAAAATGGCACTGAGGTCCCAACAGCCACACCAACGATTTTGAGAGTTCTCTTTCAGACTAGAGCTACTCTAGTCCCATATACCTAAAACTTGTAAGAGTCCAGAAAACAGCTCGAGGTTTAATTTCATTTGAAAGAAACCCAGTCTCTGCATGAAAGCCAGTATACGGTAAATATGGAGATTAGTTTCCAAAGAGTACTCCTGACCTAAAATAAAATACTAGAGTAGATGGAAGGTGTCCCTGTCCATGGCAAAGGGGTTGGAACTAGACAATATTTAAGATCCCTTCCAACCCAAACCATTTTATTCTATATACCTTATAAAAAGAACTCACTGCCCTCTCCCCACCATTAGAAAAGAACCACTGAAAAACAATGCAAGCTTCATAACTTTTTAAGGAAGACGTGACTGTGCTTACATTTGTTGGTTTCCAGTCATTCAGTCTATTGTCCAAAACCACATCGTAACAGAAAGCTCCAGAGATCACTGTAATTCCAATGAGAAAAATATTCATGTTTGTAACAAGGTATGTACTCATTACCATAACACACACTTATAAATATGTAAAAATGAATAAGAAGAAAAACAAAATTATCACAAGAAATCCATGGTAAAACAAAAATGCTCAGTTGTGATTATACAGTCAAATGACAGACTAAACCTGTGTGAGGTCACAGGTGAGCAACATTGCTGCTAGCCCTGTTTGTACTTCAATAATCTTCCAACTTGATGCATACATCATTTTTACTAACGTAGGTGCTCACAAGGTTATGCAGTTATTAGGGCAAATTTCACAGAAACACACTACTTCCTCTAAATACCTTACTCATGTAACATCACAATAAAAAGGTTATGTCCTTAAGTTACTACCTTCACCTATGAAATCCTAAAGTAGACTGAAATCCAGTTACCACAAAGACAACATTCTGTACTTTGACAACAAAATTGTTCTCAGTGCAGTGACTATAAATTAGAGGCTACAACAACACCTTGTCATACACATATCAATACTAAGTACCTTCAGTCATTGGAAAAGGACCCTCTGATATTTTCGGTAACACTATTACAAACTCATTGAAGAAGCAGCAAAAACACAAGGTAATCAACATTAAAAAAACCTTCGGTCACCTGGCACTTCTGGAGCTTTAATCAGATTCACTGAGTACTCATCTTTGAATGCCCTCTTTAACACACATGCCATGATCATGGAACAGGAACGCCAATAGGCCTATGAAGAGAATTTCAAAACACAGATTTATTACCTAGGAGCTAACAACCCATACCAGGTGAACATCAGCTACTTGTTCCAAAGGAGTACCAACACTCAACTGAATGACACACAAACCTAGCTGTGAACCCAAACATCACCTCCTTCGGTATTTAAACTTCTATCTGGAGATGATTCTCCATATAGAATAAATTAAAAAAACAAAACTCAAAATTGCATTTAAAATGCAAGCCAGATGTTGCCTGGAGATATTTAAATCTGAAATCATAGAATAATACAACCATATAGGTTGAAAGAGATGCTTACACATCACCTAGGCCACAGCCAGGTCCAGCTAATGATAACCATGATGTGCCAACCAACTATTAAAAACATCTGGACTTTCACAATAACATAGGTCATGAAATCAGATGAACAAGGAACAGAAAAGGGCATACAGAATCAAGCAGTCATAATCAGTGTCACTTACAATGGGATAATATACAGACTTACCTTATTTACTTCCTCTGGATCTTCATCTTTGAAAGTAAGGAACTGAATTTCACATGATTTGGTCAAGGGTCTATACATATCCCAGACTTCACCATCCACGACAGCTAGAACAGATTTCTTGCAATGCCATTCACTTAAGTCTAAAGAAAGTAAAAAAAATACAATTATTAACTATACTCCCAGAGTTAGCAATTCAGGTCCCTGCATTTGTAATAACAAGGTGCAAGCCTCACTTTTGTAAACAGCTTG